>NC_092865.1:69195233-69279236 GCF_032062135.1 Pyxicephalus adspersus | reverse complement strand
TCTATCTATTTATCTATCTATCTATCTATCTATCTATGTATGTATTGGAAATGTAAATGTAATATGTTGCGTTCACATGACACTAAATCCCTTGTTGTAGGATTGCGGGATAAGTTGTTATCCTTGTTGCAAACTATTTGATGTTTAAAACAGAAAGAAATAGGGTCAAGCTGTTACACTGTAAATACCAATTAAAGATATCCCTACAAAGCAATTAAATCAAATTGGTTTTCCTTCAAAGCAAAAATTTTTGAGTTCCACCATAACTATTTTAATAATCATGCCTGTACCTTCATGTATATTACCCTTTAAAGCTGGATATCAGTCCTACCTTTCTTTTTGCACACTTGATAGTCCATTTCTGTGCTAAAAGTGACAGGAAAATAAATAATATATAGTGATACAGTGTAATTTGGAGTTGCGTACAATACATACTGTCATGGTGTTACAGGCAGAGTAGGACATATGATTCAGCTGGTTATGCTGAAAAATGAGGGTCTGGACCCATCTCAGCCAAAAAGAGCATTCAAAGCAGCCAAATTGCAAACTTGCACAGTCCCTTATCTGCCTCTACCAACAGTAATTAAAGCAGACCTAAAGTCAAAATGTTTACGTTACATAAAAAGGTAGACAACCCTTTTATTTAAAGTACAAATGTTATTATTTAAAAAAAAAGGGATGCAGCACCTCTTTTTGTCTAGATTGCTGCAGAAGGACCCCTTACTTTAATGGACGATAAAAATTTCCAATGGCGCTGTGAGATCAGCAATCTTTTCCCCCAACTACTTCTCCCGATACACCCAAAGACGGATACCGGGAAAGAAAAAAAGAAACCTCCTGGCGGATTAAAGGTGAGTGTGATTTTTTTATTTTGGGTTTAGTTCTGCTTTAAAGTAGACAGCGGTGACAGACTGGCCCGCCAAAGGACCATAGGACAGTTATAGTCAGGTACTAAAAATTACCTAAAAATTTTAATTTTAGGTATGCTATTGGTCTATAACTAGAATGTGCTGACAGGCCTTTATTAAAGTTCTCCAAGGCTGGAGAGAATACACTTTGATAGCTGAAGCTGGGTGCTCCAACGAAGCTGGAATGGATTTCTTCTGTCATTTGCTATTTAATAGCACATTTTTTGAAGCATGGACCAAATTTTAGTTTTGTTGGATCACCAGCTTCACTTATGAAAGTGTATCCTCTCCAGCCTTGGAAAGCTTTAATAAAACAGGCCCTATGTGTTAACTTCAATTTCTGAATGCAAGAATGTAAAATCAGATATTTTCTTCTGTTGAGCCCTTTGAGTCTTATGTTTAACAAACAGTCCTTTAATAATTACTTTGTATGTTTCCCAGACAAGGAGTGGTTCACTATTTGGGTGGGATTTGTATAAAACAGTATTAATTTGGGGAAAAGATCAGCCATGACATAAAGTTCTGGCCAATTGACTCAGTAAGCCTCCACTGCCAAAATTTGGGTGAAGCATGCATCAGCGAAATGTGTACCAAGTCATGATCGGAGAACATTAGGCTTCCAAATGAGCATTTTGTGTTTCCGGGGGAGGAATGCACGATGCACCCAAAAGTAGGTAATTTGCAATAAGATTTATGAAGCTAACTAAAACAAGGTGTAGTCCCTGAACGTGGGACCAAGTAGCCTTCATAAATCCAACAGTTGATGACGGAAAATGACTTTTGTTTAATTATGCAATAGGCCTTAAAAGAAGTCCTAAAAATAAATGAATACAATCAAGTTAAACTAATTAAATTTCCTTTTTCTCTTTGTTGGCCAGGCTGATGTAATTCCCACACGGATGCATGGAAGCTCATTTATTCCAAGCACGCAGAAGGGAAGCCAGGATTGCCAGGTATTTTTTGAAAGGTTCCGGCAGTGATCAGCCAGGTATGAAGGATTATTGCAGAAGACATCTTCTGTATCTTTCTGCAATAATAACCTGCCTGATCATACAAATTTAGTTCTGCTTTAATGAATCCAGCAAAGCCTGATCACACATACAACACATTTGTGGATGTATCATATCTTGAACAAAGAAGGTGTCCGAGGATCTCAGAAAAACATTTGTTGATGTCCATAAAGCTTGAATAGGTTAAAAGACCATTTCTAAAGAGTTTGGACTCCTCAGATCAACAGTCAGAGAGACAGTGTACAAATGGAAGAAATTCAAGACCATTGTTACCCTACTCAGCCTTGTGAGTGGATCATTGTATTCCCCTTGGCCCTTCTCAAATAAAGGCAATCATAAAAATACCTTCTTTATCCTAAAGAGTGTGGCCATGACCCTTCCTGGTAACTTTTGGGTCTTGGATTTCTTTGGCCAAGCTCATGGACTGTCATTGGGTTTCTAGATCATAGTGGTGTAGCCATGTTTTATCAACAGTAATGATCATTTCAAAAATATATCACTAGATTGCTCAAAATGCTGCAAATCAATGTAGTAAAATAGTTTCTCACCAACATTGAAACATTTTGGTATCCTCCTGCTGACATATCCTACATACGCATAAATATTCAGCACATTGACTGGATATTTCTAGTTTTTTAGCAATTGCTTTTACTGAGATCCTCCGACCTGTCAAAATCGTTTTATGAACATGATCCACAATTTTAGGCCTCCTACATCTTCTGCAATTTCAGTCTTAAAATCCTAATGCTGAAGGTTGGAACACCACACCACCGAGTATGACAGGCACTTGTCACTCAACGTTTGCCTCATACACTTAAAAAATTCCTTTGGAGTTTTCTTCTGTAAGAACAGAAGTTTCACAAGCCCAGAGTTTAACACTTTCACATTTTCCTTGACATGGTTCCAATAATGATCTGAAAAAAGTCTAATAAATAACACTTTGATCCTTTAAAATTGGCACTTCACAATAATAAATAACATTTTTCCTAGCTCCAGTGACGAGAACGGGGAACCTGCAATTGATTATAGCACCCAGACTCTAGAAACTCACTTTAACATCAAACGGAAATTAATAATTGCACACACAGAGCAGATTTCTAAGGATGAGCCACATATAAAGATCTGTGGATAGCAGAGTTTTCTGCAGAAATACATATATATATTATTATTATTATTATAATTATATAGTATTATCAATTAAATAAACTTACTTTGAAAAATAGTAATACATTTATTAATAAAACCCCGCAAGATAGAAAGCAGGTTGAGATTACAAAACATCTTTCCCTCATCTCTATAACATAGAGAAAAGTTTAAAGAAAAATAGAACCAAGAACAATGCTAACTGATAACAGTCACTACAGGAAGACAGAACGATTATCAAATCAGCTAATGAGATTTGTTTTTTATATATTTGAATAGATAAAACTTTGAATTGCACTGGGGTCTGAGAACACTACCTCTCTGTAAACTTGCTAGTCAGGTTCCCAGTGCTCAGCCTAGCTGGAAGCTAACCTTTTGGTTCCCAAACCCTTTGGTTTGGTTTGGTAACCATATTACAGACTTTACAGCATTCAATACTAATTCTCCAGCACTAGTTCCATTTTCTGCTATTTGGTACTCTCCTTGAACAAACCACTCTAGTGGCTTTCTAATGTCATTCTACACTCATACAAACTTACTCTTTGAGTCTCACTTTCCCCTGAGGAAGCTGATAAAGCAAAATGCGTCAGATCAAATAAGACTTATGATTAGGGATGAGCGAGCAGGTTTTTATAACTCGATTTTGCGGTGAATTCAGACCGTTTTGAATTGGGAGACTTGTCCCCATTAAACCTCTAGTGATGGGGATCGCACACAGGTTTCAAAGGGCTGCACTCGTTCATGCGATCCAATGCGATCCAATGCGATCCCGGGGCATTAGAGGTTCATTAACCTCTAGTTCCCGGGAATCGCAGACAGGAGGATTCCCAGGGCTGCATGAACGACTGCAGCCCTGAGAATGCACTGCGACCCCGGGGCACTGGAGGTTAATTAGCCTCCAGTGCCGGGGTTTGTATGATTTCCTCGAAATCAGTTCACCAAAATTTCCCTGACCCATCTGAAGTTCATAGAAATTTTCCCTACTTATGACCTTTGACTTCTGCTTTCAAATTCATAAAGGTAAAAACAATTGTATGAACTGTTGGAACTTTGGACAAAAGTCCAAAAGAACCCCACTGAGAGATATGGCGTCTGGTCCAATCTAAACATGATGTAAATATATATAATTTACCCCTTTTTATTTATTACAATAAATACCCTTGCCAAAAAAACTACTGTTTTCTCTCTTTTTCTTACCTTTTATGAACCACTGTATTGAGGGGTTGGCAAATTTACCCAAATAACTTTGAAAAAGGGACAACTACTCCTTGATATCCTCTTTGAATTGTAGCTTTACCAGATAAAAATAAATGAACTACAAATCCTACAAATAAATCCCTGTTGTGGGCATGAAAACTGTGGGCATTAAACTCATCAAAGACAAAGCTGTGTCCAGTAGGATGACATCATATATCATCTTTGAACTTGTTGTGAATATATTATTGTCTGTCAGTGTGGAGGTGTGCCCTGGCATTATATATCAAAAGAAGTTCTTTATTGATATTAATGAAAGAATGATAAAGTTACATACTTTGCATATTTTAATGGTTTCTGCAGGAAGGGTTGGGGTTTTCATCTTAGAATTGGAATTTAAAAAAAATCTTAGAGCAAAATGACTTTTGCAAACAAAGGCTTCATCATTGCTGAAACTCATAGCTGGCGTGATTTACACAAATCTGCTGGATTTTGTTGTATTCATTATCTATGAAGGTAATTGTTTTATGAACAGCCATATTGCTGCTGGAAGGATGTCAGTAGAGGATAACTTGTTTCAATATTTAATATAACTGCAGTAAAAAGTAATTGATGCATCCAGGGAAAAAAAGTGAAACCAGAACAGGATTTGTTATATTACATCTACCATTTATTATGTTACATAATTGTCATTTGGGTAAATTTCAAAATTGCATTTGCATTTATATTGATTTGTACATATCTTACTTTAAAAAGAGTATGCCAGACCAAGCAGACGTTAAAGTGAACCTGTGAATGGCAATTTGAGCTTCATGTGTGTTTATGTACACCAACTCTTCCAAAGACCCCAAAACCCAACATAATAGATAGCTGGATGGAAAGCCAACTACTGAACATCTTGCATAATAGAGTTTTCCATATTTGAAGAAGCTCTGAAAAATGTCTAAAATCTTCACTCCAGCGCAATTTTGTCTAGATAGAGCTGGAAAAGATGGAGCCTTTTTGTGGAGATTATCTCTCACTTCCTGTGAAACTGAAAGTGGTGTGAAATCTTTGGAAAAGGACATAGGAAAAACAATTTAGGAGTGTGAAAAGATTGGAGCTTCCAACAAGAGGCCTGATTTATTTATATGCGGGGATCGCACACTGAGCTGATCAATGAATGCAGCTGGTGCTGCATTCATCGATCAGCGCAGCCCACAATTTTTCTTTTTTTTTGTTTTTTTAAATTCGAGCTCGATCAGCAAATTTACACCAGCCATCCTTGCTTACAATTTCGGTAAACGAGAACGGCTGAATTTGCAGCGAGAATCGAGTTTTAAAAACTCGCTCGCTCATCCCTAGATTGAAAATTAATAAAGAAACAGTTAGGGGATTGATGCCTTTGATAGAAGAATGGTATGTTTATAAATATTAAGATTAGTTCAGGAAGATTCAAACTGTATCCCAAAAGGGTCAGTATAGCCAAAACAGCAGTCAGAATTGTGGCTTTTTATAACTCTTCAATTGCTACATTTTCTCTAATTTAAGGTATACAAAAAAAGTAACTTAGCTTAGAATGGAGGGGTAGACCGAGGAATTTACATGCATTTAACCCCCAACCTATCCTGTTCCTCAAAACCCTAACGAAATGAGAGGCAACCATTACCTTTCCATGTGTTGCAGTTCTACAACTCCTTGCATATGTAGCCGGTACTTATGGTCAGCCAGACAACTGGCAGGGAATGTTGGTAACTGCAGGTCCACAGCAGCTGAATATCCACTAGCAGTCTGTCACTATCCTTAATAGACAAGAACTCATTGGGCCTTATTAAAGCTCTCAAAGGCTGGAGAGGATACACTTTCATCAGTGAACCTGGGTGATCCAGCAAAACTAAAATGGATCTGGTCCATGTTTCACAGCAGACCTGGAATGGATTTCCTAAAATTCATTTGCTATTTGTTAGCATCTGTTTTCATTCCTGGACCAGATCCATTCCAGGTTTGCTGGATCACCCATCTTCATTGATGAAAGTGTATCCTGTCCAGCCTTGGAGAGCTTTCACAAATCAGGCTCAATGTTAATTGACTGTGGCCACCCACAAGAGAGAAGAAGAAAAATTCAAAAGAAAAGAAGCAAATAAAACTGTATAGAATACACAATAGGTCTGATTTTTTTAAAATCTCTCTAGGACTCGAGAACATAGACTATCCTGAAAGAACCTGGGTATTCTGACAAACCTGGAATGGAACTGGACCAGGATTGAAAATACTTGCCAATTAAAAGCAAATAATTTTGGACCCAGGTTCTCCTAAGATAATCATCTTCTCCAGCCTTAAAAAGCTTTAATAAAAACTCAGGTCCAATGCTTTAGCAAATAAAGGGACTCCTAAAATAAATAAATGACGAAAACATTTGCTTTTCATACACATATTTTCTTTGCTGCACCAGCTTTGGTATTTTGCAGCTGGCAGTGTAAACTGAATATTAATGATGAGAAGAAAAAAAAATGCAAAAACTTGATGCAAAATTAAATAGTTGAATTGCTCCCCCTAATAACATCAATGGGGTTAAATACCACTATAACTAACACCAGTAATATAATCTTTTTTTTTTCCCCAATTACTTTGATTGTTTGGCTAGTAAATACTAATGTATGATGCACAATGTACTGGGTACACCGGGTCACATATTATAAACTACTGACTCTACACTACATACTCCTGACAGTTATACTCTTTAAGCTGTGGCGTATGTTATATACTCTGTTCCAAAATGTTTATTATCCTATGGCAATTTGATGTTAAAAACTAAGTTCTTTTAAGTTCTTAAGTTTGGTAAAAAATTTCAATATTAATAATACAAATGTATTTATTATATTAGAGACCCAAACTATAATGTACCATATGCTCTAATAGAATATTGATACCAGAGAAATAAAGGGGTATAAAGCGGAACTAAACTAAAAATAAAAAAAAAATTAAATATAAATTTAATCGCACAGATCCCTTAGTGGCGCTAGTCCCCCCAGGAACCGGCCCCGAACAGAGCCCCGGGAGGCTCTGCAATCCCATTATATTTTAATGGCCGTGGTAATCAAGACTTAAAGGGGGGATGATGTACCTTTTTTTAAAAGACATTTTTTAACATTTTTACTTTAGTTGGAAGGGTTGTCTACCTTTCCATGCAAAGTAAAATGTTTAAAAACATTATAAAATAGGTACGCTTTAACACATATATAACTAAAACGGAAACCATTTTAATCACCAATACCACAAAATCATACAATGAGCTCCAAATCTTCATACATAAAGATCAAAACATTATGTATTCATACTTGCTTAAAAGACCCAAGACCAACTAACAACACTCGTAGCACTTATCAAAAAAACTTCTTATTACTCCAACTATTTAAAAAATCTTCATCATGACTGTGGCATGTGAGCCCTTCTTTAATAAAACCATATACATCTCCACCATCCCACCACCCCATGTTTCTTTAAATCAAGACCAATATCCAGGTATGGTAAAAATGGCCTTCTGGCCATTATTAACTTACAACAAAATTTAACATAATTTACATATCTTTAAATAACCATAAATAACACCCATAATATAGCAACAATAACATAACAAAACCTCACTCATCAGGTCCTCGACCATACTTAACCCAATTTTAAACCATCAACCAGGGATCTGCGTTTAACTGATAAGCACCAACTGCTCCCAGGAGTTGGTCCACTGCCTCGAGAACTATATCAATCATGCTTACCTCCTGCAAATAACGTTTTTATTGTATCATTACACCAACTTGGAGACCCCATACAACAGATGGTCTTCCACACCCCATCACAATGTACCACATTTCTGACCAACACTCTTCCCCTCGAGGACCTCTCCCCGCCTGCGACAAATCCCATTCCAAGCACTAATTACAAGTGTGGGCAGGCGGGAATCTTGCTCAAATCTTTGTAAAATTGGTCTGCCCCTTTTTTCCCCTAAATACCCCTTCCATTGTTATAACAAAATAACCAATCCCAAAACTTTTATTAATTTACCTTCCCCCTCACACCATCTCCTGACCTCTTGGCCTTCCCCCCACAGTCATGTTGGCCCCGTCTGTTTAAAAATGGGTTGGGATTTAGTTGTTCAGGAGTTTTGGGGAGTTGTATTTTATTTTCTGTTGCTAGGGCCAATTTTAGGCTTATTGACTTTAAAAATTTTCAGCTTTAGAACGAAACAAAGACACTTTTAAGCAACACTGTTTAGGGTAATTTTCCCTAGAGATGTACCCACAGGGGTCAGTGCAAGCTTGTCTAAAGTTTGTTTTGCTGCTTGATAAGAATTTAGCAATAAAAGAATTGGTCTGGGTAACAGGTGCACGTCAACTACAATAAATTTTCATCCAAATCTTATGTTCCTTTTACATCTATTAATGTTACTATAGGTGTGGATACCTTTCTTATGAAACCATTAGATACTAAAATTGCTCTACCTAAAAAATTAGTATTTAGGAAATATATATGTATTAAACATTCCTCGCACACTTTATATATTATACCTTGAATTGTCTACACTTAATACATACTTCAGATGCCCAATGATTAATTATTGGATGTTAGGAGTTGTAAAAGAGTTTTGTATTCAAATTATTTAATTTATATCTCTTTTTGGAATCAGAGGTATAATTAAGATAAAACATCACTGAAAAACCGACATCTGCTGATATTTCTGAAATGTTTTCCTCTACCTCTTATATTAAAAATCAGAAAGAAGGAATCAACTGTTAACAGATATATTAGATTGCATATAAGAAAGCATATGCTGATGTAATTCACAAATTATTATCGGTATATCTGGGCCACTGACACTTATCGTATGTCAGCAAGAAAACCACATCTGGTGCCAAGCTCAGACTAATTATTATCCACCAGAATTTATCATCAACTACTAGCGGGAATAGGATTGGAAATGGGATTTTTCTCCGGAGGTGCTGTCCTTACAACAAACACACTTGAGCTTTGCAGTGTGATAAGTTGCAGAGCGGGCGTTCCAATCAATATGAAGACCCAATGGAAACGAGAGATGTACCGATTGTGCAACTGATTCAAAAATAGAAATGGAACCTTGAAGACCATATGGGTGTCAGTAGGATAGTAAGCTCCCTTCCACTCACTCATTGATAAAAAGTATTCACCAACTCAACCAATTCTGTCAACACCTCATTACCAAAACCCATACCTTAACCGAAAGTTCACCGCAGTGCTCACACCATATCCATACTCCATTCTATGATAGACACATACACATACCTACCAGTGCTAAATACCAAGATACATCACTATAATATCAATATCTTACCTGCTATTACAACTTTACACAATGACTTGCTACCTCTCTTTATATTTATTTTTATCTTTAATCTTTTATCCTTATTTATATATGCTGATGCACTATTTCTCTCTATTCCTTTTACTATACTTTATGCACTGCAATGTACATTTTTATTTTTCTGCCCTATGACATTTATATGTTTAATTCTGCTGAACTGTATAGTTGTGTGTGTGAGTGTATATATATATAAATATATATATATTAACCTATATATGTGATATGCCTGTACAGCTAATATTGCTTCTCACATTCCCGGAAAAAGCCTTCTGGCCAAACGCGTCAGGACCAAGACCTATTTACCTTTGCATCGTCATATGTCTATAACAGACAATACACATAACAATCTGTTATGTTTTAGTCTGGATTAGTCTACTTTGCAAATGTCCCACCTATTACTTATTAAATATCTTTCTGTTTGCCACAAAACTCTTCTTCTCTGGTTTCATAGTGCTTACACTTAGTAGGGGCTGAAACTATTATGTGATCAAGTGGAGGGATAGACAGGTTTTTATAAGCAAAATTAAAAAAAAAAAAATTATTTTAATGTTATACAGTATATTTCTATACCATACATAGATCAACTAGCTAATGATATACAAACAATCAAAGTCTGTGACAACATACACTTATTTTCACATTTCCAGTAAAAATATCAACTTCAGTTTTTTGGTCTCAAGGTCTCAAGTTCCCGACGAGTTTCGCCCTTAAGCTACTTTGGGGGAGGACTGAGATTGAAGTTTAACTTGAATATTAAAGATTTATATAGTGATACAGTGATACAGAGTTGATAGGAACATCTGCGAGACTTCCACGCCAAATGATCCCAATGAGGGAAAAAGGGGAGATTATGTATGGTAATATAATGTTATCAGCAACACAAAGCAGACAATGTGGATGAAATTGAATAAAGGATTTGAAATAGCTAGACTTGAAATTATTCTTAACTGAAGTATGGCATCATTAAGTCATTGAGATCGTATTTGAATCGGGTGAACACATATTTAGCTCCAGGTATATTTTCGGGTGTTAGAGGAGAGGGAATATGTTTGCACTGCACAGCCTGAGTGCTGATTACTGATTTACTGGATTACCATACCATATGGGGATTTGAATCAGTTTCAGGTGAAGGTAGACAACAGGCGAGGCATGGCAGCAATCTGCTAGGGGCTGAAACTAGTTTTCTTTAAAGGTTTAAGAAGTTTAGGAGGAAGCAATAGAATGAGAACAAAAGATGAATCACATTTGGCAAAATGCTGCCTAAACACTGCACCCTTTGGTTGCAGACCCTGAGGTCCTCTCTTTTCTGTCCATACTAGAAAGTGTTTGTTCAGACCAGCTTCAGAAAAATGAGGCTGTTAAATGCCCCATTAAGCCTACTCTGCACTACTTCTAGTAAAGAAAAAAAAAACAGGCTTTTATAGGCGTTTGTTTGGGCTTTTTAAAAGTCTGCAAAAGCTTTTTGTTGTTTTATGTTTTTTTCCCATTCAGCCTGCAGTGAATGCTCATAAAGGCCTGCACAAGCTGGCATTTATGAGCGGTTGAATGCAAGTCTATGGAGATGTTGGATGCCCTAGAAGCTACATGGAGCTTCTGAACACTTGTAAAAGTCTAAAGCCTGCACAACAACAGACCCATTCTTTTTTATTTAAACTGAGATCTGAACATGCCATTAGTGACTGCTATTAGGCAGGAAATGTTGGCCTTTAACCCCTCTGGCGTTCCGTTTCGGTCCATATTTTTATGCAAAAAGCTTTACATTGTTTTTCCATGGAAATTCATTTTACGTTGTAGATCTATAATTCTTAGGCATAAATCACCAGAAATATGTCTAATATTTTATAAGTTTAGTAAATGTAATAATAAACTTTAAATAAAAAAATACAAAAATCTGTTAAAATTAGATTGCATAAAAATACTGGAACCTCTAATATAACTGTACAGTAGTATATGTAATATATATATATATATATATATATATATATATATATAAAATATTTTATATTTATATATTAAATAAAGATTTCTTTGCATTGAACTCAATACAGGTATTTTCTATTGAATCCAATACAAAAGAATTTGAATTTCCCTCGCTTTCCGCCCGAACTGATGCATACACCAACGTCACCGGAAAACCCTGGAGAACGTCAGTGCAGTTGCAGAGGATTGAGAAAAGTGGACGCCTCGAGGACCTGCAGGGGCGAGCAGGACGCCAGGGGACACCGATGGGCCAAGGTACAATAAGTATTTTATTTATTGTTTTTAGCTACCCCTAGTGTGGCTTGGAGTTACCGCTTTTTGTATGTTTTTTTTTCCTGAGCCACACTCAGGAACACCGCTAGGGGGGTTAAACAGGAGTTTGGGTTCTTCTGTAATTGGCAGGAGGCCAATAAAGTACACAAAGCAACATAAAAAAAACATGTTTTGTAAATATTAAAGACCACAACACACTTTTCCAAGTCATAATGAAAAACAGTGAAACGCGTTGCGCTATGGAGTAGTCATACTTTGCTATTGATTATATGTATACTCTGAAGTGAAGACTGTATACACTTTCTTTGTGATTAGTAGTATCATGTATTAGCTACGAAAATTACAATATAAGCGTTTTTATTTATACTTGCCTCAAAGGGCCGTTCATTTGTTTCTTCTCACACATATTGGTAAATAACTAAATAGGCTCAACAACCTATAATTATCTGTTATTGATTAATTTTGGGACCCCACTCTTTTATCACTTTTCTAAATCAGTTCTTCATGCCAATTTCAGATCTGGTTCCATTTTCTTCCAATCACATTTTGAGTTATGAGTAATGACAGTTTACACTGTGCTTGCATGTACTATAACTAAAGGACCATTGAAGAAAAATGCTTAGAGTGTACAGCATCCAGTTGTAATCAATCATCTTACCTATTTCATAAGCCTTGGTCGCAACACTCCATTGGTAGAATATTCTGGTGAAAACATTCTCCTTGCTTCTTAATCAACATGCTGGGATTTTCTGGAAGTAATTTTAGATGGGAGTGCAAAAAGTTAATGTTCATGGCTCAGTTCCTGACATGAATCAAACAGATTCCCCTAAATTGTAAGCTCTTCGGGGCAGGGTCCTCTCCTCCTCCTTTGTCACTGTCTGTATATGTCTGTCTTTTTCAACTCTATTTAATGTACAGGGCTGCGTAATATGTTGACACTATATAAATCCTGTTTATTGTTATTAATGAGTAATTATAATAATTGTGAACTCCTACCTTGTATGCAGGAGACTTATGGCTACCCGAGAAAACTTTCACAGCTTGGCCTGTGAGAGAGTTTGTGTAAAACTTTAATTCTGCAAAACAGACTTGATATCTGGGCCTAAAAGTATCTCTGCTTCATTTTTGGAATGCTTGAAATTTCTTAACAAAGTACTAAAACCAAGTGAGTTCATTTTCTACAAAAAAACAAAATCATCAAAGTATTGATTTTCTTTGCCAAGAACAAAAACCCAGTAACTGACAGCTAGATATTCCTCAGCAAGTGGCATTGGGCATTTGACAGAAGTTACACCATGTTGGGGGATATTTTAATGCAAACATGCCAAAGCCCTTGTGCAATTATAGCTTGAGAAGCTTTTTAAAATAAAAAAATTAGCTTTTGTTACTATACTTACTGAAATGAGTGATGCCATGAGTCAAAGTTTCCAGCCTATTGTGGGGAATGCCAAAAAAGTAACCTGCATCATAGTGCAGAATTCTGGGAAAATCTGAAAGCCAATAACACAAGCAATATTTCTAAGGGTGTTTCATACATCAGCAATGTACAACGCACTCTATAACTTGATTTTTTTACAATTTTTAGAAAATTTCAACAACTGCAGATTGAAATTTAAAGGCAATTTTTATATCATAAACTTACAAAATATTAGTACAGCAATTGTATGAGCAATACTTATTAGATTTCCACTTTGGAGATGGCATCTAATGGTTATGGTTCCTTTTAACTGTCCAGGACCTGGTTTATTCCAACAAACAGCCCCTCTTCGGTGTTACTTCATGGTTTTGTCCACAAACAGATGGCCAAAGGAAGAGAATTAAAACATGGAAAAGAACAGTGTACGCAATGATAGTGTCAGTCAGCCAAAATTACTGGTCTTTACAAATACCTCCAAAGAAGACTTTTCAAAGACAATCTTATTGGCCTCATTTTTTCCAAAGAAAGAAAAACAAATGACCAAAAGAATACATTTAAAAATAAAAAAAAACAGTACACATTTGCAAAGAACACTAAATCAAATCAACTAAACTTCCCTAAAAACACCTTTTAAACCTTTGACAGTAACATTGATTGTTTTGCAGCAAAAACAATTTAGCCAAATTCACATCGGTCATTACAATTACCTCTGGAGAAGACTTTTCAATGGCAATCCTATTAAGAGCATTCGAGAACTTGAAACTTAAGTGTAATTAAATTATGTCCACTTTTCCAAGAAAGAAAGATAATTTATTTAAAGAGCAGTAGATGTTACCACTGACTAATATCATACTGACTGTCTGACTGAAGGCAGTCATTGTTCTTTAACGGAGGAATATTTGTGCAATTTTTGTCGTAATATGAATATAAAAGGTTTCTAATGTAGTGGAGAAAATTGTTGGGTTGTGGCTGTAGCTTTTTTTTGTTCTGAAGCCTGAATATATTGTTTGACACAGCCACCATATTCTTAGCCTTGGTTTAATATAAAATGGGGTACCCAGCACAAATTGAAGTGGACCCAATATGGCAAAACGTGTTTACTGTGTTAAACATAAGGGACTGAAGAATGAAATCCAAAGGGTGCATGGTTACAAAATGGCGGGGTTAGGCAGTTATATAATTTGTATTCCTTATAAAAAAGAAGCATACTAACCCATTTTAAAAACTGCAGTATATCATTCCCCAAAGTCAACAGAATAACACAGAAAGGTCAACTTACATTCACACTCCACTAAATGAAAAGAAATGTATTATGGTTGACAAAAAATGGGAATTGGCAAAAGCAAAGCCCCTGAACATGGCATGTTGGAAGTTGTCCCAATGAACACCTGGATCACATGGTAATTGCCATATGGGGACTCTATAAAAGACAGAGGAAAATTTTGGGACTCCCTTTTCAGTATGTGATCCCATTCTAAGACAGGACGTAAGCTGGTGATATAGAAATTAGTGGGTGTTAGGGCTGCAGTTTTCACAGCTCTGGAGACTGGAAATTGTGTTAGGACTGGGTGTGAGAGAAAGGATCTGTATGGAACCGGGAGCTGTAGTTTGTATCAGGCAGAAAGGAACATTCTGAATATCTGTTAATAATTATATCATCCCGTAGTCACAAAATGGCTGCAGTCCTCAGGTGCTGAAAAAGATGCTGCACATTTCTTAATTCAATTTCAGACACAATTGTTCCTTTTTATGCAAAAGATGGTAAATCTCTATACTTAATTCAAGTAATATTGGTGGGTTTGTGAACATGGAATGTTGGATTTCACATTTGGATGACATCTTAGAAGAACTGGGGTCAGTGTTTTCTTCATTTAAAACAAACTATTGTTTTAGTACTATAGTTCTAGTAGACTGTTTGTACATTTGTGAATGAATAATTATAATATGCAGTTTCTATCTTTATTGTAAATTGTCTTAAAAAAATAAAAGTAGATGTCTTAATTTTGTAAATAAATAAGTAATAGCAGGTGGCAGGCAAACATCTCTACCACATGTCCTGCAGAGTTTGGCCACTGATCCATTTTGGACAACTAAAATTTGATTATTTCTGAAGTTACAGATCTCTGAACTTGATCCAACATACTCACTAATCTAATGCCTGTGGATGTTACCTGTGGGTAGGCCTGGCCAAAAACATTGCAATACCTCTGTAGACACAGGTAGCACATGCATTCCTGTTGCCAGAAGCCAAGACTGTACACAAGTAGAACATGAGTTCTGTCATTTTGGCCTTGTAGTATGAATGTGTTAGTGTCAGCACCAAATAATGATAACACTGGGGAGTGCATTTTTTGTTGAGTTAGATCCTACACTTGTCTTTTTCTATTTTTTTGGGTGGTGAATCTAGAAATTACCCCAGTCTTTTGCTATCACATCCAGTTTTTACGTTGCAGGGTACCCTCCATTTTTGTCGAAAAACATACACATTTTACATATATTGAAAAAACAACTTGAATGTACTGTTTATTTAAATTTCTTTTGTTCATACAAAGGATTTATTTATTGTTACTCTGAGACATTTTTTACAGTAAAACATTTGAAAAGTAATCGGGTAAACAGTTAAGGAAAAAATTTACACTTATAGCTTTTCCTGGAGCGTTCAGTGTTAGGACAATCCTGCCAGATGCTCCAACAATAGTCCGCCATTATATGTACATACCATCTACCCTGATACGGTCCTTCCATGAACTTCAAATCTTGGAGGAATCGTTCACCTTGCTCATCACTGACGGCACCAAGGTTTTCCAGGAAGTTAGAAAGATGGCTATGCAAATAATGCACCGCGATGCTCATATTGCAACCAAGCATTGTGTAGCTCTCCAAGAGATTCTGGACAATTTCTGTGTAATTATTTGCTGGTGTGTTTCCAAGGAAGTCCTTGACAATGGCGTTGAATGATAACCAAGCATTCTTTTCAATTTCTGACATTGTCCCGATGAAATGTTCATCTTTGATCAGCTGCCGAATCTGTGAAACATCAAACACACCGGCCTTTATTTTTTCAAATGACCGGCTAGGAAATGCCAAAATGAGGTACTTGAAGTCTCCTTCAGCTGGCAAAGCTTTTACGAACTGCTTTATCAGACCCAGTTGCATGTGCAGAGGTGGGAATATAATATTCTATCAACAAGTGGCTCATGTAGAATGTTTGGATCACCTGGTTTTACGACAGATCTTGGAGGCCAATTCCTTTCCACCCAATGCCTCTCACAAGCTCTGCTGTCCCACATGCACAGATAACAGGGATACTTGGTGTATCCGCCTTGCTGACCAAGAAGGAAGCATAACATTTTAAGGTCAACACAGATGACCCAATTGTGTTGGTGATATTGCAATAACTCAATGACTCTCTTTATGTCTGCATATTCTTCACAAAGAAAAACTGAATGGCCAATTGGGACTGACCGAAACATATTGCCATTGTGAAGGAGGACACTTTAAGCTCCGCTTTGAGCTATCGATCACTAGTCGCCATTCAGTTGAGTTATAGATTGGAATTCCCAATTCCTCCATTAAACCATGTATGTTATGGCAATACACAAAGCCACTGTCATTTCTAATGTATTGCAGAAACGCAATTTCACCTTTGTTATTTTTTCAAGTAAGTTTTTCTCATGCAGTCTTGATGATAGGAGTTCTGAAGCCTTCTTCAATATTCCCAAATCACGTGCCAAATCACTCAACTCACGCTGATCAAATCCCTTACGATCAGGATTCTCTTCAATTTCAAACTCTTTATCATTGTTGTCACCTAGTTCATCACCGTATTTATGTTCTTCAAGAGAGGGTAGTGTAACAAAAACCAGCACTGGGATTTCATCTGAACGAGCCACTGGGCGTATAGCCGATAAAACAGTGGGCCCAGTCACAGAGTTATCGTTTTTAGGCATCACTTTGGATTCGGTTCGGATGGAGTGCCGGTTGCCAGAGGACAAGTTGGAGGCTTTGAAGGTTGAAGTGTGGAGGGCATGTTGTTTAAAAAAGATTCGTTTGCGGGAGTTGCAGTCTCTTTTAGGTAAATTGAATTTTGCCTGCAGGATCATGCCCATGGGGCGGATCTTTAGCCGGAGATTGGCGGCTGCTACTGCAGGGATACGGGGGCCGGACCATTTTATTCGTTTGACCGGTGTGCTGCGCAGGGATTTGGGAGTTTGGCGGCGTTTTTTGGAACAGTACAATGGGCGGTCTTTGTGGCCAGCCGCTCCAGTGGATAATGTTTCTTTGGATCTGTGGACAGATGCAGCTGGGAGTTGTGGTTATGGGGCTTATTTTGCTGGACGTTGGAGCGCTGAACCATGGCCTGTTGCGTGGCGAGAGGGGGGTTTGTGTAAGAATTTGGTCTTATTGGAGCTGTTCCCTATTGTGGTTGCTTTGACATTGTGGGGTAAATTGTTGCAGAACCGGAAGGTGCGTTTTCATTGCGACAACATGGGTGTTGTGGAGGCGGTTAATAATAACTCCGCATCCTCACCTCAGGTTGTGTGTCTTTTGCAGCATTTTGTGTTCTTGTGTTTGGAGTTGAATGTTCATGTGAGGGCAGTGCATGTTCCAGATTGTGCTAATGTAATTGCGGACTCCCTTTCTCGATTTCAGTGGGATCGTTTTCGAGAGGTGGCTCCTGGGGCAGACGAGAGGGGGATTCCTTGTCCGGAGGAGGTGTGGTCGGTGATATGGGGATCATCTCTGAGCTGATCAAGAATTCTGTTGCGGTAGGGACTTGGAAGGCCTATGTAAGTGTGTGGAGGGAATGGTTTAGTTTTGTGGAAAGTGAAGGGGGCTTTCTTGAGGCAAAAGGTGGGGAGGAGAGGGTTTTGCTGTTTTTGATGTGGAATTTGCAATTGGGGGTGTCCTATAGCGTCATGAGTAGGAAATTGTCGGCATTGGCCTTTTTATTTAAGCTGTTTGGTTGGAGTGATGGGACAAAATGTTTTGTGGTCCGGCAGGCTATGAAGGGTTTTAAGAAACGGTGGGTGCGGGTGGATAAAAGGCGGCCGGTGTCGTTTCTGCTCCTGGAGGATATGTGCCGAGTCTTGGGGGAGGTTTGTTTTAGTGAATTTGAGGCTGTTATATTCCGAGCTGTCTTTGTGTTAACATTTTTTGCTGCAATGCGAATTGGGGAGGTTGTGTGCCCTAGTAGGACTAAGGCAGGGGGCCTCCGGGTGGGGGATGTACGAGTTTCGGGCGATGTGATGAGAGTGTGGATTCATAGATCAAAAACGGATCAGGAGGGGAAAGGTGCTTGTGTGGTTCTGCGGCGTCTCATGGGAGCAGGGCTCTGTCCAGTTCGGTCAATGGCTGAGTATCTGGCGGTGCGGCCACACGGGGGAGGTCAGCTGTTTTTGCATGAGGATGGGTCGTCTTTGACGCGTTTTCAGTTTGTGGCGGTGTTCCGGAGATGTATCGAAGCAGTGGGCGGGAGACCTGGGGAGTATGCGGCCCATTCTTTTCGGATTGGGGCTGCCACCGAGGCGGCCAGGTGGGGATTGGGTACCGAAGTCGTTAAGAAAATTGGTAGGTGGGAGTCGCAGCGTTTTCGGTTGTATGTGCGACCACATTTATTATAAGGTGTTCTGGTGGTTTTTATGTTATCCGCTGGGTTGGGCTTTGCTGTTGGGGCGTTGGAGTTGGTTGTTAGTGGTTTCTTTTCTTCATTGCAGATTGTCCGGTTTGCCTAGTGTGGATTTTGGGCCATTCTTTCGTTTACTGGGGGGCCAGAAGGGCTGATGTATTAATAAAAGGGCTGCTGTGGCCAATTTATTCCAAAATATTGTGTATTGGTGTTTTCTTATGTGAAAGGGGGTTGCTGTTTTGAGGGTGGGGAATTTATTGGTGGCAGCAGCGAAGGTTTTACATATGCCTTACACTGGTCAAGGAAATACGTTTGTAAATAGAAAAAAAAAATTTGCTTATTCACTACGTAGAGCAGCGCACAACCTCTGACCACACTGTCTGCGTGTAAATGAATAGCATATACAAATCCACTCTACAGTAATCGCATTAATATAAGTAGTAGAGAAAAAAACTGACGTGATAGAAGAAAACTAACTGCACTTTCAGAATCAGCATACCTATTTTAGCGTAAATAAGCTTAAAAATTTAAGTCAACACAAAATTTGTTCAAAATTGTTCCCAAGTGTAATCTTTACTTTTGATGTGACTTATGCAAGGAATGCACATCAACAAAAGGCACTCATATTGCTTAAACTGCCTATTGCAGAGGAGCTTAGGTCTTTAAGGCCAGTTAGCACAACCCTCCTTCCTTCTAGGACAATGACCGTGTTTCAAATGGGTGAAATATTAAAGCCCCCTCCTCTCTTTTTTAGGGCCAACACCCCCTACTCCAGCTGTGACTTCACTGCCTTGTCTCTGGAGCTAGTTATACAGTGTGCATTGCAGCATGATTGGTAAGGTGTGAATGGGTCCATATAGTTTTCTTTCACAGTAAATTGTCTCAGGAGGCCAGTTGCCTCGTCCCAACACATGGTTGTCTTGACTTCTGTGCGGGATGGCTTCTGGCAAAGGACTAACAACTATTTGTCTGATCTCCCCTGCCACTGTAAATGATAAAAAGAGAACAAGCTGGGCACCTAACCTTACAGAACATGATTACAGAACAGGATCCCTGGCTAGATGATTGTCTCCTAACAGCTCCTTTCCCGGATTGGCTGAACAATGAAATGAGCTCTACCAAGCTGTCCCTTCTGCAAGAAAGAATGTGCCTGCTTTTTTAATTTAGTTTTGCTTTAAAAACAAGGGTTTGTAAACCAAAGTTTAGCAAATACGTATGCTTGTGAATGGGTCTAATATTGGAGGACTATATTAGTAGATAGTATATATAGTGGAGGACTTGAATCATATTAGTCCTGAGAGGAAGGGTCTAGCAAACCCCCTGGCCCTACAGAACATTGAAATCTAGCTAACCTTCTGGTGGTCAAAATATATGGCTGGTAGTCTGTCCACCCTTACCTTATAAAAACGTGGGATACGTGTTTCCACTGACCTTGCCAGGGTATATAATACCAAGCAGCCTGAGAAGTTGTGCACTTTTAATGGTCATTAGTTATTTGGACACCAAATAGGAACCAAAGCCCTTTTCTCGAAGGGCTATCTGAAGTCTGTGTTTGTCACTTCTGACTGCTATGTTCAAAACATTGACAATGATCTCATTATCACTATGGGAAATGTCATACTGGCTCCTGTACAGCATAAACAATCCCTGATATTACCTGTGGACCTCCAGTTTGATGTCAGCAGGTGTTTTTATCCACCGTGTGTAGAGTTCTCAGCCATATTTAATCTATCTGTATCTATAATCTTCTTTGGGGTTGGTGCTTGAATTACTCTACAGAATGGTAATAAATACCAGCTGCTAAAAGCCACTTATTGACACAGCAATGCTTGTGCAAACAAGTGTGTGTACACAAGTAGTGCGGAATAATTGTGTCACCAAGCAAGGGCAGCTGTTTAGTGATAGCACAGAGTGTGTGCAATGTTCATTGCTGCCAAGATTTTAATGTAATTTACAATTACAAGGACATTTTACTGCCGGGAAAGTATATTTCAGAACATCACACAACCTGTTATCTACAGTTCCTTTCCTTGTTCTTAGCTGGGATTTCAAAAATTATTTATTTTAAAGATAGGTTTCTTGTAGTGTTCTCAGAGCAGGGAGTCTAGTACTGGTAGTTCAGCACAAGGCGCACGTGGTGTGCAGAGTATACTTGCCTAGCCCATGACTAACTACTCACATATCCTTTACAAATCACCCTTGAATATGTAAAGTTGTACTATATAAAACAGTTTGAGTTCCCTGTAACATTGTTGTATTATCTGTTGATCCTGCCAGTAGATTTATTAATTTGACACTTTTTTAAGTTAGGGTTTCAGCGCTTGCAACAATTATATATTTCTTTGGGTTAAATATTCTTTCCTAACGAAAGTGATGTGTGATTTTTCTGCAAAATGAAAAACATTTACAACTTGTTAAAAGAAATGAAAAATAATAGATTTATCAGCAGGATTACCAGGTAATACAATCATAATGGAGGGGGAACAGCTGTGTTATTGCTATTGACAGATCATATAAATCTAATTTGGTGCATATTTTTAACAGTTAACTATGTGAATAGTAACATACAGGGTACATACAATTCTTTCTTTCTTTCTTTCTTTCTTTCTTTCTTTCTTTCTTTCTTTCTTTCTTTCTTTCTTTCTTTCTTTCTTTCTTTCTTTCTTTCTTTCTTTCTTTCTTTCTTTCTTTCTTTCTATTCCATATAAATACTATCTTTTTTTTCTTTCTTTCTTTCTTTTTTTCTTTCTTTCCTTCTTTCCATATATTCACCATATATTCAGCTATATTCTTTTTTGTTATATATGTCTTTTTTTTCCTTCTTTCTTTCTTTTTTAACTTTATTCAGGTAAAACTATTGTATATTAATATTAAGCAGTTCTCTCCCCAGCCTACAGATTTCCTTTTCCATATATTCAGCTATATCGGATTTCAGCTATGCAGAATAAATCCTCTTGTTTACAGATTTCCAGTGACTCATCACAGCAGTGACATATACCTTATTAAAGGGTTCTGATTAGTAAAACCTACTATAAGCTGTAGGATGTTAACCATTTGAGTGCCCTGGGCAATTCCCGAGGGAAAGCATCTTTTTGTTTCATTTGTTTCAAATAGGGAATCAGTGGTTCTCTGTGGTCCGAGGAAAGAATTGCCGGCTGATGGTATAACATCCAGAAGATCCCGCAATAAACCAAGAAACTTAAATGATCGGTTCTTGGGCCTTTTTAACTTCTTACACAAGGAGTGCTTGTAGCAGGCCCATGTAACGGCAAGATTGCATTGTTCTAACATTGGCGATGGTGAACCTATTCCCACATCCCTCTGCAATAGTAGATCACTGCTAAAAATTTGGGGTAATAGCTGGGATTCTGGACTATGGGGGTGCAATGTCAGTGAGGTTTAAAGTCAGTGGTTGCATTCCTAGGTGTGCTGGGTGGCAGGAATATGTTAGGTCACAGCACAGAATGCCAAGAATACTAGGATGTTCATAGGCCCAAATACATAAACTGTCTACTCGTAACCCTAGTTAGAGGGTAAAGGTTATCAATACCTCCTTAGTTTTTAGTATGGGACTTTTTGGTGGCCTCTCCTGGTATTTGGATATGTAAAAAGAAAGAGAAAGAAAAGGATGGGGTTTCCTGGCCAGTGTTTCAAAGAAAAAGAATTATGTTTTTATATCAAAATTCATACACAATTACAGAGACATCAGAGTTCGTATCTTCTAGCACATTGTATAATCATGGGCTGATCCAGGATTAAAAACATGTTTGCTAGCAAAAGACTAAAGAAGTCCATTCCAGGTTTGCTGGATCAACAGCTTCACTGATAAAAGTATATCTTCTCCAGCCTGGAAGAGCTTTAATAAATTGGGCAAATAATAAGGACAACTTCTAGATACGAACAGGGCTTCCCTGCTCGTTCGTGTGCAGGACGGAGGCTTGATGGGACACCAACTTGCTGTTCTGCAACCTCCTGTAACTCTTTGGTGACCAGGACAAACTCTGCATTTGTTTCTTTTGCACATGAAAGCTCAGCTTGCTCCAGAAGTTAATGAATGTGTATGTCCCCTAAATATTTTTTTTTTGCTTTGTTTGTGATTTACTCATAGTGAGGATTTTATACAGTAACTGACACCATGCTGCCTAATATTATGTTGAGACAAACATTGTCCTAGATGCATTTATTAAAATAATCCACCTGTTCCGACTTACATACAAATTCAACTTAAGAACAAACCTACAGTCCCTATGTTGAATGTAACCCGGGGACTACTTGTATTGTAAATCTTTTTATAATGTGTTTCCCATATGTGTCTTGTACCTTTATGTGTTGGGTTTACATGCCTAGGGACGCTATCCAAGTACGATTCCCTTGTTTACATGAGTCCTTGCATAAAACATTTAGTTTTTGACCACAACTAAAGAGAGGCCCGGAGCAGGGAAATGTGTGGAGGGGCTTCATGACAGGGGTGCTCGGACTGCACTGAAGAAAGGGGGGGAAGGGTTTAAGATTGAGTTGCAGAAAGAGGAGAGAGGAGAGGGTCGGGTCGGAAGTTCAGTGGGTGGAGAGAAGAGAAGGTAAAAGGAGGGAGAGACGGAAGTCGAGGACAGTTTTTTGAAAGAAGAAATTTCCCACCCTCCCGCCCTGTTTTAAGGTGTGAGGAGGCGGTTGAGGTTTGGTGGAAGGTAAGAGTTCTGGGACACTTTTGGTGGGGGGGCACCCAAGGTGGTGGAGACCCCCCCTTTAAGTGGTGAGCACTGGAGGCCCCTGAGGTGGTGATGTGCTGCTAGGGGGCAGAATGGCTTGGCGGTATTGGTAACTATTGGTGATTTGGTGGTGTGGCGGACTTTACCTTCCGGACCTGCGACCTAGTTGGTTTGGGTACAAATGGTTGGTTCTATTAAGAATTGGTTAGGGTAAAGAAAGGGTTAAATTGGAGCTTATATAGTGGTTATTTAATGGTTATTTTATTTGATTTGTTGTTTGTGTGTTATTTATTTGTTGATTTGTATGTACATGTTACGTTATGTTTATATACAGAGTTAATTTATGGAAATGTTAAATAATGTTATTGTTAAATAAGGGGCTGCTTGCCAGCCACTATAAACGCATCAGGTTGTAGAGTGTTATTTGGTAAAGGGTGAGAACTAAGTGAAGGGGCTGTCAAGGGTAAGTAAGGGGGAAGGTATGGGGGGGGGGATTTGAGGGCCAAAGGTACGAGCTACCCTGGTCAAGAGGTTATAGACAATGAAGAATGCTTAGTGTGCGTCTAGATTCGGGTTTCTAGCTTAGTTTGGTCAGGGGGCTAGAAATATTGGACTAGTATCCTCAGGAAAAACTATACCAATCAGTAATTGAATACCTGTATATCATATTTACACATACAGTAGCCACAATGATAGGTAACACTCTGCCTTGGTCAGTAGAATACAAACATGAGTTGCTATTTGGTGATCTGCTGCTACAGAAAATGCTTCCAAGTCATGCCTCAGGGGTCACGGGCCCTTTCTCTTAGCAACTTTTCCTCCAGGACTCAAATTACCCCGTCACATGGTTTCAGAAGGTCTGCAAGGGCAAGAAAAAAAATTCTGTCTCTCGAAAACTTGCTAGTGGTTGCTCGGCAACTAGTATCGGAGTGCTGCTTCATAATAAACACTCACAAGATATTATTAATTTTAAGCTCTCTTACATCTCACCCAACCTAAGCATATGAATTAGTTTTGGGAAGATTTATTGCTAATGTACGGTACGATTTCAAGCATACAGTCAATATCAAACAGCAAAGACAAATTTCCTAACCTCCAGTGCTAATATCTGCCCCTGGTATAGGATGAGGGTGGGAAATGATTTACAGAATGTCACCTACTCCATTCATCAACAATGCTGAAGGCAACACTGAGCCATGCACACGTTAGTAATTAATGTACTGTACATCAGAAAACATATGTGTTGGACAATAAAAGCAAAATGTTTCATAGGTTGCCATGACAGCAGCGTCCATCAATCCAAATAACTTGATATACAATGTGATGGAAGATCAATACAGAGTTTAACCATGCGAAAATACTAACTTAAATAACCCCAGGACATGAAGCATATAGTACAGTGAGAATGCAGTTTGGGCCAAACACCCGTATATTTATCAATAGGAAACGACGCAAAATATAAGTAGTTTAAATGGAATTTCAAATACAAGTTTGTCCCCTTTTTTCATATTTTAGGTTTTGTGTGGAATTTATTTGCTTTATCTCTTCTATCTTTATCCTTCAACTTTTTAAATTTTTTAACTGCCATTTTAATGAATACTGTCACATGAGGTCAGAATTATAAGATTCTAGGCCCTTACACCAAGACCTTCTTCCAGTTCCGTTTAAAACATCAGTAATTATTATGATTATTGTTATTAATATTATTAATATTATAACATGGTTTGTAGGTAGAAGAGAAAAAAGAGGTTTGAGGCTCAAAAAATTTTTTTGCATAAAAATTATTTGTGTAGGGGTTGCAAATGACAGACAGATACAGACAGTGACACGGGAGGAGAGGACCCTGCCCCGAAAAGCTTACAATCTAGCAGGAGGGGGATATGGAATGGAGAGAACGAGTGATGGTTTTATGGTTTTAAAAGACAACGGGTAGGTGAGATGAAAAAAAAATGGGTTTTGAGTGCTCTTTTAAAGGAGCAGTAAGTAAGACCAAGCTGTATAGGATGAGGAAGACCATTCCAGAGAGTCGGGGCAGCTCTAGAAAAGTATTGGAGCCGTGAGTGTGATGAGGTTATGAGTGAGCAGTAATGAGAAGTATGTTATATAGTTTAGCTAGTCAGCATTGCTTGTCCTGGTCTTTGGGCAAATTGTACAGTCTACTCCTATCAATGTATATCTCAAATTTATATCACAACTGTCGGTGTTTGTGAACGAGAGTGGCAGAAGAGTGTCCTTGTTTACAATCGTGCAACTGGATGGGCTATCTAGGGTAGTTTGGATTAGGGGTCTAGGGGAGATGACTTAGTACACAATTTACTAAAGTGTAGTCATTATTAAAGTGTTATAGTAGCTGGACAAGGTTTATGGAGGCCTCAATATTTCACCACCATTGACAGCATAAATCAGTGGTTTCCAAGCTTTTGGACATCATGGACCACTAAATTTACGGACTCCGGATCGTGCATGCCCGGGGAGCCGTGTTTCACTGACAGGGGAAGAAACTTCACCCAGATTGACGTCATGATGCCAGAACCTGTCCACTCTTCCGTCACAGGCCCAGACCTCCAATGGGAGAGTGGGCAGGTTCTGGCATCATGAGACACAACCCATGAGACACAACTCGGAGACACAACCGCTCACTGCCCTCAGCCTGCAAACCCTACAGGAGACATGATCTGCGGCTCTGGCTGGTGTGCCCCCCCAGCTGGAACCAGTTGGTGACTGCTGGTATAAATGATTGTCATTCATAAACTATATTGTATATTTGTAGCCTATAGAAGGTCCTCCTTGTGCACATACTCCACAAATAATATGCTAAGGTGGTAGTTATAAAACTGTAGCCCATTGATTTTGATGCTGTACTATTCTGTACTAGCCTACATGTGATGTTTTTCCTCCATGATTAAAAAAACACTAAATGACTAAAAAGGTGGTTGAATACAGGCAGAAAAGGGCTACATAATACTGCATGTCCTCTAGCCAGAAGATGAGGCATACTCTGGCTTGTATCAGAGTAAGCAATTTCAGTACATGAGATGGGTATTAATTTTTTTATTGGATGCACCGCTAATCAAAAGCTATTTATTACCCCCCTAGTGGTAATCCCGATTGTGTCACAATCGGGGTAGCTTTAAACTAAAAAAAAAACCCACATACCTTGTTCTGTCGGTGTCCCCCGGCATCCTGCTGGTCCCTGCAGCTCCTGTAGTCAAAGCCCTTTAAATGTAGCCATGTCATTTCTTTGACCCTGTAAGAACAGTCACAGACTATTTTTTTTTACAATGGATCTTCCTCTCTCCCAGAGCAGTTTAGATTAGATCCATGAACTACTTTCTTTGTAAATATGGAATCCTTCTAGCAATGTCCAGAAGCAGCTTTTAATCAGCTGTCCCTTGACACTCTTTAGCACATAAGATTTAGTTAAAGATTTTCTGTTCAGGCAGACACTTTCTTCTCATTTCCTCCAGGACATATCCTCCAGCAAAACAACTTCAATCCAACAGACCATTAACACAGGTTCTTTCTGGGCAAGCCTATGAACACAAAGGAACTGATTTATTAAAGCTCCCCAAAACTTTAGAAGATTGACAGGACAATATATCAAGGAGAGTCTGGGCGAGCCAGCAAACCTGGAAAAGATTTAAGGAAATCCATCCCAGGTTTGCTGGATCACCCAGGTTCCCCCCATGATAGTATATCTTCTCCAGTCTCGAAGGGTTTTAAAAAAATCAGGCTCTGTGTGTGTAAGTTAACTTGTGCTTGAGATATTTCTACATGCAATAAAGGGACTTGGTCTTACAATCTCTCATAGGACAGGAAAACACTAGATGCACAAATCAATATTAATAAACTTTATTTTTTTGTAATTTTTTTTTTTGCATTGTTTTAGTTAGCCACATTTGTATTTAATTTGTTTTAAGAACCACAAGGTCTAGGTTTAAAATGGAAACTTTGTATGATAGGTGAATTTTTGGCTAGCTCCAACCGAATGAATTTTTGTATATACTGTATCACCCTAGCACTGCATGAATGGGTGCTGAGATGTTCTTGGCTTTGCCTAAAAAGAAGAGAGCCAGAGGTATGAAATAACACATTTATTCAACAGATTCCCCCTGAGACTGATGCACTTGGTACAGCGTAGTTGTAGCTTTTGTAGACCGTTCAAATAAAAGTCCTTTGGTTGGGACGCAAACCAGCTCTCAGCAGCATCTTTGATGTCAGAAATGTCCTCAAAACGTTGCCCCTTCAGGTGTTTCTTCAAATTCGGGAACAGATATTAGTCTGAAGGGGCCAGGTCAGGTTAGTGGGGGGGGGAGGTGGACCAATTGGAAACCCAGGGTGTTCAATTTGGCAGCCACAGCGTTGGACATATGCACAGGTGCATTGTCCTGCAAAAAAGGATCCCCTTGGCCAACTTTCCACAGCCTTTCGTCTTAACTGCCTCCTTCAGCTGGTCCAGGAGGTTAGCATAATTTTGTCTGGTGATACTAGAGCCCTGAGGTAGGTAGTCCACCAACAGAATACCGTCTTTGTCCCAGAAAATGGACGTTTTGACTTTTTTGGCTTTTTTCTTGAAACCTCTTTGGCCGCGGTGACCCGCTGTGGCACCATTGCCTTCTACTGTTCCTTGGTTTCAGGATCGTAGATGTGGAGCCAGGTTTCATCCTCAGTCCCTAACCTAGCCAAAAAGTCCTGTGCAGTTTGAAAATGGGCCAAAGCGGTTTTGCACGCTTCAACTTGTTCCTTCTTCTGATCACTGTTTAAACATTTCGGAACCGACTTTTCAGAAAGCTTGCGCATGCTTAGGATAGTGGTGATAACAAACCCAACATGCTCCCGGGAGATGTCAAGTATGTGGGCTATCTTTTTTGCGGATATTGGCAGGTCCTCAATAATCAGCTCATAGACAGCATCGCAGTTTGCCGGTCAGTTGAGGTTGGGGGCTCATCTTCAACAGTGAAATGCCCAGTGTTGAAACAAGATTTCAACAGGTTTTGACAGTGCTCTAGGAAGGACACTTCTTCTCTAGTGTTTATGACATCTCAGTGTGAATGTCCTTTGCTGACTTTCCCTGGAGAAACAAAAACTTTATGACGACCCGTAACTCCAACGACGTGAAACTTGATACCTGATATTGCAGTTACATACTAAGATATTAGACTGTCATATGCCCCCACACTCATTTTTCTATTTGATCTGAAAGGGGGCAAAGCCAGGAACTTCTCAGCACCCCTTCGTATATAGTATTCTATCTTTAGGCTTGAGAAAGGGGAAGAGCTCCCGAAACATGTTGCCTAATTAGTGCAATCCTTGAATTTAGGTTGTTTGCTGGATGCATGGACATCAAAGCTCTCCATCCCAGTAAAGTCTAGAGTATATTGCAGTGACTCTGCAGTGACTGTGCTCAGGTGACGCAGGAAAAAGAACCCAGAAGAGGAGAGAAGAAAATGTTGGTGCCTTGCGCTTCCTCTACGCCAGGCCGAAGATTGATACTGGGATGTTGCAAGACCCAGTGGAAGAAACCTCCCGAAGGATAGACTGATCTGCGAGATTAAAGGTAAGTATGTTTTTTTGTTTTGGGCTTAGTTCCACTTTATTTGATCTGGGATTGTACTTATTTCTTTACAAAGATGAATGAAAATGTATCCAGTCTCCAGAGAATAGTTGGAATATCTAGGTTTCCTATTTATTTGATCCTCCATAAATAAAAAACAATGCACCTATAATATATAGCTCATCTTGTGCTTGAGATACCTTACAATGCAATTTCCATAAATCCTTGTGGCAGCACTGGTCTCCTGCACCCTCTTTTTTGATTTTTCCATTAATTATTATAAACTAGTATTTATATAATGCCAACATATTACACAGCGTCGCACATAGTCCTTAGCACAGTTAACCTAACCACTTGGTTTTGGAATGTGGGAGGAAACAGGAGTACCCAGGGGAAAACCTGATTCCATGCAAATAGTGCCCTGGCCAAGATTTGAACCTGGGACCTAGTGCTGCAAACCTCTGAAATATCATGGGGGAACCTATGAAAGAACTTTAGGTCTTCAGGGAACCCCTACTACAATGATTACATTCACAACTTGTAGTGCATTAGTGTGGTGGTCAGTGGGAAGAATGCTTCTTACATCATTGGTGTCACTAAAATTAACCTGAGGGACACATCTTTCTCAAAATGTCCCACAAATTTGCTCAAGGAACACCTGGCAACATTGATCTATGTTTTGGAGAAGAGGTTAAAGGATCTCTCACATAGGGATTATTTGGATGGTGAATATGGTGTTAACATATTTCAATGTTGGAGAGTATTTAATAAATTGATTTATTAGTTAGTAAATAGTTTTAGACTTGACTAGACTTGAGTGTTAAGAATACTTTATAAAGTTGGGTTGATTATAAGTGGTTGGCACATCAAATATAAATGAAAAATCAGGAGCACTATTTATTGGTAAAATGTTTGTCACCTTGGGGGGTTTTAGGAATTAAAGGATAAGGGATAAAGAATAGAAGTGTAATATAAACATAACCATCAAATGTGAATATATATATATATATATATATATATATATGTACAATTATAGTTATGTCACATACTGGTATTTTATTTTATTGTACTTTAAAAGTTTAGTTTCTTCTGCTGTGATCTTTGTCTGCCTTATTTACCATTCTAAGGAATATCTGCTCTGGTAGCTCGGGTGTGATCTCTTGCAGCCATCGTATATATGTGAATAATGAAGATTTCATAAATTAATCATAATAATGTTTGTAAATATTCTATGTTAACATTTATGTATTTGTGGGTCTATGTGAAATGTACCGTATCTATAAAGTTGTTTTGCTATTATAGGTCTCTATGTTCCTGTTACTAATATGGTTTTATGTGTATTTTAATTGTAATTTTGAATAAGTCAATGTTTTTTGGTTTTATACAAATTGTGTGGCATTTGAAACTATTTGAAATGCCTTAAAAGTCTCGAAGAATGCTCCTTTGCATCCTCACTGTTGCTTGTGTAATGTTTAGTTAGGAATGTGGCATATCTGGTAATATCTATTGAAAGGAGAATTGCCCCATTTGCAAGATATGGAGAAGAGGAGAATTTGTGTTTTTTTTTTTTTTAATTCTGACCTTTCGTTTGAGCATGCTTTAAATCAGTGGTTGTCTACCTTTTGGACTACTAAAATTATGAGCTCCGGACCGTGCATGCGTCTGGAGCCATGTGTCACTCAAAGGAGAAGAAACTTCCCTCCACAGTGGCATCATGATGACAGAACCTGCCCATTCTCCCATCGCATGGCTGAACCTTCAATGGGAGGCCACTACCCCGAGCCCATGAACCGTACTGGGGAAAGGGTTCACAGGGTGCGACACCACCACCAAAAATGTCTTGAGGACCACTTAGCAACTTCTGTTAAAAATTACCCCTGACATGAAATACATGGGGCTGCCATTGAGAGGCTCTTGCTTACAATGCCAATTTCTTGGGTCTAGTGCTAAAGTTTTGGCTTCAATCCTTTGTGAGTCACCGAGAACAGATATAGAGAAAGATTTGACAATGCTTTGACCTTCATTGGCGGTATGGTTGCTCTGTATCAGTGTCAGAGGTAATGAAGCCAGTCATAGCCAGGAATTTATTATTATCAGGCAGAGGTTAGTAATGGTGGCCTCCATAATGCTTCCATGATGTGTACTTTTAAGCTTTCTAAGCTTCTACAAATGTAACAAATGTACTGAAAGCTAATAAATTAATCCAAACTCCCAGTAAACATTTTGACTGATATCAGAACTAAATATAAATTGCAGAAGAGCATGAGTAAATAGATGGCTGTATATTACATCATTCCATCTGTAACATAATTTTGCTGCTTTATTCAATATTTATAGATTTCTGACATCAATGTTCCAGTAAGGAAACCTCAGCGTATTCTACATGAAGTGTCATACAAATCTTAACAATTTGGGTCCAAGTATTTTTGAAGCATCATGCCCCGCTCTTCATAAGAGATGACAGCTCTCCAACCTAATAACATGCTCATCTTCTGCTAGTTACTACAACACACCTGCCTGCTTGTTATAGTACTTGTGATTGAGATGCCCTGACACCAGATCAGTGTGCGAGTACAAATACAAATCACATCTGCCAGCATTGACAGGAGTTGATGAGAAATAATTAACATAACATTGCCTTTTGGCATACATATTTTAAAGCCACTCCAGGCAAACAGCTTAATAAGCAGCTGAAATATGTGGAAACTGTCAAAAGATTTACCATTCTGTTCAGCCAGTCTTGTAATCCAAATATCCAAATATGGTGACATCACAATACAGTTTAGTCATCTGACCTTCATCCAACTTGCTGACTGGGGATTGGGCAATGCCCAATTGCCACGTTTATGTGTTTGCCAGTCTTATCGGTCTGCTCTCTCATTAAGTTCCCTGAGATAACACCGGTACAGATGTCAGATTTCACATGTACACCTAGCACTGTCCTGTCTTATGGAGGAGGGTGAGCATGCCCTCTTCCCAATAGGAAAGTACAGCAGTTGTCCCCAACCAGTTGCTCATTGATCTGATGAATGACATCGGGGTACCTCTAGACATTGGGGTACACATGGTAGATTTTAGACAATTGTTTATCTCAGGTGACAATAATCTAGTATGAATAAGTAGCTTTAGATCCACGGCATTGTTGAGTCTGTTCATCTCGCACTGGTCCCCCCTCTCTTATTTTGGGCTCCAGTATGAAGGTATGAGACAATTATTTCAATGCTAATTCTGAGTCAACAATATATTCACACTAGGTGAAAAATATATCATGCTTTCAACTATTTCTTTTTAAAATGGGATCCTATTTTGCTATCATGATAAACAGCATGACAGTTGAATCAGATTGGTAATGTTTAAAGTGGAACTAAGTCTGCCTGGCTTACCTATCCCCATTTCAGCGCCAGGCCCAGCAATCTTCTCGTCTTTCTCTTCCAGTCTTCAGCCATCTTGATTGTCCATGTTGAAATGATGTAACTCTGAAATTCAAGATTTCCCTGGTAGCTGGAGCAGTTAGGCAGGTAAGATGTATTATTACAGAAGAGACATCACCTGTCTCCTTTTGCTATAATGATCTGCCCGATCATCCAGACTTAAAAGTGGAATTTATCATTTGAATATTATGCAACGTGTGAATTGCCCATTTCTCCTATTGGGTTTGACTTAATAAAACTCTCCAAAACTGGAAAGGATACACTTCCGTCAGTGAAACTGGGAGATTCAGCAAACCTGGAATGGATCTGGTCCAGGACTGAAAACAATTGCTAGAATATTCTAGGCTTAATATTCTAGGTTTTATTATTCCAGCCTTGGAGAGCTTTAATAAATCGGGCCCATTGCGTTTTAAGTGTGCTGAACATGCTCCAAAACCACAGGGAAATAGATTCCATCCTAATCCATGGAACATAAAGCAGTAAATGTAACTCTTATCAAACATTTACAGTTAGTGAAGGAGCCATTGTCAGTTAAACACTAATATAAATATTTACCAGCAGTGAACGTTTGGTCAAATCACTGCTTTATAAATAGACCCCGATGAAGCCTGTCACATCAATGCATTGTGTCGCAGTACAGTGGTGTATGTTTCTGAAAATTCACTCTTGCTGCATCCTAAAATCCAAGTTACATTATAGTTAATAGTAAGGGAATAAAATACAATACAATGCAATCAATATTTTATAAAGTAGGCATTCAGTCCCATGTCCAGCAAGGAAACTGAAAGTTTGTATTGATGACCCCACAGACAGACCCACAACCATAAATCTACTCAAGATGAATTTTGGTTACGTGATTACATTTTGGTAGAAAAACCTTTCCATGAAAAGAGAATGTAATGGCCAGGTCAGCATATAGCTAATGATTGGAGGTGGCTTTAATCTACCAGGAAATTCTGATATTTGCAAATGATATAATTGGTCCAAGATTAGACAATTTATATGTTAACTGCACAGTTATAACTGGATATTAACCATTGTGAATGTTAGCAATTTCAGAAATATTCTGTAACAAGCAAATTATTTTGTAAAGAACAAGGATTTGTCAATATTCATAGTTACATAGTAAGGTAGGTTGAAAAAAGAAAAAGTCCATCAAGTACAACCCCTAGGGAAGTAAACATACCCCAGATATAAAACCCAATGGACATAGTTGGTCCAGAGGAAGGCAAAAAAAAAACCCTGGTACAATTTGCTTCAACAGGGGAAAAAAATTCCTTCCTGATTCCATGAGGCAATCGGATGTTCCCTGGATCCGCAGTCACTGTTATCTTTACTTTAAATCCTTAATCCCCAATTATATTCTGTGCTTCTAGAAATCATCCAGCTTTTTCCTAAAGCAATCTATAGTAGTTGCTGAAACTTCTTCCTGAGAGCAACAATTAAAAAGTTTATATTTGTAATCTGAATTTACCAGCTGTTTAATATTACCATAATTATAATGTTTACAGTAAACCAAATCAATTTCAAAGCCCAGACTTATTAGATGTTACATTGTTTAGTTTTTACACATGCAATAAAACATTGTTATGTGTCGCTGTATTCAGATCAGAAATGAGCCAAGCCACTTTTATTTAATAATGTAACACACAGAACAGCGTAGTAAGGAGAAATCTGATTAGAACACAAAAGACCGTGTGTGCAAGTTTGACATCCCTTATTTGCTTTTCCAATCACAAGGAGAAAAACTGACTCGTTCAAGGCCAAAGGGAAATGTCACGGGTCGTTTTACTGACAGATCACACAAACTCTATAAAACCAGTCGCCTCAACTCTTGACTGCCTCTAACCTTTTATATATAGTAATGCTAAAGTAGTAGTTACATATCAACATAGTTTTGTTAACTCAATATAAAATTCAGGTGGGACTACTACGTAAAAAAACACAGATTATTGCACAGTAAACTTCCAATTTGTTACAGCCTTACATTACATATATAATTTCATTGCTGAGAATATTTTCTGGTAGTAATGAAAGTATTAAATTACAATACAAAAGATAAAAGAACAATATAGTTTATGTGAAGTGTATATATTATTTGAGGCATTGTTCAGATAAAAACAATATTTTAAACTTTAAATGGTCAGTCCACCCAAAAACTGCTCCTTTAATTATAGGACATACTGGAAAGTTAACCAACTAAGCTTTTTGTTTCTACCCTTGAGTGTTTGATTTGCAAACCTTAGATAATATAGGTCACCTGCACTCTGTACCATGCTGTACATACCATATTCTGCACTATGTATATGCCATGTTGTACATTACATATTCTGGGCCCCTGTACTCTGTATATTATGCTTTCTGTTACATACTCTGTACTGTTGTATGCTGTGCTGTACTTTACATATTCTGGATAAGGATGAACAAATTTCCTCGAAATTCCGATGGTTCTGCAAAATTTCAGCCAACCGATTTCGGTAAACCATCGAAAGATCGAGGAAATTATAACAGGAGAATTTACAAGGGATTTACAGGATTCCCTGGGAATCCTCCTGTTTGTGATCCCTGGGGCACTAGAGGTAAATAACTTCTAGTGCCCGGGGATCGCAGGGGAACTGCAGAAGAACTCTCAATGGAGAAACTCCATTGAGAGATCGTAGTGGATTCTCAGAGCTGCATTCATTCTTGCAGCCCTGGGAATCCTGTTTGCGATCCCCGCCACTAGAGGTTAAATGGGGACAAGTATCCCCACTCAAAACCTGTAGTGCTCCCTGATTGTCTGAGGAAAGAGGTTTTTAATGGGGAAACTTGTAACCCATTTAACCTCTAGTGCTGGGGATCGCACACTGAGCTGATCAATGAATGCAGCCAGCGCTGCATTTATTGATCAGTGCAGCCCACAATCTTTTTTTTTTTTTTTTTTTGTGATTCAAGCTCGATCGGGGAGTTTACACCTTGCTCGCTCATCCCTAATTCTGGACCTTTTTCACTCTGTACTATACTACCACCCTGTGCTATACTATGAACTATACTGTATACTCTGTACTGTATTTATAATATTATTATTATTATTATTATTATTATTATTATTAATATTGATATTAATAGTAATAATAATAAAAATAAACATAAAAATAAACAAGATTTATATAGCCCCAACATATTTCGCAGCGCTGTACATTAAACACTATGGACCTTGTTGCACTAATTATTATAATACAACAGTATGTATATGCACCAACATATCATGCAGCGCTGTACATTAAATAGGGGTTGCAAATGACAGACAGATGCAAACGATGACAAAGGAAGAGGATAGGACCCTGTACTGAAGAGCTTACATGCTTTGCATTAAATAATTTGGACCACTGTTCTGCTGCAGTACATTATCTATGCTGAACTTCTGCCCTTAGTATAAAATGCTGTATATTGAATACTTGGGACCACTGTTTCCCGTACTATATGGGAGGTACTCTGGACCCTGCACTCTTCATTATATATAATGTTAAATATTCCAGATACTTATATTAGTTGTGGAAGAGAAACTCGGCATTCTCCATTAAGTGTGACAGTTGCCAAGACCTATAAAATTAAACATGCAACAAAATAGAGCAACCAGAAAAGAAGGGCTTTTTGGCAACAATAAAAATGTTACTGAAAATTATGCTGGTTAAACAATAGTTTTTGACTAGACAAAGCTCAACTGAACCGTAAACATGACATAGCAAGAAATATAATGTTAAGAATGTAATGTGATGAAATAGAAAAGCTTTCTAAAACTTTCTGTAAGTAAACACCCTGAATCGCTGCCATTCCCATTTCTCAGGCTCTCAGTTAATCCCGTCACTGGAACCTCTATACCTACTATACCTGATAACTCAGTATAAGCTCTCAGGACCTCTCTGATACGCTGGAATTTCATAACTCCAAGTCTCTGCCTCCCTTTTGATGAACTACATACGTACCTATTCAACCCTACTACTCAGCAATACTACTAACCTAAAGTTTCTACGTTCACCTAAAGAAGCCACACTGTGAAAAGCGTTGGGAAAGAGAAAACTGTGTCTTCTTCTTAACACTTATCTTGCATTATATTTCATGATATGTCATGTTTAGAGTTCATTTGAGCTTTTTTTAGTCAAAAACTTTCTTTAACCAGCATCAATTTTGGTAAAATTTTATTGTTGCCCTTTTTCCTGGTTGTTCTATTTTTTACATATTCCAGATCCTTTCTCCAATACATTTGGCTGTATAGAAAAAATTTTCGGCAACTGCATTCTGTACCCAATGCTGTATATACTGTAAATAATTCCAGACCGCTGAACAATGTTTTATATGTAAATACTATAAACCTATATGCTTCATAGACCTTGGTATACATAAAACAATTCGGACCGTTGTCCTTTGTAAATCATGCTGTACATAAAATACTCTGGATCAATATAACCCATACACTTTGCTTTATGTAAAGTACTCTAGACCAGTGATCGCCAACCTTTTGGACATCATGGACCACAGATTTCACGGACTCTGGACCACGCATGTGCCGGGAGCCGTGTGTCACTCAAGGTCTGAGCCTGGAATGGGAAAGTGGGTGGGTTGTGTCCAGGGACACAACTCCCACCGCCCTGAGCCTGTGATCTGTACGGGAGACATGGTCCGTGGCTCTGGCCAGTGCGCCCTACCAGCGGGGTCCTTCTCCCCGCTGGGGAACGCATCGGCCAGGGCCGAGGGCCACCAAAATTTTCTTGGTTCTCCAGTTGGCAACCGCTGCCCTAGACCACTGTACTCTATACATTGTGTAATACATTACTTGGACTTCTACTTTCTGTACCTTGTTCTGCACATTACATACATGATGTTGTTACACACAGCACAAACAATGGGATTTTTATTATATTGTCTGTACACAATATTATATATAGAAACCACTGCAATCCATTTATCGTAATGCAATATGTACACCAAACTACTGCACTGTGTACAATGTACTATACATGAACATGTACCTACTAGATTGTAAGCTCTTCAGGGTGGGGTCCTCTCCTCCTGTGTCACTGTCTGTTTTAGTCTGTCATTTGCAACCCCTATTTAATGTACAGCGCTGCGTAATATGTTGGCGCTATATAAATCCTGTTTATTAATAATAATATTAATAATAATAATAATAATAATAATAACATTCAAATCACTAAAAATAATTTAAGAAATCTGTTTTATAGCCCTTCTGACACAAAGGATAAACTTCTGCTAGATTTATAATATAATCAGTAATGGAAAGTCCATGTTACTGTTGGAATATCCAAAACATATGATTTACAGGTTCCTCCTATACCTAAATATAAATATAAATATAAATAACATTTGGGTGGACTGATGCTTTAAAGGCAAGTACTTTGAGTAATGTTAGTCCTTAAGCTAAAGCATGACACACATGAAATGCATGTAACAGTGCACTTACATTTTTTCCATGGATGGAAAGGAAAAGATTAACACATTTATTAGATAAATATTAATACAGTACTCGATTACATTATTTTAAATACAGTTCTTTGGCTCATTGAGGCTCTGGCCTGCAGAGGTTACAATCCAAGAATGTCATTGAACTTGACTTAATTCTCTTCATCTTTTGAAGTATAACGATTGGATAATTTGCCATGCAACAACCTTAGTTATAGTTATTACACATCTAAACAATTGTGAAGCTTTTTTAGTATTTTTTTAACTCTTTTTTTAATATTTCCTCTTAAAATGACCTGCATTCAGTCCCTTCATAATATGCTGTTTTCGAAGTTAAACTGAAGTTTTGTATAGTTTAAAGATAAAGCTAACATATGAAAAAAAGATGAAAAAAGGTCATATAGACAAGGCAATTTTATAATTGTAGGCAAATCTCATTTTTGATTTAGAATGAGATTTTTTTTCTCATTCATACATTTTCCTGCTATAAATAGCTAATGCGTAACATGTTTTCTTTTTCAGATGCCCCAAGTTCTTCTGTTAGAGTGTTTTGTGAAGATGGTCCAACGTCTTGCTGCAGAGATTCTTCAGCTACAGCTCTTTGCACACTTTCATCCACTGTATCCACTCTTGGACTTCTTCTTTCTTGGGAAATGCCACTAACTCTACTCAGCTCTCCTTGAACTCTTTCATTTGTCCCATTCATGCCTCCATCAGCTACCCTTACAGATGTCCTGCAGAGAACACGTCTCAATCCCCGTTGGAATGGACGAGCTAGAAGGGCATAAATTATAGGATTTAGGCAGCTGTTGGCATAGGAGAGAGCTACCACAAAGGAGTAAAGTCCATACAACCTTGGGCCTGCAGGTAGAGGCCACAAAAGATTGATAATGTTCAAGGCATAAAAGGGCAGCCAACACAGAATAAAGGCAGTCACTGCAAGGGCCACCATCTTGGTTACTTTACGCTCAGGACCCTGTCGCCGGGTAGGAGCTACCCTAACACGATTTCCAGATGTTCTTAGCTCAGCCACAATAAGTATATGGCATATGCAGATTACAAACAATGGGCAGAAGAACCCAAGTGCAGCAGTGTACAGGATAAAACCAGTCCTCCAGGCTTGCTGTGGTTCAGGCCAAGCAATGTGACACATTCCAGAAACCTTGGGAACTCTAGCAAAGAAAACTACTGGTAGTACAACTAAAAAAGAAGCAATCCAAACAGTCACATTAATACATTTTGCCACTTTGGGTCTTCTCCACTTCGCTGACTTGATTGGACGAACCACAGCTAGATACCTGTCTATGCTGAGTACGGTTAAGCAGAAAATGCTTGTGAACTGATTGACGGCATCCAAAGTCATTACTATTGTGCATACTGGTGATCCAAATGGCCAGTAGGACATAGCACTCTGGGCAGCAAGAAAGGGCAACCCCAACATGAAAAGGTCATCAGCTAGGGCCAAGTTCAGAATATAAAGAGCAGTGACAGAATTCTGTCCAGCAGGACTTCTCCATGCTAAGTAGATAACCAAGGTGTTACCCCATAATCCTACTGCACATACAACTAGATACACCAATGGGATGAGGAGCCCAGGGGCAGACACGTTAGGAGAAGAGGAAACATTGTAACATAAAGTTGTGTTAATGTCTGCAAAAGAGCTTGGAAGGAGGCTAGTTGGAGATGTTGGTGTCATTTTTGAGCTAACGTCAGAACATGGTTTGTTTTGGTGATCCTGGATGTTTTTTTCCACAAATGATGTCTTTCTTATTGATGCAAACTTTTTGATTTTAATAATAATAACCTTGTTCTTATTACATAATAAAACAGTTCCAGTTTCAGTAAAAGAGTGATTTTCAGGACATAAATCCCAACTATTTTTTTAAATCTCTTTGGTTGGTTGTGTCATTGGTTGCGTAAATTTGTTGAGTTTGGTTACATATCACACTGTAGAAAGAAGCAATGTTGATGATAAAATTTTAGCGTGTTTCTTGACTGAACAGCATGCTAAAACATGCATCAGTGACTTTTATTTCTTCTCAACAGGAAATTTACAGCCATAGGGGTCTGTTGCTGTGCAGGTTGTCCATTTTATGTCATGTTTTGACAGAAGGTGAATGATTCTCTTCAAATAGTCCGAATTCTCAGTAGGCCAAGAATCTAGCTGTCAATATTCTGGAAAGACAATAAAAGCAAATCATGTTATTGCAAACCTATCAAACAATAAAAAATAACTACAGGTAACAAAATAGTCTGGATAGACAGTTATGTTAATTTCTAAGGGGTGAAAAAATGTTCACCAAGCAAAGGAAAGTTCACAAAATTAGACCAAAATCTGTGCTCTTTAATTATCCAACCACATGCAAAAGGAAGCTTTACTTTAATTAAGGAGGTAATGGTGCTCGTGGATAGAATGAGTCAACAAATGAGTCACCAAAAAAAGTAGGGGGGGTTCAGTGGCAATTTGGGAAATAGGAATTTATTGTAAAGCAAAGAATAGCTTTGGAGTGCATACAACATACTTCTAACAATGGGCCTGATTTATTAACCTCCCTGGTGGTATGATTAATTTAATATTTTTAAATGTAAAATTGGTCCCGCCCCTCACCACATGCACATCGCACGCACACACGTCGCATGCCCGCCTGGCATCTGCTTCTGCTAGCCTTGCGTCTCCAAAGTTCACACGCTAGGATGCGAGGCTAGTGGTTGCAGATGCCAGGCATCGCCAACGGGACGGCCTGGCAACACCAAGTTGACCTGGATGCTGGGCCAGCATCGCTGGAGGACACGGTGGAGTCATGAGGACCAGATAAGCCCTCAATTCAACCCTGACTCAGGGTTACTACTTTTTGTAATAAAATTTCACCCCGAGCCACACTCGGGATTACCACCAGTAGGGTTAAAGCTCTCTAAGGCTGCAGAGGACACATTTTCATCAGTGAATCTGGGTGATCCAGAAAACCTGGATCAGGTCCAGGATTCAAAATATTTGCTAGCAAAGAGCAAAACTTGACTTTGAAGGAATCTATTCCAGGTTTGCTGGATCACTTTACTGAAAGCGTATAATCTCCAGGCTGATAAATAGGTGCAAAATTTAAGTTCTAATGAGTAGTACAGACAATAATTCTAGAATGTGTTATATACTTAATGCCACTATAACTTACATTTCAAAGTTCCATACTAAGGACTATTACACATAATTGTGCCTGATTGGAGTTTCTTGACATGTGAAGTCCTGAGGTGCATGGTTGGTATATTTTGCACCAGACACCAGATCAACAGAGGTTCTGCATTAACCATAAACAATGCAAATGATGGCAGTTTTAGGATTTAGCATTCCAGTTGCCCAACATTCCATGTAGCTCTTTCATGCAAATACGAACTTCAGCTACAGAACCCATAAATGTGATTAGCAACATGAGTAAGCAGAAGTGATTCACAATGAGTGGGAGGAGGTGGGCAAAAACCCAGACATCTGGAGATATCTGCACTTAGGGTCAGCTTTGGTACGGTTACATTTTGTGTTGGTTACAGGCAGAATTATTCCTTATATCATAGTAAAAACCTATAGTAGTGTTTTGAAAAGTAACCAAATTTCATCTTCGTTTGACCAAGGAAATTTCAATCCCATTTTCTACTGGCCAGTCAAAACCATATTGTCAAGTTGTTGATTATTTTGTCATATTGCCATCAGTAAGGCATGCTACAATTGCAGAAGATATCTATACATGGATTTTATCTTTTATGTAGTATTTTTGGAAAAGAAGTGAACCAGTTACAGAAGTGAAAAGAAAGGCCAGGAGCCTGCTATAGGAGCAAGCTAGGTGCAGGGCCAGCATGACTGGTTGGAAAGGCTGAGCTGGGCAGGATGGGGTTATATGTGCGATTTGTCGAAGTCAAGGAGATGTTAAGGCAGAGATAGGTGTTAAAAATAATAGCGAGTGGAGAATAAGTTATATAGGAAAGTGGGGTTAGGGGGTGAGGTCAAAGATCTGGACAGCAGGGAAGAAGATTCCCACCCTCTAAGGGCATCAGGGTCTTTGTAGGCAGTTTGAGGTCCTCGAGGGCAGTGCATGGAGAAGGCGATGTAGTGGTTCGGAGAGCCATTTATATTATGGCAGGTCTCCTAAATTGGTTGGGAAAGTTGTTGATGTTGGCAACTGCACTAGGGTGGTTATGTTGGGTTTAGTAAAATGTTGTAATGTACTATACCCACAGGTGTTAATATTGGGTTGGGAGTTTAAAAGGGGGGTTGCGCCGGCAAAAAGCTCTGACCTGCCTCAGTCAAGAACGAGCAGGAAAAACACCCTCATGTCTTGGTAGTTTTGAAAAATCATGGTAAACTTGGGATTTTGTCTCCAGGAACATGGAAACACCATGACCCCCCCTCTATACACACACACACAATCATTCTAACTTATTTCTGAAAAAAAAAAACAACCTAAATTTTTTTTTATCCACCTAAATCACATGGTGTCACATGACAATCAGTCCCCTGTTCTCCCTCTTTTTTATATATAGGAAATTGGGTCTTTGTTGGTTGTCTAGGTAGGTGCTTGAATGATGAATACCTCCAATGGGCTGTCCAGTAGTGGGATCCTCTCAAAATTTAGAAATTGGACTGCACTTGATTAATACAAGGGAACGGTTGGGGACTGCAAATATATATGTGGTTATTTTTTTTTTTTTGAAATCGAGAATTGTTATCCCTGTCAATGATTTTTTTGGTATTGGTGTCCCATTGTTAACACAGCAGGAAGTTAACAGTAGATCTTTCAAAGGTGAGAAAAATCAAATCTGTTCTGTGAAGACTCCAAATTTTGGATTTTCACACATTTTCAGTTTATCACTAGGAAAATGAAACGGGCGATATTCCTAACAGAGCCTACCAGTATAGGCAAAGTCAGAGAGCACAGCTAGATAATATAATCTTGCCTTTCTATTATTTTCTTCTATTATTCTGTGTTTCCCCAAACTCCTCTTTCCATAGCCAGCTAGAGCTTTGGCACTCCATGTAAACAGGGAATGTGAGCATTGGCTGAGTGGTCATTGTAGATGTGCCTGACCACTGGATATCAACCTCAATTATTACACAGTACACAATGTTCCTTGTCTTCTGCACAGGAGAGCAATTAAGAATAAAAGTAAAGAAAGACTAATAAAGGGTAATTATTTATGCTCTATTACTTGGCTTAAAGCTTAGGCAGCTGAGCTTTATGTTTTAAAAACAATGTAGAACGGGGGATTGTCAACTTCAGTCTGCCTGGCTCATACTGGCTAACGTTTGGTCTAAATAAAATAATCTTCTGACTCTTTGTAGACCATTCTGTCTAATGGAGAACTAATCAAAATTTGTGTAGAATGGGCCCTGGTCTAGAAACTCAACTTTTTTATTTTACATAGAAGGGTAGACAACCCTTCTAAATAAAGTAAAAATGTTTTTCGTAAGTGCTGCGTGATCAAGACTTAATGGGAGCACAGAGCCTCCCGGGATACCTACATCATGCATCTCCGGAGTCTCTGGCTGCTCCTTCTGCGCATGCCCTGATCTCAGGCACTTGGTGGAAAAGATGCCCTCACTCATGCGCAGTGATATTGGTTCTCTTGTTTTTACCCCTTGCAGAGGGTATGTCACGCAATGTCGCACCTGTGCAGTACGAGATCGGGTGATGGTGCAAGAAGCCCGGAAGAGAAGGCAGAAGATGGCAGCGCCAGGAGCTTCCTCAGCACCGGGTCAAAGAAGAATCCCAGGGCGGCGTAGTACCGTATCGCAAGAAGGACCAGCACCATTGAGGGATCTGCGGGATCAAAGGTAAGTGTATTTTTTTTTTGTTTTTAATTTATTTCTGCTTTAACTTATCCTTACCCTTTTACAGTGAAATTAGCTTACATTTAAGGCTTTATCAGTGACTGTATGACATAGCTTACCCTTATGATAAATGACATTTGATGGCTCAATGGGGCAAGGTTTGATATCTCAAATGTAGCTTTAGTCTGCAGCTTTGGATGTTTCTATAGTAATGATGATAATGTGTGAACCGAGGCATTGTGTATTTCAACAGCAAATAATTAAAAAAATACTGCAAGTGTGGCAATAGGATTAGGTGTGATAGAGGAAAAGGCAGCCAACTGTTCTAAAACCTGTTCCTTGTAATGTTACAAGTTATAGTTTACGTAATCATTTTACCCGCATCTGTTGCAGCTGAATAAATATGAGAAAATAGTTTTTGTTACAACTTAATGACATTAGCCATAAGCAAATTTAGTATCAAGTAGTGCATGAAAGTCAAACTGATAATATAATGCAGATAGCTATTGCAATTACCAGTGCTACAACGGAAACAATTCCCTTTTCAGCTGCAGATATATCAGAAGGTGATTTTCAGATGTATCAGACTGTACCTAAATCTGAACTCCTAATACAAGGGCTCGGAATTTTCACAAGATAGATTGTGTGACTTTCACTTCCAAACATATGAAAAGAACATTTCTGTTTATGTATTACATCTATGCATGGTTGGAAGGCTACTTTAGTAAATCAGCCTAACAGTGTTAGGTTTATTTGACAAGGCAGTGAAATATGTAAGAATTTGGATTTCTCAGGTTATTGCACTTTGTGTATTGGTTTTCTTAATTGAACAACACCAGACCATTTATTTTTGACACAGATAATTAAATCAAGGTTTTTGGCACCTACATTTGACATTTAGGAAAGCTTTCATTGCTTTTTTTCCGGTGTGATAAAGTAATTTTCGTAGTGCAATAGATTACAGTAGAATTCCAAGCAAATGGCTTAATACCTCTTCACTGTTTTTTACCTGAAGCAAGCTTTGTAATTTTGGGCATCCATTTACATCTCTTGTAATTATTATTTTAGCTTTCCCATTACACTTTGTATACATGGCTTACATGACTACTTTGTACAGCGAGCTTTTTCCAATCATTTACAAATCTTTTAGGAAACCAAAGGAGCTTTGTTGAAAATTTTGAACATCCTTAAAGTGGAACTAAACCTTGTTTTCCATAAAATTGTGCTTAGGCATGTCATCTATTGCAGAACATGTCCCTTAAGCAATAAAAAAAATGGTCTGCCTGATTGCAATTTTTTAAATACCAGCCCTTGTCCCATTGTGGGTGCTGCCATCTTGATGGACAGGCTGGGATGATGTAACTTAGTTATTCCTTGGTCCAGCGATTTTTGACAGAAGAAAGCAGTGATCAGACGGGTATTTTTTTATTGTGGAAGTGACATTGCCTGCCAGTTTGCAAATTTTTAAAGTGGAACTTTAGTTCTGCTTGAAGCTACAATTTAGGAATTTAATAATGTGACTGCATACTGTAGAAGGGTGCTTTAAAGGCAAATTCTGAGCAAAGCTTGCTTAAACAGTCCTTATATTCACTGGACAGTGTTGACCCTACACATATATACTAATCACCCAAAACATTAAAACAATGGCTAGATGAAGCAAGTAAAATCTTATTACATTGCCTTCTGTTAAGCGGTTGGATATATTGAGCTTTGCTTTGCTTTCAAGAGATTTTAATGACTGGAACCCAGCATTGATCCTGTAAAGTGAAGAGTCAGTTCTTGGAGGTAATGTGTTGGAAACTGAAAAAAAAGGGCAAGGCTTTGAACGGCTGTGACTAAGGCTAAATTCAGATAAGTTGACATCTTGGTTGAAGCATATCCTGAAAGGACAGGTCTTGTGGGTTCTTTATAGTATGCAGACAATACCTACCAAAAGTGGTCCAAGAAAGGACAACTGGCAAAAAAGTTACAGGGTCATGAGTCAAGGTCCATTGATGCACATGGTAAAGAGAAGGCTAGCTTGATTGGTCTTAGTTTTATGAAAGTGCTTCTGTAGATGCTGTAAAACTAAATGTGTATGCACCTGCATAGCATCTGACCAATCATAATGCCCATGTTGCCCCTGTCCAACACCAATGGAGCCCACAGTTGGCACGTGAGTGTCAGAACTGGACCATAGAGCAATGGAAAAAGATGGCCTGGTCTCATCAAACATATTATCTTTTAGACAAATGGCAGCAGGATACTCTATGATAAGCCAAGCCGGCAGAGGGCTATGTGATTTTAAAGATGTGCAGCTCATAAATATGATTGATAAGCCTACAGTGATTATTATGCGATTATTTTGTGACCATTGTCGCAGCACGGTGGCTCAGGGGTTAGCACTCCGGCCTTTGCAGCGCTAGGTCCCAGGTTCGATCCCCAGCCAGGACATACATATCTATTTACATATTCATAAACAATCTTGAGGTGCAACAAAACCAATAAATGTAATCAGATGATATGGCTGATTTTTTTTCTTTATTCTTAACCCTTTATATGACTCGTGTTCCTTCCTTTCATAGAGGGACAACACATACACCATACTATATCTACGCAGAAGCAGCATTGTTAGGACAAGAAGTCTATAAATTATATTTTATGTAGACCACAGAGAGAGATCCGAGGACATTGCTAACTTCAGCTTTATCTTCAACCTAGACAAGAAGTTTTCAGCAGTCTAGATGTTTGGAGTGTATAACAAGTTTATTTAATAGATCAAAAGGGAGAATAAAAGAGTAACTTATCTGTAGTGCTTACATACACTTTAATAATGTTAAAAAATGTCCGAAGCCAAATTAGATATGGGGCATTGCCAGATATTACTAAAGTCGTGCTTCCGGGTAGACAAAATGAGCATTAGCAATGCTTACAATGTTACCTAAAGATGCCAAATTAATCCAAAGTCACAAATGGGCCTTAAAATTTAATTCACAGTTTAAATTTCCAGACAGGTGTTATTCACATATGATGATTTATTGAACCCTTTCTTAAAAACTTGTCAAGCCAATGGTACAAGCATTTGGTATTTCCAATTTTTTTAATAATTAAATCTTGCAAATTCTTCATCATTGTGTTGGACTGATTTTGGAAATCATTTCTCCCAGAATAATTTTGATAATTTACCAATTAACATATTGAGCAATTTGTGTTTTGTTTAATTTGCAGGAAGAAATACACTTTAGTAAAGTAGCAGGACCTGGTTTTCCAATCTGCTTTGATTATTAAAAAGTGCAGATGGATAAGGCGGCTTAAATGTTGGTGATATGTTGAACAACTATTTGCTGCAACTGATCAGTTAAAGCTGAAAGTTTCAGCTGAAACTTTCCCCACCTCATCAACATGTTAAGGAAATGACTAAATACAACCTTTGTGATTATATTACATATCTGAATTTGGATCCAATGGCATCGTTTTTGTAATGCAGGCACCATATGGCCAGTGGGAGAGGCTGGCAGGATCCTAGACATGGCTTCCTGGATACAGATAATAAAAGATAACTCAGTATTACAAGGATAACAGAAATCCAATGAAAGTGGTGGGCCATGAACAGTTTTGCTGGGGAGGAAAGAACTGGACCAGCCATTCTCAACCGGGGTTCTTCCAGTGGATGCCAGGGATCGTTGAGCTGCACTTGAATATCCTTTAATTGGATGGTGCCTGCCTAGTTCCAAGGCCAATGCCGCTTGACAAAACCAGCTGCAGTGATATTCTTACTGTCTGTAGTGGTGGCATTCTGATTGCCATTATATATAGCACCGTATAAAGTACATCAATAAACTATGATGTCATAGAAGAGGAGGAAATATAAAGTTTGGGTATAAGGCATGTGTGCATTAATATTGCTCTGTACTGCATCACCAATAAGTTTGTGGTTTGCAAAATTAACCCCTATACCCCATTTTATTTTAAACCAAGCAAATCAAGCTGGAGTTCTGTCAGCTTCATTCGGCCTTCTGAGCTAATTTCTGTGAAAAAGAATTTGCCACCAGCTGTTCTCTAGTTGATAAGTAACACTTCCCCAACATCAATGTGCAGCTAAATGCATGAGAAATATATTATGGTTCCTTTCCCCAGGATTACATTTGGAAAGCTGTAAGTTCAGAAGTGCTATATTCTTTTTTTGACACTCGGTAGATATAATGCACCCCGTAGTAAACACTTTGTAGATTTAGTCTTCTAAATTTGACCCGATGCTTCATCTGCCCGCCTTAAATTAAAGTAACTCCATTCATTCTTTAAATGTGTGTAAAATGATCTTTTTTCATTTGGCAGACATTGATTATTTTTTGCAGGACAAATAATTTCCTTACAGTCAATAATAGTTCCTAAATACTTCTACACAATGGAAGGGATTTAGGCTCTTCACTTAAAAAGGTGAATTACCACCTTGCAAAGGATAATTCACTTAGCAAAGAATACCCAATCACATGCAAGGAAAGTGGAATTGTTTTCTTGCACGCGATTGGACGGTTAAAGTCAGCACGGCTTAAAGTAATTTGCTAAGCTAAGTGAACTATCTCATGCAAAAGGGTAATTCACATTGGTAAGTTAACAGCCACTATTGCTTTAGTAAATCAACCTCAATGAGTAGAAAACAATGGAGAATTACATGAAAGGTTCCAATATGATGCATGATAGCAGCCACTCAAAAATCCATAACCACTGTCCGTAGCTATTTTATGCAATTTAATACTGTTGTGGTTTCATTGAATTACATATTCATCATATTACAAAAACAGAGAAGAAAAAGAGAAAATCCTCATCCTCGTATGTCTTATCTAATCAATGCTAATCATTATTTGTTAGCATGCCTTCCTCCAGGTAACAAAAGTCTTTATAAGACCAAGTTCATCAATTAAAACCACTGAGCGGTATTACAAGGGTTATTCTTGTTCTCACAATCTTTATCAGTCACTTTACATATATGTGTCCCATGGTTTGTGTTACTGTGTGACCGGGCACTGATAATTAACTTCCTGACGCGTTTTACCTCTACCACACTAGATTAGATGTTAGAACCCAATGCATTTATTAAAGGCACAATAAAATTCATGTCAAGAAAAGTCCAATGTTATACCAAGGGACACAGATCAGTTATTACAATGCTCAATATTACATAAAGTAGACATAAGAGATATTTATACACCGAAGAAGAATCAAGGACGGTGACTAACAGGCACATTCAATGACGCATACACAACAAGCAATGTATGCAAAAGAACAAAGTAGCATAGAATGAACCACTGCTGTACAAAAGGACATACAAATTTTAAATAATAGAAGGCAAAGTGCACATTTTGTTCCCCATGACAATTATGAAAAGAAAATAAGTGAGCTATACGGCTAAACAAAAAACACAGGTAAATTCTCATATCAAGTTCCAAAGATGGAACGCTACAATTAAGACTTGAAAATGTTTATACGTGCAGACTTTTACAATATACCGTAAAGTACAGTACAACAATTACACTCCTTCAAATAAACCGATTAGAGTGAAGATTTCAAAGTGAACTAAAATCTGGTTGCTCATGGATATTGCACCATTGCTGACTTACAAAATCTAATATGGTGCAAACAGTAATGAGATATATATATTGCAAGTAAAATCATATCGGGTCAAAGTGCAGCACATCAAGGGCCCCCAATCTCATTTTATAAGCAGGATGCAGATGTAAGTATGAGAAGAGATGCAGCCATGGACTAATATCTCATATATTCAGGGACTTTTCTATGCAGATGTGTGTTGCTTCATAAGGATAGACAAAAAAATGTCGCTTACACATTTTACATTTGCAGAGAGAATAGGAATACAATTATTAATGAAAGACGGGCTAGAAATAAAGTAACGACATATATAGAGGAATGACGTGCAGTAACCCAAGGCAACCAATCAATTGCTGAACTTAATTCCTGCAAGCTTATGAACCTAATTGCTCTTTTATTTTAATGAGGATCTTAAACATTCAACGGCATGATTGCGGTGCAAGAATTTTATAGGCAGTTATGCTACTTTCACATACCTGAGCAAGGTCTCTCCTATAGCAGACGTGTTTGACTATTTAGGAAAAGCCAGTTGTGAGCTTCGTGTAAGTAGGCAGAGGTGTTTCTTGCAGCTTGTGATGACTTGCATGGGTCACCTGTACAGGTGTATCTCCCAGGTGACTCTACTGGTTCTTTTTCTCCTTTTACAGTTTCAGGAGCCTTGTTTCTGTGCTTTTAACCTATTCGCTCTGTTTCAGTCTCCCTGTGTCTCTATCTCCCCATATCAAGGATTTGTCTGTCAATGGCACACAGGTTGCAAACCAATCAGGGGCTGAGAAGGTGGAGAGAGGGGGAGTGAGTGGGAGTGAGGGAGAGAGAGCTATAAATACATAGGGAGAGAAAGGGATGGACACAGGGAAAGAGTGAAAATTTAAAAATGGAAATTGGGAAAGGTGAAGAAAGAATGAAGAAAGCAGAAAAGAGATGCATTAACTCTTTTTCTGGCTCTGCAGCATGCATCTCTGCGCTGATACCACTAATAGATACATGTAGATGTTAAATCATTTATTATTGAAGCAGGAGAAATGTTATTTCCCAAAGGGACTGGGGGCAAGGAAATGTTCTCTGCTTGTAACCCTTTCCTCTGCAGCACTTAGCTGATGATATAAAGAGGGGCTCCTCGATAGGTGGTATATAGTGAGTTAATGGGAGTCATACAGTGACCTCCCCCACTTCACTGCGTCATTCCTTACACTCATTCTCCCCCTCTACCTCATTCATTTTTCCGCATGCATCCATCCTACCCCATTCATATCCCTCTGCTAATCCCTCCGCACTGACACACATACCAACACAGCAGCCATCCAGGGGGATACAGACATATCATCACATTAGAATTACATATCCATTACATGGTCCAACAAACACTTGCTGCGTAAAATGCTGCAAGCCCCACGTCTTTCATCAATAGCCTATAGCATGTGTATCCAGAAAAGTCATGCAAAGTATTTGGGTTCACATGATGCACAACACAGTAATTACAAAATATTTATTATATTTCAAACAGTACACAGGTTTAAAAGAGAACAATAGAATTTTTTTCAAGTCAACAGCGAGGATAGCGATGAATAATATTAAGCAACTAGGAAATGGAAAATACTAGCAACCAGGTTAAAAAAAAAGAAATAATATATGTTTAAGGAATGGGTTGGTGGCAGAGGGCTGGCAAGTGTCTGCTGTAGCAGGCTGGGGAATCCTCTTCTGAGATCCTGTATAAAACAAAAGACAATCAGGAACATGAGGAATAGAAACAATGACACAATGTACTGTACACATCCAAGCCCCTTTCACCCCTCGTCAGACTAGAAATGATGCCATGACATGCATTCTTAGGCATTTGCATATTGACAGCATTTGTTGGCATTTTTGAATAATGTGATAATAGAGACGGGTTATTGAAAAAAGGCTGGAAAAGACATACACATGATTACAGGGAACTTCACATGACCATTTCCCCCCAATATGCAACCATTTTTATTCATAAGGAACTGGAAACATTAACGAATAGGACCAGCTTACCCAAATCTTATTACATTTTGACATTTAAGGGACATTATACAACAGAATTTCCCTTATGCTCCCTAACAGGATAAGTTGTACCGGGCTTTATACATTGAAGTCCCTGTGGTCATTTTGCAATAGTAAAGAGGTTCATCAGAACTGTAAAACATGAAAGTCTTCCGTGTAACTAAATAATGACAGTATGTGGATTTCTCAAAGGGCTGGTGGAATTTTGTCAAGGCTTTGAGCGATAATTATATAATCATTATTAGATCAGCAGACAAGAAAGCTTTCATTGTGTTGGATTAAAATGTATACCTTTACTTACATAGATAATTGTCATATATTAGGAACCAAGGCTAATAACGTCTACATATGTTGAGATTTCAGTGGACAATAGATGGAGATCCAATTTTTCTGGGATTTAATCCCCTATGATGTTTGTTCACAAGAAATTACATTACTGATCTCACTAATTGTACGGTGACCATTTCAAAATCTTTTATCTTAATTTTCCTAAATTCCTGACAATTATGTTTTGAAAGCTTTGCCTAATATTTTTCCACTTTTTTACAATTATTATATTATGCATCCAATACCATTGTTAACAAAGACATTATTTTCTACCAAATAGGGTGAGGATAACAGTGAGCTTGGAATCACCACATTGTAGGTGAAGACAGATTCATGGACATGGATGTCATCTATGGTTATAGAAGGATGGGGTGCACTGATGACAGTTTTCATTATGTGGAAGGCGCCAAGCTCCGAAATGAGAAATGTCTCCTCTTTTGGTATATTTTCTCCCTAATGTTTTAAAGCTCATTGGCCCTGATTTATTAAAGCTCTCCAAGTCTGGAGAGAATACACTTTGATCCTTGAAGCCGGGTGGTCCAGCAAACCTAGAATGGACCTGGTCCAGGATTCAAAATATTTGCTAGCAAATAGGAAATGACTTTGAAGAAATCCATTCCCGGTATGCTGGATCACCCAGCTTTACTGATGAAAGTGTATTCTCTCCAGCCTTGGAGAGCTTTAATAAACCAGGACCATAGAATCAATAGGTTAAGCAGGCTGAATGGTCTACAGGCTTACACCTTAGTGGCATCTCCTCCAGGCTGCTTCTAAACAGATAAGTATAAAAGTTTCTTTATGTCAAATCTTCCAAAAATGAAGTATATATATATATATATTTATTTACAATACTAAAAAAGTAATGGTTTGTATATGTGCATGTGTATTATTATAATAGGGACTATTAGGTATTATACTATAGTAATATTCGTATAATGTAAGCTCTTCGGGGCAGGGTCCTCTCCTCCTCCTCCTCCTGTGTCACTGTCTGTATCGGTCTGTCATGTCAACCCCTATTTAATTTACAGCGCTGTGTAATATGTTGGTGCTATATAATAACTGTTTAATATTAATTTTATTAAAAAAAATATTAATATTGAATAAGTGTGAGATTGTGCAAAGCAAGAACTCATTGCTATGGTTTATTTTTTTCATAAGACACTGCATAGTAGGAGTATAACACAGACCCCTTGCCACTCTTTCTTTAATGGGTAGTCTAATTTTGAAGAATTTATCAAAACAAAAGTTTTTTTGAAGTACTTTAAAGGAAATACTTTTTGAAGAAATACTTTGAAGGAAATACTTTTTGAAGAAAGTACTTTGTAGGAAATTTAAGGTAATGTTTGAAGGAAATCTTTCTTTTTTTTTTAAACTTGCATTAAGTTAAGCAGGTAAGGGGTACAAACCCACTGTCTCGGCGAGGCAGATTGGGGCAACATACCCCCGCTGCAGGCAGAAAGGTTCCTGCAAATGACTTTGGGGAAGGATCCATGCACACGTATGGAGATATGGTAAAATCTTTGCGTGTCCAATGGAGCAGTTGGGAGGAGGCAGTTGAACCTCCCCAAAAACACACTGCGATGCTCAGCCCTCAAGTAGGTTTATACTATGATTTGGATCTTACCAAAAAATTAAATGACATTTTATCATCCCATAATATCTCTAAAGTACTGCCCTTTGTCATCACAACATAATGCAGCAAAGAAACCATGTTTCATCAATTTTTACACTTGACATAATATTATGTCGAGCATTTGAACAGCAACACGGTGATAATGTATCTATGGCTTCCGCCTTTGTTGGAAAAAACATCCGCCTTTCAAAGCTTTTTAACCTGCTCTTTAATAACAGTAGTATCTTTTTTATCGGCTGGACCGCCACAAGACCAGTCAGTTGGAAAATGTAAGTGCAAAGCTGTTCAAAGATGATGGACAGATTTAAGGGAATTAACAAGATATAAATGGTCTTTCAATTCACTTCCAGTCTGCTGCTATACTGTAGTTCTAAACACTGGAGAGAGAAGGATGAAAAGCCAGCAATAAGTGTCCCGGCCCACACTCCATGTTAGGGTTGGTTAATGAAAATAAAATCAATAGAAAACTATTTATTTAAAATGCAAGGACTAATAAAAAACTATATAATATATATTTTATATATAAAATATATTTAAATAATAAAAAAGTGAAAAAGCAAGAGTAATGCAAGAAAGGAAGGACACGTGTATTGTTTTTCTTGTAAATATCTCATAGCACAGTGGCTCAGTGCTTGGCACTCTTTCCTTTGCAACACTGGGTCCCAGGTTTGATTCTGGGCAAGAACACTATTTGCATGGAGTTTGCAGGTTCTCCCTGTGTCTGCATGGGTTTCCTTCCATATCCCAAAAACATGCAGTTAGGTTATTTGGCTTCCCCTCAAAATTGACCTTGGACTGTGTTAAAGACATATGACTATGGTGGGGACATTGGATTGATTGATTGATTGATAGAGCCCCTTTGAGAGACAGCTAGTAACATGACTATGGACTTTGTACAGCGCTGTGTAATATGATGGCGCTATATAAATACTGTGTAATATTAATAATGATCGCCAAGTCTCTTCTTTTCTTTTGTTACTCTAAATGAGTAATTTTTTAAACTGTGTGGGATTATGTCATGCGATAGTGAACCCCTAAAAACTGAAAACAAGGGCGCCTAATAGCTCAACATCTAGCGGCCCATGTGGTAATAAGTTAGGTGGTTTTATTGGTCCTACATTCCAAACAAAATGTATACTAAAGAGCTCCCCGGGGTGGGTAATCTTACAAAACCCACTCCATTCTTGAGGATACCTATTCAATATAGCGAAATATCATCTTACAGTCTTTTTTATTCTTTCAATCTCTATACCACATTTGATACAAATATTATTACTGTATTCATTTTTATTTAATACATTATGCCTGCCTCTTCCATCTCTGAATTATTTGTTTTTAGCACTTAGATTTTTCAATATTGTCATATTTCTCTCTTCTTTCCAAAAATCATTGCTTCGGCTTTTAAAGTATCCAAAAATCTGTACAATTTCATCCTGATCTTAAGAATTACCCCACTTATAAAGCATTGACTCCCCCTTATTTGCCCACCTGAACCTATCCAAAAATAGATCTCTTCTACCTTATTTTTAAATGACACGTTACACTGAAGTCCACCAACTGGAAAGATTGCCATACCTCATCTATAATGAACCCCAACACACAAGATTCATTCTATTTTCAAATATATATGGAAATGGTATTTTGCATCTTAAACATACCTGGAACCATATGGCTATAGTTGAGTCACCTAAGCAAGATATTCCACTGAACCCTACGTTCAATTCTCAATTCATACTACATTCTCTTGGTTTATTTGGGAAAAAAGTCTTTAGGATAACGCTTAGTTTGTGATACAACAATAATATAGTCAATCAGCCTAGAAAATCCACTTTAAATACAGTACATGTAATTGCTCTCCTATAATAAGGGTGTACAGAGAAGACGATAGCTTAATAACGGCCTTTTCTAGGTCATCTCACCAGGCTTAAGCAGGTGATAAAATGTTCTGGGATGATGATTCATATACTAGAGTTAAATTATTCCCCATGTATTATCTTATTACTAATAAATTATCCCTATGTGCCAAATGAAAAAGATTCCCAAACACAAAAACAACATCCCACCAAAAAAAGAATATTAGCAGTCTGATTTTTCTTTTTTTACAATCTGTCTGAAAGATTTTCCTATAGAAGTAAAGAGGATCAGGTTCAGAAGGAGAGAAATTTCAAAGACTCCTCTGTGGATGAAGTTAAGAGGTGGTGATTTTTTCAATCTTTTTTTTTAATTTTTCTATATTTGGTCAAGAAAAGAAGATTAGGAATGAGAGCTTCGCTTCTGAGACTAGAGAATTAATGTAGTCACTACTTCAAGTATATCTTCACATGATGAGGATCTATATTGTAACAGTAGAGCAATGCTGGCTTATTGGAAACAAATATTGTAGTATATAGTGACTACTTTCCGCATGTGTTTGCTTATCCCAACGGAAATCAGTAAAATATTATTGGCTATTTCAGTTTACTTTGACTCTGTTAACCTTTGTTAAAAGAATATTTAAGTCAAGTAAAAATCTTTTTAAAGGTCTTCAAAGCATACCCATCACCTAGCATTTCTTGATGATATGGGTACCGTGGCAGGTTTGTAAATGTAGAGAACAAAAAGTAGAACCCATGAAGTACAACCCTGCTCAAAGCTATTGGGGCTAGCATGTAAACATCGGAGGGGGCCAGGCTGAGATACTGTAAGGAAGCAGCTGGGTAGTTGGGTTATAGCAGGGGTGCCCAACAGGTGGATCGTGATCTACAGGTAGATCGCAAAGGCAATGCGAGTAGATCGCGGAGCCCTGCCGTTTAAAATAAACTCTACCGCACACTGGAGTTATTAAATCCAACTTTTTATTGTTGGTAGATCATTTTGACTTGGTCATTTTAAAAGTAGCTCGCAAGCCAAAAAAGTGTGGGCTCCCCTGGTTTATAGGTTGCTTTAGGTTAGAAGTTCGGTGAAGTGCCTAGTACAAGTAATGGTGATTGGACTAGTGCAGATTTACAGCTCAGGGGGTGTGAGGACATCAAACTCTCCAATGTTGGATATTGGAGATTCCTTAGCTCTTTAAAAGACTAAGCATACCAATGGTGAGACAAGGCAATTTAAACATTTATTATTTGGAATCTCCTTTAATGTTTCCCTTTTTATTTTTGACAACTACATAATGTCTGCTGAAAGAGCTACTTGTATTCTTTATCATTGTGGCAGAACATAATTGGATTTTCCTGAAAGTGGACATTAATGTCAGGATCCCCAGGTATTATTTCATGAAAGCTCTAGATCTAAATATAATGAGATTTTGAAATGACATTAACATGTTAAAGCTTATATGAGATTTTAGTAGTCAGGTTTACACGTAGTTCCCTAGATAAAACCCCTAATGAAAAGATAATTATGCAGAAAGATCACACAAGAAAAATAAAAGTTGGAGCAGCGAGAACTTTCCCTATATAATGCGTAGCTCACCTTTTACACCAAGACACACTTGGCGGTTTTGGTCCGGGTGGGTGGTGGACATAACACAGCTCTAATGGCCTCATCAAACACTGTCTTTAGTCCACGCTGTGTGAGAGCCGAGCACTCTAAATACTTCACAGCCTCTGCAGACACAGAGAAAAAATGTTAATAAAAGAGCAAGATTTCACAACAAAGCTTTTGGATTATGAATGGAATTCTGGGAGACACTACAAAAGAAGCAAAACAGAAAGCGATACAAGGACGGTGTCAAGAAAGAAAAGAGAACAAGATACGTGATCAGGATAGACAGCAGTCTGCTTGCTTTCAGTCATTCATTATAGAAGCAGAATTGTTTGTTGGCGTATTTGTATTCAATCCTTGTCTTTACTGAACCCAAAATAAGATCATTAACCATTCTTCTCAGCAACATCATCGCTCTCTCACTTTCCAATATCCACCGTGTGTTTACTGTCACCTTTCCTGCCGGTCCTTGGTGTTAGCTAAAGATTGGACATATGAGTAAATGCAGGTTGATACTAGATCTCTTAAAATTCAAATGAAAATTCTTAAATGGTCAGCTGAGTTATTATTTTATTTATAGGTGGATATAGATTGTCATGAGTTAACCCATTGCACATCATACCTTTTTCTGCTCTACTACCTTACATAGTTACATAGTAGGTTAGGATGAAAAAGACATAAGTCCATGAAGTTCAACCGCTAAGGAAATAAACATATCTCAGATATAAAACCCTACAAGACATAGTTGGTCCAGAGGAAGGCAAAAAAACCCCGGGTACAATTTGCTTCAACAGGGGAAAAAAATGTATTCCTGATTCCATGAAGCAATCGGATGTTCCCTGGATCAACAGTCTCTGTTATCTTTACTTTAAAGCTTTAATACCCAGTTATATTCTGATATCTATGTTCTGCAAAATTTCGGCGAACCTTTTCTGCGAAACCATCGGATGATCAAGGAAATTATAACAGGAGGATTCACATGGGATTGACAGGATTCCCTGGGTATCCTCTTGTTTGCGATCCCCGGGGCACTAGAGGCTAATTAACTTCTAGTGCCCAGGATCGCAGTGGATTCTCAGAGCTACAATCATTCTTGCAGCTCTGGAAATCCTGTTTGCGATCCCCGGCACTAGAGGTTAAATGGGGACAAGTATCCCCATTCAAAACATCTAATGCTCTCTGATTGGCTGAAGAAAGCTTTCCTCAGCCATTCAAAGAGCACCAGAGGTTTTGAATGGGGAAACTTGCAACCCATTTAACCTCTAGTGCCGGGGATCCCACACTGAGCTGATCAATGAATGCAGCCGGCGCTGCATTCATCGATCAGTGCAGCCCACAATCTTTTTTTTTGTTTTTTTTAACTCGAGCTCGATCAGCGAATTTACACCAGCCATCTTTGCTTACAATTTCAGTAAGCGAGAACGGCCGAATTTTCAGCGAGATAGAGTTTTAATAACTCGCTCGCTCATCCCTAGATTGAAAATCATTAAAGAAACAATTAGGGGTTTGATGCCATTTGATAGAAGAATGGTATGTTTACAAATGTTAAGATTAAGTCAGGAAGGTTCAAACTGTATCCCAAAAGGGTCAGTATAGCCAAAACAGCAGTCAGAATTGCTACATTTTCTCTAATTTAAGGTATACAAAAAAAGTAACTTAGCTTAGAATGGAGGGGTAGACCAGGGAATTTACATGCATTTACCCCCAACCTATCCTGTTCCTCAAAACCCTAACTAAATGAGAGACAACCATTACCTTTGCATGTGTTGCAGTTCTACAACTCCTTGCATATCTAGCCAGCGCTTATGGTCAGCCAGACATTTGGCAGGGAATGTTGGTAACTGCAGGTCCACAGCAGCTGAATATCCACTAGCAGTCTGTCACTATCCTTAATAGACAAGAACTCATTGGGCCTTATTAAAGCTCTCAAAGGCTGGAGAGGACACACTTTCATCATTGAAGTTGGGTGATCCAGCAAACCTAGAATGGATCTGGTCCAGGATTCAAAACATTTGCTAGCAAATAAATGAATTTGAAGAAACCCATTCAAGGTTTTCTGGATCACCCAGCTTCACTGATTAACGTGTACCCTCTCTAGCCTTGCAGAACTTTAATAAATCAGGCCTATTGAATGGGCTAATCCATAATAGAAAACACAGGGGCGTCACATTTGGACTATAAGATAAGTTTTAATATTCTTGACTGATTCATGTATATGAAGATGAGCAATACCAGAACAGCTTGACATGTTTTAAATACAATGAAAATGATCCCTTACACCAGTAGGACCATCTGGCTATGCTATCGCTGCATATAGCCCCCATGTTCCACCTCTGGGACTCTCCTGTGTTACAGGAGCATACGGCTAATAATAATGAATTTTGTTAGTATTGATTTTTTCCCTACCTACACCCACAGATTCCTATAAGAATGGAGAATTAAAGTGTGAGAACCTGAAGCAGCTCCGCAATATATTTATTACTATACTGGTACATTACAAATCCCCAATATCCTATCCCTAAAGATGCTGCAATGTCCTGGGCCCATAGTCAGTCATTTCCAGCAATTTCAAGTCTTTAAGAGAATATTACTCCTTAATAAAAACTTGCATTAATACGCTCACTTATATGTCAGTGTAAGCAAACATAATATCAGTGTTAATATTAAAACAAACATTTTCCTGATAGTGTGTGGACCTTATGCATGTTTGCCGGTACCATGTTTGTCTGGGTTTATAGCAGGTAATCCAATGCTACTACAGTCGTTGCAGACAAGGCAGATATAGTGTTGGCTATAATAAAGGATCTCAAATATAAATTATGTGCTGGTACTTTATTCATGTGTGAGTCTCTGATCTATCTATATATGTCTTTTATTGATTGACTATATATGTCATTTGCTGATTATACTAGAATAAATGTTAATAAGTGATTAAAAATGTCTTTTATTCATTAATTCTTTATAGGCCACCTATAAAGGTCTATTTTCTTTGTAAGCAACCCAATCCTCATAGTAAATCCTGTGGCACCACCTGTAGGTCACAATGAGTTACTGCAGCTTAGGAAAATGCTAGCAAAGCATTTCTGGTTTCTACTTATTAAATACATCCAAACCGCAGATCTGCCATGTATGACATCAGACGGACGTTTATTACTTACAACAATCTTCAGGATCAGTTACAACGTCCCTGTGCGGTTCACAGAATATTCAGCTTGCAAGGCTCCTAAATGGTAGAACTTTAGGAACTTTATTTAATTTTAACAGACATTCCCCCAAACATTCCCTAATGGGAATCATCTACTGCTATTGAAAATATAAAATATACTTAAAATATATTGTCAGATTTTCATTTTACTACATGGCCATTTGTGAATGCTAAACCAAAATTCTTTTCTCTGTAATTGTTTTCAGTCAGTGGTTTTTCATCTCCTAAAATGATTTAGTAATATGTGGAATTCTCTAAGTATAAGGACACATAAGCTATGAATCTGTTTATAAATGTCACACACAATGATTAGGTATTGTAATTGTATTTAATAGCTGTACTGATGTAAAATTAAGGCAATCAAGCTTAAAGCAAAATATATATATATATATATGTGTGTACAGGAAGAGTGAGGTGTACAAAAAGGAAAGTGATACCAATTTTCCAAGCCTGATTGGTAACAGAAAAGAAAGGGAGAGAGCAAAAGACAGCTTTTGTGAAAAAACAATTACATATTGAATTCATATGCACTTGGTTCATGAATCGGCAGTGACGAGGCATAATCTTCCAATATGGATAATAATTTGTCTCAATTCCCAACGCATTTCGCATATTTGCTTCTTCAGGGGATAGAGACTCGGATTGTTGATGTTGTTTTGATGATAGATAACATTGGAGAAAAAGAGAGAGAAGGATTTTTTTGGCCTCTGTTGTCTTAATTTAAAGTAAAGGGTTGGCTGAGTATGCGTTGTGATAGGTTAGTCTTCCTTGAACAATGTGCAACCTATTGCTTTATTCCTAGTTGTGATTGAATGATTCTTAAGGAGTAAATAGGTAGTAGATGTGAGATGAACTGGGGGTTTATGTGAAAATATTTGAATCAATTTTCATTAAATTCCCAAGTGTAGAGAAATTTCCCATTGGTGGAGAGTGGGAAGAACGAGGTGCCTGCAGCCAGCCCTTTTGCATAAATATAAATATTTATATTTCACTAAATATTTGGCCAAAAAAAAGCCTCCTATTTAATTTTCTACATGTATATCCCCCCAGGATGTTTAGCAAGCAGATCTGAGCCTGTGATGGGAATGCGAGCGGGTTGTGTCCATATGGGGGACATGATCAGTGGGATCAGGAGATGAACCCTGTGGGGGGTGCACCGGCTAGAGCCATGGACCATGACATTTTTTTCACGGACCATCGTTTACTGATCACTGTTCTATACTATACAGGTTCCAGTGGTTGTACTTTATATTATCCTTGGTTATTATATATGTTGCGAAGTTCTGGCAAGTTTCTCTTTTTTTTTTTTCAAAATGGTTTGTTAATTTAGTACTGAGAATAACAATCATATACCTTAAAGATAGACAATATTTTTTCTTTATTTCTTCTTGAATGCTTATCCTCATATGCATTTATAAATGAATCTGTTGATTTAAGTAGTTATTTATTTAGTGTTATGTCTTCCAAGGTTATGGATGTACAGCTCCTAAGGCAATATGTAATGGACATTGTAAATGGGGATCAATTACTGGGTGTCCCTACTACTTTTTTGTCCTGAGGTCAGAAGCTTAAAGAACTTTTATTTGTTTTTTTTATTCATTTCATGCCAACATAGCACAATAATAACTGTCTTCCCTGTTGCACATTTTATTGTATACATGTTAATATGTGGCTTTCATACTAAAATAAGAAAAAAAAAGTTTCACATTGTTATTTCCTTGCCAAACATCATTGCTGCAGGTAATAGAATGTCTCTTTCCTGTGACCGTGGCTGGGGCCTAATCCTGGCGTATTCTCCAGGAATAATTTGTTATATTAATTAATTGTATTATGTTTTTGCATAAATCAGTACGAATCTCTACCTTCCCATGATGAAGCCTTTTTGGTGAAATGCGTAGGGAAAGATGACTGTATTGTTCTATGTTTGATTTTACTATTCTTGAAAGTATCATTATTGTATTTTTTTCTAATTAGAATTGCTACCCCACACATAATATTATAGCTCAAATGAATTTTGTATAGTTAGGGGTCACCCTAGATGGTGTCCAGCCTGTTTGTAGAAAGTTAATGGTGTGGTTTTCCATACTCCAGGATTAGGCTTCAGCAGAGGGTAAAAAAATATCATTACAATTAAACTTTGCAATTTTCACCATTGGAGTCGAAATGTGGATATCCTAAAAACTGTTTGTAAACAATTTTTAGGTGATTTATCAAGAAGATATATGAGATAATCTTTGCCTGCTAGCCTATACCACTTTGCTGTGTTGTTAGAGTGTTATTGTCAACCTTTTCCAAGAAGTGGTATGTAAGAAATTCCCATTTGAAAGTATTTATTAATGTTATGGGATAAGGGTAAACTAGACGCTGTTCATTCTTGTATATCATTAGGTCTCAATACTTTCCTGATGAAGCGGGTTTAAACCTGCGAAACGCGTAGTAGAAAAGTCAAAGATTCCATCTGACCTATATGAGACTTTGATATGATGTGAAAATATTTTTGTTTTTATTTATATGTAGTTATATTGTCAACTTTTTACTTGTGTTTTAAACCTTCTAAAATAAAAGGTATATTTTCATTTATTTTAAAACTCTGTGCCCATTTTTGTTTGTGATACCTGCACGCTAAAGAGGGTAAAATGTGTCAGAGAAGAGGGAGAGGTGCAAAGTCACTGTAACAGTAACATTTCAAAGATAAACCCGGGGGTACTGTTTGGTTTGTGTTCTGGAGTTGAGGAGGTGACATTGCCAAAGGATAGGGCAGTGCCCACAGTCAGAGTGTGGCATGAAGCACGTAGTCATAAATTTAATTGCAATTATTTTTTTAATGATCTTTTATAGACCCTAACCTAATTCAGAGTTTAGATCAAAATGGAATAAAAGGTGAATGCATGTGCATCATATTGAAACACTTATAATATGATGAAAACGTACAATAAAATCTGTAACTTTTGATGCAAATCTGATGTATGTACAGCTGGCTTAATTGATTGAGTGCTTGGTGTGTTTCTAATTTCTTTGAACTGCTGGGTATAGTAAGACTGATGAGAATGATTAAATTCTAGCTGTACACAAAGCAGACAAGCAGGGACTATGTATGAGCCTAGCAGACTTATCTAATAAGCAGTGCACAGAGCAATGATTATGTGCGTTTTGCAGGCATATTTCACTTTCATCAGTTAGGGGTCGCCTGGCGAATGAAGAATGATTGGTAATTGTTTTTTATGGCGTACTGCTTTTTTCTTGTTTTTCCCTTGCTTATAAGAGCTCAGGGTTTATGGAAATGTAGATTGCTGTTGTAAGCAAGAAGCTGGTGTAATTATTGGACTTAATAGATTTAAAATTAACACTTTCCCCTTCTACAGGTAAAGAAGGTAAATATAGCCCCAGTCTGCTTCCCTCTAAAACTGAGCCTGCACCTCTTCCTTTACTACATGGAAACATGGCTTATAGAGACCAAAACATAACTTCAGGAAAAAAAGTTATTGTATAATAAGGGTTTCTTGTCCCCTGGTTCACAAACATTCAGCCATAACGTGAACAAATGCCAATTGGCCAATTTACACACATGTCTACATTTTATGCTTGCCTAGCGGTGTTTTATGAAAGTTTTAATGATTCAATGTTTTAATCATAAAATCAACCAAATAGATCAAGTAAACATACCAGCAACAGTTTGTTTTATGATTTTAATAGAAACTGTTATTTATAGGTTGACTTTGTCCATGTGCCCATGATTAGATGTGATTAAAAGATTGTTGGAAATAGTTTATTTTTTTGTTTGTTTTTAGAATTTCCTAGGGGAATTACAAAGATTTAAAGACTTTAGTAATCAGCAAGCAGTAGAGCTAGTTACACATAGTCAGGGTCAACCAAATATTCTCCATGCTGACATTGTTCTACAAATCCGTATAAAGAAAGGCTTGGAATGGGGGAACGGAGAGGGGGCTAGTGGAAGGCACTCGTGACTGGGAGATGATAGGAAGCAGGCAGTTGAAGGGTTAAGTTTGGGGTGATTTTAGGGGAGGTAGTTATTGGAGTAGGGGGTGACGTAGCACTAGGATGGGAAAAGAAGAGTTAAAGGGGGGATGAAAGGGGTGGGGTAATCGTTAGTGTGATAGGAAGTGAAAAAGGTTCCCGCCCGCTCGTCCCTGTTTTATGTAATGTGGTAAGATCCTCGAGGGAATTTGGTTTTGTAATGTTTTCAGTGGGGGTGAGAGACCCATCTATGGCGTGGAGTCTCTGAAATATGTTGGTACTGGAGGGATAGGGTGGTTTTTTGGATTAAAGGTCTGCGAGTACTGGTGATATCATTCCCGAGCTGGGCGGTTGCGGCTGGGAGCATATTTATCACGGTGGTGCAGACCCGAAAAGAAGGAGATAAAGGGAGGGCCTGCGAGGGTCAGTAACCAGAGGGTTAAAATTAGTAGAAGGTTAACAGGAGGTTGTTTAAGTTATGTTTATATGGGTGTTATGGTAATGTTAATTAATGTTATTTACTGTAATGTTGATTTAAAGTTAGGTTTTGTAATAAAAGGCCTACAGGTCATATAACCAATGTTGTTGTTGTATTATTTATAAAGGGGGGTACTTAATAGGTTCTCTGCCCTGTCACAGTCATGCAGACCACTGAATATAGACCACCATCATTATAGATATAATGACACCTTCAGATAACAGTCCCTTGAAATAACTTCAGTGAACCACTTCTATAATTACTATATACACAATTCACAGTACATTAGTGTGGGGGTCACTAGGAAGAATGACTCCTACGTTGCTGGCCAGTGGGAAGAATGTCATGCCTACAGATAGCCAAAAAGATCGTTGGTATCTGTTAAACTTACCTAAGAGTCACAAACTGCTCATTGTCCAAGGAACCCTTGAACCACTGAATGTACCCTAGGGTTTCACAAAACCCTGGTTGAGAAACACTGAACTAACCCTTTTACGCTCAATCCAAAACAGTATAAAAGGCTTGTCCATAGTTCCAATTTTTTGTTCCCTATCTACATTTCTGAAATTGAGTTAGGCAACTAGTTTTATGGGTACATACCAACAAATAGGGATCTTTAGGTATTTACATTATTATTTTACCCACACATGCCAGGGACCATACTCACCAATCTCCTTGGCTAATGCCAGGCCCTGAGGGTAAGAAATTGGTGCCAGCTTCTTTTCTTTAAGCTTCTCAATAGTTTCCTTGTCATCACGCAGATCCAGCTTGGTGCCAACAAGAATTATAGGGGTGCTTGGGCAATGGTGCCTTACTTCTGGAAACCACTGGAACAAAATAAATTCACAGAGATTTACTTATTAATACATTTGTAAATCTGTTGTATTTTATCAAGGTAAAATACAGAAAAAAGTATGAACTAGCTCTTCGATTTATTATTTATTAGGTGAACAAGATGATATTGAAAGTGATAGACAAAAGAATATAAAAATGTATATGCATATATGGTAATTTATGTTCATTGTTTCCTTTATGGTTGCCTTACCAATACACTCTTACTGATCTTTCATTCTCTACAGGTGTCTGTGCTGAAAACTAAAGACATTAGTTAACCTATTGATTACTACTACACATATTGATTTCTAATAACATTATTAAAAATAGTGACAACTCAATCAGATTGTCACTATTTTTAATAATGTTATTAGAAATCAATATGTGTCTAATGTTCTATTTATACCATTTTCAGTAATGTTAATATTTTATATCCTATTGTATATATTTTATGCACTGTACCTACTACTTATGTAACATTTATTATTTTCTTTTCTTATACTAATGTTATATATTTACCATAAACCTAGATACTAACAAATATGTATGTAGAACATGTCTAAACGTACAGCCACCCCTGAGGAAGCCCAAGCCAGGCGAAATAGGTCGGGTTATCGGCCTACGTATGCGACACGATTTGCGTTTTGTTATATTCCATTAGAGGTTTATGGTCTAGTGCCCTTTTGGCCTTTATCATTATTGTCTGGATCTACTAACCAGTCATTGAAGCTTTATTATATTGTCTTCTGTTATGGGAATGTCACGGTCCCTTACGTGACGGAAGTTTGAGGATCTGTCAGACAAACTGCATGTGTGATTATCTGACAGTCTCTTTGTTTCTACTTGTTTCTGTGTTGTTGTTTGTAATGAGCACTCCCCTTACATCAGGTGCAGCTGGTGGTCATTACTGCTCCTCCTTTTAGTCTGGCCTCACACTTCATGCTGTGCGGTTGATATTCACTGCTGGGTTATGAATAGCTGGAGTGTTGAGCCATCCTGTGTTCCTGTTGATATCTGCTATAAGATAAGTTGCTTTACTTTTGGTGTTTTGGTGTATTGGTGTTTTGTGTTATTTAGTTGTTTACTAGGCCTCAGGGAGACACTGGGTCCTTCATAGGGGAAGGAACCAGCAGTCCCAAGCCAGACACTACTGCCAGGGCTATTCAGGGCTAGTAGGGCCTAGGTTCCTGTGTATGAGTACCCACCATCAGGGGATGCTCATATGGTTAGGAGTTAGGGCTAGATTAGGGTGTCTGCAAGGGGTGACCATTCCCTTTTCCCTAGTCATTTGAGGCCTAGTAGTTTATACACCTTTCTGTTACCCTCCCCTCCCTGTTATACGTGACAGAGAATTGATCTTTAATACAACTCACTTCTTGCCTAAAACCCTTCTCTATGTTGTTTTTGTACTGATTTTTACCCAGGGTTGGCAAAACGCCCACTTAAGGGCAATATTTATTTCTCTACCAGATCAATATATTTTTAGCTTTTGAAAGGTTGGGCAAGGTGAATATAGGGGTATGATTTTTAAATTTTGATACATCTGGGTTTCTGTATGTGAGGGACAGCAGTAGGTCTGCAGCCAGTGTGTTTGTGAATATTTTTCCAACATTAAATTGAAAAAAGTAGTTCCCAGACAATAGCAGTGACCTAGATTGAGAAATGGCTATATGTAAATGTACACAAATGTATGTAAGCATGTATTCTGTGTTTACTGTCCATATACTTACCTATGCTGATCCCCAGCTAAAACTCTTTTTCGGATCTGATAGAACTAAGATTTATGGATATTATATTTACCCTTGTAAAAGAACACACAAAACAGCTATGTACTTCAAGACTTTTCAATTTATTTCTTAATCTGGATATCCAGTCTTACCTTTGCTCGAACATTCTCATAGGATGCTGGACTCACCAGGGAAAAGCAAATCAGGAAAACATCCTAAAAGGGAAAAAAGAATGTGCTGAAATTCTATCATTTTGTCCAAAGTAAAGATGAAATAAGTTATTGTGCCAGGCCAGACACCTTAACAGGGGCGGACATATGGAGGTTAAAAATGTGCCACTGCATAAGGGTCCTGCACTCTCCTCAGCCAATAGGGGCCCCAGAAGGACCCCAAGTCAGTTCTGGATAGGAGCCCACTTTTGGCTAAGTACACCACTGCATCTAACTACAAGTTAATGCTGAATTAATATACTTCAGTAAGATGTATTAATACACCTTAATATATGGTAATCGGGATCTTCCATGGGGATCTCAATGATTTTTAAAGGTTAACACTAACCTAATTAGGTAAAAATGGGTATAATTTGTTTTTTGGTAAACGTGAACAGATTTAAAATGTGTTAAATTTTTATATATAAAAACCTTTTATTATAAAGATATGAATCTATTTCTACAAATGATTTATATAGTTTTATTGAGTACAAGCATGCCTATGATGTATCTAAGTGATAATGCACTTATTGTTAAACTTATCTTAAAGAGGAACGAAACTGAAAAGTGCATCGGGTCCCGCGTCATCCCAGCATCCGTCCTGTAGCCGGCATTCCAAGTGCTGCCATCTTCTCCTCTTCTTCGTGGTTCTTCATCCTGCGTCACCTGACCCAGGCGCGAGATCGGGTAAAAAAATTTTTTCTTTGCATGAAAATGCTCCTTCTGCGCACGCCAAAGATGCTCGGGAATGTGCAGAAGCATCACCCAACAGCCTCCCGGGATGTGTGACGTAGGTATCCTGGGAGGCTTTGTGCTCCCGTTCATTGGTGATTGAGAATTAGGGGGCGGTGCTGCACCCTTTTTTAAAAAAAAAAAAAACAAACAACAGAATTTTTACCTTACAGAATTTTGTCTAGCCTTTTATGTAAAGTGACATTTCTGAGTTAAGGTAAGCTTTAATTAACTTAATTGTACATTATTTTTCATCCATATTTTTATCTTTGTATATCCTTTGAATTTACTTCTTCTTTTTAATGTAAAATGCTATGATCTTGTTCACGTGGGTGATGAGGATGTGGTTACCTTTTCCCCACTACTGGCAGCCGGGGTCGTGGTTGAGATGCTTGCAGCACCTCACCCATAGCCACCCATAAGAAATGTATTGGGGTGGTGTATGCCGCCCACTCACTACCTGTCAAAGTGGCCTAAACTTTCCTACAATATGCATGGCAGCTGGAACTACTGGGTGGCTGGCAAGATGTCAGACTCCACGAGCAAACCCGTTCCTACCACCTGTCTACAAAGCTTTACATATTTATTCAGTATCCATAGGAGAGGTGGGTTCCAGATTAGGGTAATACAACTTTTTTTATTCAGGGGGCCATGATGCATGTTTTCCAAAACTAGGGTGTTAAAATACCCCAAAAATATGGGGTCAACTGTAACATAGTATAAAATAGTATACAGTGCTGTGCAGTACATAAAAACAACCATATTTAATTAAAATAAAATTTAAACTAAACTAGACAAATGGTAAAAATTAAAATACACTTTATTCCCTCCAATGGTAATAACAGTAGGCCAGGTTTCCAGTAGGTTCCAGTCAATCTCAAATTGTATTAGTGGCTCCAAGCCACTCTGCTCAACTGCCTGATGACAATGTGTGCCTCCACCCAGTCCGTGGAAATTCCTTCAACTTCTGGGAGCCCAACTGATCTGTGAAAACCTTTATACCTATCCCTGCTCTGTGCAGTTGTTCACATTAAAAAACTTTTTTGTTAAGTTTAAAATTAGCAGTCATAGACTTTTCAGATTTAGGTCATTCAGAATCAAGAATTTTTAACAGGTACAACTCAACAGACCTTGAACAGAACTGACTGAACTTGAGCATTGCTAATAATGTATGGACTGTTTAGTAAACCTCACAAACTGGGCCTGATTTACTAAATCTCTCCAAGACTGGAGAAAATTGACTATCATTGGGGAACCTGGGTGATCAAGCAAACTTGGAATGTGCTTGGTCATTTTGTGAAAACCTATGCCAGCTAAAAGCAAATGATTTTGAGAAAATCCATTACAGATTTGCTGGATCTCCCAGGTCCTCCAATGGGAGTCCATCTTCTCCAGCTTTAATAAATCAGACCCATAGGCCCTGATGTATGAAAGCTCTCCAAGGCTGGAGAGAATACACTTTCAGAAGTGAACTGGGTGATCCAAAAAACATGGAATGGATTTTTAAAAATCCTTTTCTATTTGCTAGCAAATGTTTTGAATCCTGGACCAGATCCATTACAAGTTTGCTGGATCACCCAGTTCACTTCTGAAAGTGTATTCTCTCCAGTCTTGGAGAGCTTTCATAAATCAGGGTCATAGTGTCAATGGTATCCACTATAAACCAAAGAGAATTGGGAATAATAGTTTGCCTAATTCTAGAGAAGAGGAACTACAACCAACAGAGGCTGTAGGGTCACATTGCTGCTATGGTGGTACACAGCCACCCACCTATCCCATTGCTGGATGTTAATACCACATTCCAGTATGTAATAAAAAATCCTTACTGCTGCCATATTGTTGATATCCTAAACAGATTGTGTATTTTTGGTGGAATAATATACTGTGTACCTACAAATCCCCTAGCTTGGCCCTTATTATCTGAAACCAATCTGCTAGCAAGTTGGCAGTTTTTCCACTTCTAGTCTGCAGTTCTAGGTGCAATAAGACATGAACATAACTGGAAATATTACTGTTACTCGCCCCTTCCCTCAGGCACATTGTCTTGGTGTCACATTCGATTCTGCCCTCAGCTCCAAAATCCGCCCCTACCTGTCCTCAGAGAACACCAAACTCCTTGTACACGCTCTTATCATCTCCTGTCTGGACTACTGTAACCTCCTCGTCTCTGGTATTCCACTAACCCGACTCTCTCCTCTACAATCTATTATGAATGCTGCAGCCAGACTCATCCATCCTTCCCACCGCTCCTCCTCCGCTGCATATCTTTGTAGTTCTCTTCATTGGCTTCCATTTCATCTTAAAATCATATTTAAGCTCCTGTGCTTTGCCTTCAAATCCCTCCACAGTTATTGTCCCACTTACATTTCTAACCTGATAGAAAAATGCTCCCCCTGCCGCTCTCTCTGCTCCTCCAATGACCTACTAATGACTTCCTCACTCATAACCTCAACACACGCATGGTTTCAAGACTTTTCTAGAGATGCCCCAATTCACTGGAAAATTCTTTCTTGTTCTATGTGGATTCTCCTACTTTCTGCTCATTTAAAAGAGCACTCAAAACCCATCTTTTCAACTTGCCTACCGATCTTCTTCTGTCTTTTAAAACCCTCACTACTTCCCATCATTGAATATCTCCTCTCCTATTTTGTGATACATCCCCCACCTCCTAGATTGTAAGCTCTTTGGGGCAGGGTCCTCCCCTCCTCTTGTGTCACTGTCTGTATCTGTCTGTCATTTGCAACCCCTATTTAATGTACAGCGCTGCCTAATATGTTGGTGCTGTTATTATTACACAGTATTTATATAGCGCCATCAAATTACGTAGCGCTGTACAAGTCATATCACTAGCTGTCCCTCAAAGAGGCTCACAATCTAATGTCCTTAGCATAGTCATATGTCATTATTACAGTCTAAGGTCAGTTTTGGAGTGTAGTCAATAAACCTAACTGCATACCCGGAGCAAACCCATGCAAACATGGGAAGAACCTGCAAACTCCAATAATAAAAAAAATAATAATAATATTAATAAACAAATTGCTTTTGTTAGTATGATACTAAAGCTTGCCAGGCAATTGGGGTGGTTGGAGGGCATTTTAAAACATTTGTCCTAGATGGGCAGCCACCCCAACAAAACAATACATGCATTACTGCACATTGTGGTAATACCAAAGAGCAATAGTGTGTACTGGCCCTAAATGTAATTTCAGATTATAAGCAGTGTTAGTGAATTTGAAATAGTAATAACTTCATGTACAATCTCTACAGTGAGAATGACAAAGAGTTCATCAATATGCTGCTACTCCCTTCGCTGTCCAGTTACAGGATAGGAGCGGGAAGAAGATTAAGTGAAAGCAAAATAAAAAAATCTCAAAACTGGATGCAGCTGGCTGGTAAAACGACATTTATATATAAATATTTCATGCGTGTATTTAGCTGATTGCCTGGAATTCAGCTTTAACCACCTGAGCGATAAGCCCGACCTTGGTACGGGCTTCAAAAAGTTACAATTATCGATAAACCCGAACTTTTCTCACTGTATGAAAATACAGTGAGAAAAGTTCGGGTTTATCTATCACTTACCTGGTCCCGCTGCGATCTATATATTGAATACAAAAACAAAAATATTAAAGAGCAATTGTGAAAATCATACTAAAAATATGTTAAGATCACACTACAATAATAACTCAAACAATAAATTTATATTACACTTTCCCTTTAATGGGAACATTGATCAATGTTGAACACGGAGCAGCAAGTTAATGGATTTTATGCTATTTTTGTAGGACCATTGATTATGATAATTGAAAGGTTCCATAATCCTTGTATTCAGAATAGGATATGTGAGTTCTATTTAAAATAGTGCTTAATTCAGCATACACAGCAAAACCAGGGCTCATACAAAGTCATTGAACCATGTTCTAAACTCGCCTTTTGCTCTATCTTTATCATCTGATTTTATTATCTTGGTCACCATACAGTATCTGATTTTATGGAAGCATATAGCCGGGCACACAATAGATACCGGTAAGGGACTTTTATAACAACAGGCTGGATACCCATTATAGAGAATAATAAATTACAGAGACAAATTGTGCAAATCAATGCACAGGGCTAAAACCAGGCACAGCGGGCATATAAGCAGTGGGGTGAATTATCAGAGAGAAAAAGAGACAATTACTGAGTGCAGAAAGCGACAACCCAAATTATTAATGACTACCTGCACAATCTAATTAAAAATATGTATTTTTTTCTCTCCGAACAAGAGGACGAAAAAGCTCAATTAAATTTAACTTCACACATCATTAAAATGAAACCTTCAGGATATTTCCCAGCTGAAAGAAACAACAGTAAGCAGAAAACACTCTTAGTAATACTTGGTTACTTTTATTACCTAGATAAAAATATATTTATAGCATTGTAGTATTTTCTGATGATAAAAAAATTCTATTACTCATTAAAAATGTATCAACACATGCATTGTGCTGGATATGAGCTGCTGGAAATAATCAACCTGGGGAAATAAACGCTTTCCAGTAAATAACTTAATTTTGATGGAAAAATGTTTTTAGAGACTATTTAACACTAGAACAATTTTTTTTGTTTTTTTTTCAATAGGAATTGTTCTTTATTAAGTAGAAATTTTGCACATCTCTGCCTACTGAATACCAACAGATTCAGTTCTATTTGTCAAATGTAATAAAAATGAGTTTGACATGGTGAGATGTAACATTTTTTTTTTCAATTTTGGGGTTAGATTTAAACTTTTTTAAATTTGCAATGTAAACTATACAGTTAGCCACTCCCAGGTGTATAGAAAACTGCTTCTATGAGCAGCAAACCACACTGCAGCTAAACTTATTCTCACTTGGTTATTCACACAACCATACATGACTTTGTGGAACTGTGCTGCGTCCACTGTAATAGCAACTGCAACTGTGTGCAAATGCATGCACAAAATGATTCTCAACTGCTTCCATCTACTATAATGGAAATAGTTGGGACTGTTGTTGAGCCTGTGGCAGAATGTTGAGGTCAACTGCAGATCTGAAATGGCCAGAGCTGCCACGTCTACTGGAACGTTGGAGGTATCCATTCCTGGGTAGGGTTTTCAAAACATGTGGTGTAAATTTCAGTTATCTAGAGCCTCTCTATGCACTGGGATGATTTAATGAAGTTCTTCAGAACTAGATGATCCAAAAACCTTGGAAAGCATTTGGTCCAGGAAAACATTTTCTTACCAATAGCATGGGACTTCCATACCAGATTTGTTGGGTCACCCATGATAGTCAATCTTCACCAGTCTTGGAGAGCTTTATTAAATCGGGCTCAATATGTAAATGGAACCCGGAAGCACAAGTACTCTGAAACGTATTGCAATCAATGATGTCCTGTGAATTGAATTAAATTGCAGCACTGCAGCAAACAAACACATTTCTATGTCTTATGGTTGTACAGCAGCATTTTGAACGGGCCGCCTAAGAAAGCGTGCTGCAAAATGCTTGGACCGAAATACTACGTTGTCCTATCAGGGGACATGTTACTTTTGAGTGTAACTTTGAAACAAGCACAACTTTATAAGTACCATTGCTCAAAAATACATACAGTTTGTGGGTAGGAAAGTGGTCTCAGACGGTCATAGTCTTCTTGTCCAGCTGTATCCCATAACCCTAGGTTCACAGGTTTACTGTCCACCATCACATTGGCTGAATAGTTATCAAACCTGTCAAAGATTATACAGATGTGTCATTATAACAATTCTTAGATGGTGTGTCTGTCATGCTAGGTGCTTAATGTCTATCTACAAGGCTCTGCCAAGCAGACTATATTCACCATGATGATTACCATAATGTCAGCCACTGACCAAGGCACCAGCACAAGGGCCTGTGTCCATACGCCTGTATTGGTGTCAGGAAGGTTTTGCGCTTCTATTCATGTCTATAGCAATGCAAAAATTGCAAGAACTAGGCTACAATTAAGTCAATTGTAGGTCAAATGCACTAACCATTGATTTGTGATTGATCTCAGAAGTACACTAAACCAATTTCAACTGATGCTAATAACACAAGCCCAAAGCCAATAATTCAGGCCCTAATGGTGAGCACCATCCCTCAAGAGATGTTTGAATTATGAAGTCAATTTATTGTTCAGGAAAGATGAAGCCTCTCCTCTTTTATTTGCACAGTTAAAAAGTAACTGTGAATATTATGCAGACAATGTGCAGCCTCTAACATTGCATCCTTCTCTTAGTTTTTTATATAATAGCCATATGCCACAAGGACAGGAGCTGGTAAAACAGGGTGTCCCCATTCAGTAGGAATTGGGGCATCATGTCGTCCTACTGTGGTTATTACTCCAATAACAGAAAGGAGGCTGAGGACAGCTGTTATTATTTAGTAGGGAGATTGGCTAAGCCCTACCATGCCTGTCATTGACTGATCACGAATGTCCAATTTTGTCCAATTTCTCAACTGATCCAACCAGATCAGGTTTGAAGTTTTAGGGAGCTAAGCCTGGGAAATAATTCTGATCATCATTGGTTCCATTCCTGCCCATCTTGGAGTTGGGAAAGTTTAGTTAATTTGGGATCAGAAGAGTCTATGTGAACATATCCCAAGTAAATGTTAAATAAATTATGTTGTTCTCTAAATTGATCCAGGGACTGACAAAAAATCTGCATTGTAAATGTGTGCATGGCAAAGCTCAAAATATGGGGAAAGGGGTGGTTTGACACATTTTACAGACTGAGTTAAAACCTAACCTGAATTACCTACTCCCCAGTTTACGGTATTTGCAATTAGCTTGAAAAGTTGAGATTAATGGTCATGAAAAATTCTTAAAAACCTGTATTTATCTGAAATATCCATTTAAATAGATTTTTCATTTTCTCTTGTGACATAGCAGTGGCCAAAAAGTTTCACCAGTCTCTGAAGGAAATTCTCCTGTTTTCTCAGTAACAGAAAAATGTTTTATAACTTTATCATTACACAGTATTTATATAGCACCATCATATTACAGCGCTGTACATTGTCCATAGTCATATCACTAACTGTCCCTCAAAGGAGCTCACAATCTAATGTCCCTACTATAGTTATATATCATTAATTGTCACGGTCCCTTCACGGAAGTTTGAGGATCTGTCAGACAAGCTGCATGTGAGATTATCTGACAGACTCTTTGTTTTTACTTGTTTCTGTGTTGTTGTTTGTAATGAGCACTCCCCTTGTATCAGGTGCAGCTGCTGGTCATTACTGCTCCTCCATTTACTCTGGCCTCACACTTCATGCTGTGCGGTTGATATTCACTGCTGGGTTGTGAATAGCTGGAGTGGTGAGCCATCCTGTGTTCCTGTTTATATCTGCTATAAGATAAGTTGCTTTACTTTGGTGTTTTGTGTTATTTAGTTGCTTACTAGGCCTCAGGGAGACACTGGGTCCTTCATAGGGGAAGGAACCAGCAGTCTCAAGCCAGACACTACTGCCAGGGTTATACAGGGCTAGTAGGGCCTAGGTTCCTGTGTATGAGCATTCCCACCATCAGGAGATATTCATACGGTTAGGAGTTAGGGCTAGATTAGGGTGTCTGCAAGGGGTGACCATTCCCTTTTCCCTAGTCATTTGAGGCCTAGTAGTTTATACACCTTTCTGTTATCCTCCCCTCCCTGTTATACGTGACATTAATACAGTCAAAGGCCAATTTTGAGGGGAAGCCAAATAACCTAACTGCATGTTTTTGGGATGTGGGAAGAAACCCACACAGACACGGGGAGAACCTGCAAACTCCATGCAGATAGAGCCCTGGCCGAGATTCAAAGCTGCAAGGCCAGCGTGCTAACCACTGAGCCACCGTGCCGCCCATAATAACTTCTATTGCTTTATATATTGCAGGAAGCCTGTTAAAAATAGTTATTGATATTACTAGTATGGATCCTTTGAAAACTATATAAAAAATTAGGATATATAATATAAAAAACAGCTGTGCTGTGCTTGGCAAACAAGTTTTATATATACAAATACCAATTATCCAAGGACCAGATCACTGCTTTTCCTTTAGACTTAACAAAGACCTAACATAACATTTAAGGATAGAGGAATAAAAGAATTGGTTTTCTAGACATGGCTTTATACTTACACAGTCGGGATATATTCCCCAGGAAAGGCATTAGTTGTATAACTTATGAGTAGACAAGTCTTACCGACAGCTCTGTAAAAGGCAAAAAAAAGGATATTAGAAATATTTGTACTTGGGTTGTTAAGATTAGCGCATTTTTAAAGCTTAATGTAATCTCTAGCCTTTTAAAGAAATATTTACATTTACATATTTGTATATACAAGTATAAAAGATCATACAATAACATAAGGATATGCAATCGGTCCATGTGGATATAATAAAGCAATACTAAACCCTTATATTTAAAGACTGCATTCAAGCAGGTACCTGATTGTAGACAGGTGATGTCTCTTCTGCAATAAAATATTCTTACCTACCTGGTCACAATTGTTTCCTAATACACTCACCCACCCCTGTTCTATCATGGGTGCCACCATCTTTATCGCCCCATCTTCTGGGTTTCGATCTTAGGCCATCTTGATTGGCTGGCTTGGAATAATGTTATTCCTGTGTATGCATGCTGGAGTTCATTCAGATACTTAAAATGTCCCAGCCTAATTTGCTGAGCTGTGCATGTATTCTTTTAAAAAGAAGCTAGTGCCAAGGCAAGTAAATTTATTTTATTGCAGAAGGTGAATCGCCTGTCCCTTCCTCAATAGTGAACCTGCTTGATCACATTTTTTGCAAGACTTTAGCTCTGCTGTAAAAACCTTGTTACTGTGGATAGTTTATAAATTTACAGTAAATGTACATAAATACAGCCAATATTGTTAATTTCATTTATTCCCGGAAGAATACAGAAGCATTGCCTTGTAAGATTTTAGACTTTAAGCATTTCATATAGGAATGCAAAGAAAATGTAATACATTCCCAATGTAGCTCTTTTATTTATCAGTGTCTATACACACCACTATCAAATATGAACCATCTACCTATAAGCAAACAAATAGTACATATTCAGCAAACAAAAACTCTACTTCAGCATGTCTTCATAATCTTGGTGAGTTCCCTAACTAGGCTCTGCCTTCTTGCCTTTTGCACAGAATTGAGAAACTGATGGGAAGAACTTTTCAACCCACACTAAAGACTCCTCTGTCCTTCCTGTGACCTTACGTGACTCACTTCTTTTAGCCTACATCGGGGGTGTCCAAACTTTTCACGAGGAGGACTAGATTTGGTGTGGTGAAAATGTGTGGGGCCGACCACTAACCAGGATTAGTGTGGGCGTGGTCTGCGTGGGTCCCACAAAGCAGACACCCACTAGGGTGACGTGAGGGATTCCCTGTGCACGGAGTCCGGTGTCAGTGCCCGTTCCTGGAATCAGAGTGGCCGTGGTCTGTGTGGGTCCTGCACAGCACACGCCCACTATAATGACCTAAGGCACTAAGTGCCGGTATCGGTGCAGGCTCCGGGCAGAGCACGTTCTTGGAATCAGAGTGGGCGTGGTATGTGCGGGTCCCGCGCCCACTATTATGATGTAGGGGTTTCCTTGTAATGACAGAGGTTGCGGGCCAATGGAAATCTGAACACGGACAGCAATTGGCCCTGGGCCGGACATTGGACATGTCTGGCATACATCATCAATCAGGGGAGATCATTAAGGTTGGTTATGTGTCCTTTGTAGTCTGCATAAGCTTCACATTCTAGAGAAATAAAAACAGGAGATGGAGCAGATTGGGAAATAACCATTATGTTTACATTGGAATGATAAGAGTTAAGGAGAAATGTCTGAATAGTGTATTAAAAACTGATAACAGCAGTGAATCATTCATATGATATTTACAGCTGATAACAGCAATGAGTCACTGATGTGATATTTACAGTATTAATTAGAAAAAGAGAAGGCCAAAAACAGGGAGGGATCCAGATGAAATGTAAATACTAAAGATGTGGGGTAAACCATTATACAAGTAACGTCATATTATTATTTTGCCTCACAATATCCCTTATCTTTCCTTTGTAACAGTCATTTAACAATTTCAAAGCCACTTGTGAATTTTATCCATGCCAACACGTAAAGTCCTTATCTGATTATTGAATAACCATATGGCACTCATTGGCCAGTACCTTGATTAGCGAGGTTTAGAGGTCAACACGAACCCCCATTGCTTACAAATTATGATAAAGATGTCTATATTTATTTTTTCACTTTTTCTCTTCACCTATTTGTGGTTCACCAATATCCAAATTGATGGTAGAGGCCAAGTTCAAAGTTAAGGTAGACGCTAGGGGGAGAGATGTGGGGGAGAGCCAATTTCTATTGGCTGCTGACTATTTGGAGGTGTACCCCAAGTGTTGTTGTATAGTTTAAAAGTAGTAAAATAGAGAAACAGCAGGACCTAAGAAATGCTGTGTATATAGTACCTATTGAAATTTGTTTTGATTTTTGCTCCAATCTGATTGTTATAAATTGATTCTCAATGGTATCCTGGCTAAAAGTTTTTACTAGCAGGAAGATATCAATCATTTACCTGGTCATTCACATATGAACTAATGTTAAGCCAGCTTACGACTTGATGCTACCTCCAAGTGTAAAACAAAGCTACATCTTTCACTCTCTGCATTTCTTTTCTTGACATTATTGATACAAATATATTTTAATATGATAATAGTTAAAAATGTTTATTTCAAAAAGTGTTTGAAAATGATTAGCCATGGCCATTAAATGCAACATATACTGCATTCCCCATTCTTTACTAATCTTTGCTTACTTACTAATCAAGCTAAAATACTGAGCAATGTAAGAATAATTATTTTAGCTGGTGTTCCCTAGGAAATATTTTTGAGAAACAGAAACACAAGGAAAAGGGGCATTAAGCCTACGGCCATAATATAGTGCAACAACAGCTCTAAGTTCTAGCCACAGTACTTTTTAAATAGTTTGACTAATATGAGTGATAAAAGATGACAGTTGGTACAAAGACACGAGGATTAGATATGAACATATAACATTTCCTCTATTTTAAGATTAGATACATGTGAAATGAAGCTGTTTCCTAATGCACATTTGGGTTTGATAAATGGTATCAGTGTTCTTAAAGGAAAATTATATTATAGTTTTTTTCAGATGTTAGTTTGAGTTATTAAGGGGGTATCAGAAGTGTTTTAATGCAACAGTTTACATTTATTCTGTATTGTTTCTGTCAATGAGCCTGATTTATTAAAGTTCTTTAAGACTGGATAAGATAGACTTTCATTAGTAAACCTGGGTGAGCCAACAGGAAACACTAATGGGGCTGGCGATTCCATGCTGGGCACTATCGCAGTATCCCACATCCTATTTTGCTCGGCAATGTCACTTGCAGCAGCAAAGATTATAAAGAAATAGCGGCAGCCCCTGTTTCCTTTTAGCCGTGCAGCCTGATGTATTTTATGGCATCCCCGGCATCCACTGTTAGGGTGTGATCAGCTCCTCACTCAGTCCTGCACTGCCATTGGCTGCTGGGACTTTGTAGCCTCTCTGCTACCACTCACCAGTGCCTGTTGTAGCGAATAGCTGGACTAATCTGTGTTAGAGACTTTCTCAGTTGTTTTACTGTTGCTGACTTGCCTGTTTCTGACCCTGCGGCACTAAGTTTTGAGGGCAACCGAGTGCTGGGAGATGCAACCAGTCTCCCGAGGCTGAGCGGGGGCTGCTATAGGTGAAAACTCCGACGTAGATTGGGACACTGGTGTCTGGGGAATACTGCTGCTGACCAGTTTCTTACATCTTGAATAGATTTGTTATAAATAATTTGCTATTAGTTGGCAAATATGTTCAATCCTGGACCAGAAGTATTTCAGGTTTTCTGAATCATTCAGGTTCTCCCGCAATAGTCTGTCCTCTCCAGCTTTAATAAGTTTGGTCAATTGCATCATTATAGAGATTTGTAGCTTATTCCCCGGAGGAAGCTCAGTGTAGTTATTCCACCTCTTCATCAAAGATTAAGATGCCAGCCACGCAGAGAGTGCAGAAGATGCACGGAGATGGAGCAGGAAGGGAGAATGGCTGTATGCTGGAAAGAAGAGCCAATGTCCTCAACAAGGAAATATGGTGGGCCAACATGCACATTAAAGATTAGAATAAAATATTCAGTTCATGCAGTACCACATATGTAAAGGGTATTTACAATAAGCAGATTTTTTGACCAAATGGTGGAATACCAAATAAAGTGTGTAGTTCAGGTGGTGCCTGTATTTACCTAATGGTGATTAAAAGGTGAGTAAAGAACAAACTTAAAACGCACTGGAGAAATCCTCTAATAATGTCTTTTGGGATATATTCAAAGTAAGGAATAAAGTATGTTTTTTCTCCTTTTTTTCATCTTCAAGATAAAATAAGCACAGTATTTTTGAAAATCCATTTTCTATTTTTCAGGCAGATACAGCGCAATAATGTGAAACCAATGCAGAAGTGTGTGAATGTAGACATGATGTGGTAAAAGAAGAGGGGATTAACAGTTTTGAGATGCAACAAAAGATTAGAATGGTAAACATAGTTTATATAATCACAATCATTTAGCAAAATGTCATCTTTCATGGCTTAGTCTACACAGAACGTTTCCCCAGCGTTTAACCTCCTTGGCAGTATTCGCGAGTATGGCTCGTGGTGGGTTTTTCTTACCAAAAGTGCTAACTCCGGGCCACACTCACGGTGGAATTTCCAAGGAGATTAAAAGTTCTACCTGGTTCCCACATTCCAGCCTCATCCTACAGTGATACCCGAGGTGTCTTCCAGCGATGCCCAGCATCTCCTTGCCGATGCTGGCCGGACATCTGTGTAACCGGGCAATGTCCGCTTTTAAAATTAAAAATCTAGAAATATTCATACGGCCAGGAGGGTTAAAAGCCAATGTTTGAAATTCCCATGCATTCCAATGGGCTAATCCACACCAGGGTGTTTCCTTGAGGAACATTTGTGAACATTATAGATAACGCTTCTTGCAACAGTTAACATTTTTAATTGCATGTAAACTCTAGTAACCTCTTGTAATATCACACAAACGCTGTGCAATGGGAGCATTCGCATGCATTGTTAAGCTTTTAAAAACTGCTTCCATTGAAAACAAATAAACAAGTTTACAGAAGTCTATAAAAGTTTTAAATGCCTGCTCTAAAAGCCTAGAAACTCGTACAAACTCACATAAAACCAATACGGGGTTTAACAGTGTCTGGCTATGGTCCTGGGTCCTACTTCTACACTTCCTTCCCCATTTTCCCCTCTTTTCTTTTATAATTTATCTTTTCGGTTTTTATGTTATGAATATGCACTGACTGCTCACGTTTCGCTATGCCACAAATTTTTAGGTGCCTACTAATTGTGATTTAGGCTTGCTGGCATAAACTCATTTAAAAGTGGTATGGGAGTTTATAAGGGTTTAAAAAAAACAGTTTGTGTAGACCCAGCCTATGATTAAATGGCAGGAAAGTTCCCTTGTCCTCTATTCTACATTCTCATGGAAGAATGGGAGGTTTGCTCTGATCTTACTGTTATTATTAAGAAGCTAGTGCATTCCTAGTAATAGAATCCAAATACAAATTAAAGTAGATGGGTTCAATGAGTGTTATCATTCTTGCTGCTCTCTGAGCCTCATCACTTTACTTTTATCCAGATATAGAGCACATTCCATGAAAACAATCTGTTACTGCATAATTTATGTTATCTTCATTTTTATGAGAACTATAATTAGGCGTACATGAAGAATTGTCTTCATTCTGTGCCAAATTCTGCCTAGACAAACATAACATGCTAATGGCATCAGTGTCAAAACTGATTTTATATGCAACAGTGTTTATATGCAACACAAAAATCCACCTACATTAATGTAATTTGCATACAAATGAAGCTTTTGCAATATTTACATTATATTCATGCTGTGAAGCTGAGGTGTGTGAAATGTGACTTATTAGAAAAGACGTAGAATAGAAGATAGACAATATTACTGTGTAGCCAGTCATTTACCGAACACTAAATGCTTTCACAACCAGCAACATCCATTACTATAAACAAGCTAATAAAAATATATATATATATACCTGTGATATATATCCTGTGTCTTTGTATCTGTCTTTCATTTTCTACCTCTAGTTAATGAACAACACTGCACAATATGTTGGCGCTATATAACTATTGTTTATTATAATTATTTTTTTACAATAATAATCATTTTATATTAATAGTATATTACCTGCATATTGGTTACAGTACTATGACATTATTGCTGCACTATGGTAATACCACCCTCAAGTCCTGAATAATTCCAAGGACTCTTTTTGATTAAAAGATATTTGGGAACGATGACAGACTGCTAAATATTGTGTCAGTAGAACAATCCAAGTTTTTATATTTCCAAGATTTATATTTTCAGCGAGTTTCTGATTTACTGCAGTCTCTTATCATGACTTCCTCTTCTATGCAACCACCCTCTCTTGCCAGTAGATGAAGATTGATAGAATTTGTAAGCAAGTCTACATTTACCAAACATTTTCTAAAGAAGAATCATTCATTACTATTAAAAACTGGATTTAAAACAGGAGGGACTAGTTCCTCAAACAAAAACTATGTAATACAAAAAACACCTGTTATCTTACACATTCACTCCTGAACTTTCAGGACTGGTATGGAACATTCACTCATGTGATCACTAGAGAAACCATAGAACATATGCCCATTTAAAAAAAAAATGTCTGGGAAAAATGAAAATCTTTTGTATCTAGATTACCAGTAGAAAGCACATACTTGCCATATCCCTTACTTCTGCAGGCTTCCTCCCCTTTGCAACCAATCCTCCATAGTCTTTTCCCTAGGGTCCATAGTTGGGTTGTTGGGTTGGACCTTAGGGAAAAGACTATGGACTTCTTTTGCTACTGGTACCCGTAGCAAAAGAAGTGAGTCTCAAAATTTTTTATTCTCCCTGCAGTAAGGGTTCAGGATATTAGGCTACGTACACACGTGCAATGATTCTCGTCCGATAATACGCTTAGGACCGATATTGGACGAGAATCTGGAGTGTGTACAGCGCCTGTCGTCCATCGTCAGAACAACTGTCCTGGCGGATCCACAGACGATGGACGAAGAACGATCGTAATGGAAATGATGGGGGAGAACGCTCAGCGGGGTGCCTCTCCGTCGTTCTCCCCCTCCCCTCTCTATAGGGCAGAATGTTGCTATATGTACAGCACTCATTCATGCATCGTGCAGTCCTTTGTCGTTGGAAAGGATCATGAAAGATCCTTTCCAACGACAAATATTGCATGTGTGTACCCAGCCCTAGACTAGGAGGGCTAGACTATGACCAGCGGATGTAGAAAACGCCCTAGCATCGATGGGTATAAACAATGCCTCAGGTATCATGGATATGTAAATCAAGGGAACATGCCCACTCATTGGTATCAACAGAAAAAACTATGCCTCAATGGTGTTGGAGAAATGATGTTGCATTGATGGCGTCATTGGAAGTACTTGTCCTGTCCAACAGAGGAATAGTGCCCAATTGTTGATGTCAAAGAGAGTTTGCCCCATTTGTGATGTTAGTGGAAAAATTAAACCCCATTGTTGTTGTAAGTAGAAAGAATAATGCCCCATCAATAATGGTAGCAGAAGAGACAGTAATAGCATGCAAAGGGTGCCACCAAGCTCCCAGCCCCAGTTTGTGGATTGATCCTAAACCAAAGAAACGTAATAGAGAGGCACGTAGCCGTAAGAATTAGGCGCAGTGACTACATGACCGGGTGCTGGGGCCTAGCCCAGAGCTTTTAAGGGGTTAAGAAAAAGGGTAGTGTTGCCAGAGGGGGCTGGGCTAGTGTACAACGTGGGAGAGGAGGAGATTAGGAA
>NC_092865.1:69186262-69194369 GCF_032062135.1 Pyxicephalus adspersus | reverse complement strand
AGCTAGACAAGAGCTTGAAGTTATCCATAAATAAGCTGACAGTTTACAGAGAAATAAGAATTATTCACAATAAGAACTTAAATGTTTCTCCTATGTGTTCTCTTGTGTTGTCAAAAGATTATCTAGTTTTGATTTGCTTTATTATTTTATATATCTATTTTCACAAATTCAATATACTTTATCTGCACACAATGTACTTACATCTACCTAATATACATTTAGGCAGAAACTACTCTCGGAGCTTGGATCATGCGAGTTCAATACTTATGTTTGATTTTATTTTGACCTTTCAAGGTAAATGTTTTGTGTTTATTTAATGATGTTCACTCTACTGTTACTGTAATCCCACTGGTTAAAACCACCTATAGGAGACTAATGTTCTATAAATTACTTCTAGAGAGCTTTTATACCATAAGGGTGCTATCCTACATTTGAGCAATTACTTTAATAAGAATAATTATTTGATAGAGTAGTTTATTATATTAATTTTGACTGATTGTTATCAATATATACAAAACTATTGTTTTTAGCACCTAACAGCGTTCCGCTTATGTTCGATTATCCCTGAGGAAGCATGCATCGGGCGAAACGTGTCGGGTAGCAAACTCGCACGTTTGCGATTCTCTGATTTCCTCTTGCGGATACTGTACTTATGTGACTCTGTTGATAACCTATATATTGCTTGTTAGGGTTAGTTGTACATTTTCTAGTGCCAATTTTACAGTAACCTATGTTATATTATTGTGTGAGATGAACAATCTTATATATTGTTTGAGATGTATTGTATTTTGGGAGTTTGTCAATAATACAATACCTTGATGCCAAAAAACCCTGTTTGTTCCATTTATCTTATATTGTCAAAAGATGACTAAACGGGTATCATCTGTGATACCCTCACTGAGGATTTATACCCCGGATTCTTGAGATTTTGTTTAACTTTCCTACATCTTATCACAGACAGACCTTTGTGCCAAGGTGACCTTCTGGATACATAGGAAAGCCTGCTTTATCTACAAAAGCAGAAGTTTCAGTAACTATTAACATGCAGAGCTCTCAGTGCTGGCACAATTGGGAGGCATGGAAGTTTTTAACAATTCTAAACAGATCTTTTGTCAATAATCATGAAAGAACTGCATGTTAGCCACACTGTTGTTTTGCATTTACCAACGCCTCCACTTCCCCTTTCTTCAGAGATCAATCTATTTCAAGATATACTGGAAGTCACATTTGTTGCGTCTGTTCATGTGTTAAAGATTGTGAATCTGTCGCAGAGTTACAGTTGAATTAACTCAAAACTGGATGTTCCAGGTATTTTACTTACAGCAATTCAATCACTGATTACAGCAGGTAGAAATGAAATGTGGGAAATGGTGCTGTCAATATCAATCTGAAAACATTGTACAACAGTTTATATTTTTGAAGTTTAATTTAAAATGTGTTTTCCACTTTGTGTTCCTTTACTAAAGAGTATAGGCTGTTCACTTAGCAAAGTGAATTATGACTTTCCCCAGAACTTGGTTGGGCAATGTAAAGTCTGGCCATTATCACTTAGCTAAGGTAATTATTTATTGTAGAGTCTTGCACTTTGCTAAGTGAACAGCCTAGTAAATCAACTTCAGTGTATTATTACCCCAAAATACTTGTTGACCTTACTAGGTAACTTCCTTGAGGTCAGTGGTTACATTGCTGTATGACATGTGAATTACATCCAGTAAAGCCACCCACAAAATACTCTGAGAATAGGCCTAAAGTTTACGTGATCACATACACTAAATGTCAGGCAATCAGCAGAGAATTATGTCAGCAAGGTGTAGTGTTTGACTGTTTGAAACATCTGAAGGTGTATAAAACAATAGCCAAAGCTATTCAGCAAGCAGGGCACAAAAAATGATTAATTTAAAACTAATATTATGCAGCTCTGTACATTAAAAAGGGGTTGAAAATGACAAACAAATTAAAAACAATTACACTGGAGGAAAGGACCCTGCCCAAAAGAGCTTACAATCTAAAATGTGATTGAGAGTAGTACACAATAGGAAGGAATATGGAATGGTAGCATATCAGTAATGGGTTAAGAGACAGAAGAATGTGTGAAAGTACAAGCAAGCCGAATATAATGACCAAGAGAGTTCCAGAGACTGGGGGCAGCTCTAAAGAAGTCTTGGAGCTGTGCATGGGAAGAGGTTATGAGTGAGGAAGCTAATAGTAAGCCAATAGAAGAGCCAAGAGGGTGGCTAGGAGTTTATTTGTGTATTAGGTCAGAAAGATCGGTGGGACAAGAGCTGTGGAATGATTAAAAATCAAAGTAGTAGATTGGATTTGATTCTGAGCAGATATGGAAGCCAGTGTAGAGATTGGCAAAGTGAGAGGACAGATGTGGGCTTAGTATGTTATATGTGCTCTCCTAACAGTTTAAATACAGGTAGTCCTCAAGTTTAGGACATTAAATATACAGACGACTCCTAGATACGAACGGGGCTTCCCTGCTTGTTTGTGTGCAGGACAGAGGCTTGATAGAGGGAGGGGTGGTTAGCATGACTTGCAGAAGTCTTTTGCTGTTCTGCAAACTTTTGTAACTCTTTATTGACCAAGACAAACTCCTGCTGTTGTTTCTTTTTGCATATCAAAGCACAGCTTGCTCCAGAAGTTAATGAATGTCTAGCCTCCATAAAGTTTTTTTTTTTGCTTTGTTTGTGATTACCTCACAGTGAGGATTTTATACAGTAACTGACACCACACTGCCTAATAATATAATGAGACAAACATCTGTCCTAATTGCATTTATTATAACAATCTACCTGTCTCGACTTACATACAAATTCAACTTAAGAACAAACCTACAGTCCCTATCTCGTATGTAACCCGGGGACTACCTGTAGTAACATGTAAACTGATTCAGAAAGATACTAATCAATGGGTTCCATATCCCTTCATATAACAGTTTGCTGTGTTATTTCTCTTAATGTAATAAATGTGCTAAAACTGGAACACACACCCACATTGGTTGCAGTCATTCCTAAAAATACATGAAGTTACTTACATAATGTTGGTAAAGTAAAAAGTCAAGATTTTATTTTATTCAGACTTTGATTTTAATAGAAACAATACATTTTAGGGGTACAAAAGGAATCCAACACCGCACACCTTTCATCTACTTCCAGAAACATTATTGTCAGGGGCTGGTCAACTAACTTTTGTTTGGGTCTATAGGAATGCAAGACTTGTCTAAAGGAGGACAGATGCATGTCAGAAGTAGGGACCTTGCTGGTCAAGTGTATCTGTCAACAAATTCTGAATGATCTAAGAAGGGTCTAAAAAGTCAATATATATAAATATAAGAAGTCAAAAGGCCCTATTCCAAAGCCTATTGACATATTTACTAAAGCTGCATTGCCAGCCCCTAATAAGCACTCTTGTTTATCAGCATGGTTACAATAATACCACCCTGACCATAAGCAGCTTTAGCAGCAATCTTGCAAATACAAAACTGTTTTTAATGAAGAAAAGTGTACTTAAATATATTAATATTTAACCTCCCTAGTGGTAAGCCCCGAGTGTGACTCGGGGTAGAAAAAAATTGCTAAAACCAGTAACCCCGAGTCACACTCGGGGTAGGTAAAGCTATGAAAGTAATAGTAAATACAGCCTTACCTGATCCGCCGGTGTCCCGCGGCGTCCATCGCCATGATCTCCGTCTTCTTCCTTCTTCCTCTGGCCGGCTTCCGCACTCGATTAGTCACCGAGGAAGTTCCCGGTGACGTTGGTGTGTGTCTACGTTGCCGGCGGGGCGGGAAATTCACAATCCATTTGTATTGCATTTAATACAAACTAACTGTATTGAATGCAATACATTGGATTTATATGTGTAAAAGCAGTAATTTGTTTTCAAGAACATTTATTTTACAGTATATATAATAGTATGAGTATAATTTTTTTTAAAATATATAGATTTTTTTTTAATTTATTGTTTTTACATAATTTTGTGTTTCAAACTTTATTATACTCATACTATTATATTATACTGTAAAATAAATTTTCATGAAAAACAATGTACCGCTTTTAGACATATAAAACCAGAAAGAAATGAAATGCTAAGGTTAAAATAACTTCTTCTATATAGACAATTAACTCAAACACATACAAATCGATTGACACAAACACATTTTTCTCCATGGTGAATTGCAAATCAATGAATCTGCATCAAAATGTATGTCAATCAAAGTACATTGTCACACTTTTTATTATGCGCTGCAATCCGCTTTTTATTGAATGTCAGCACACATCATAAGACGCTTATGTCAACACGCACTGATACACATTCATGTATGTCATGATGTTTTGATGTGCCCCTAACACATGCATCAATCAGCATGATCCAATGATTGACAACACCTTGGATTCTCATTGCTAAATGACAAATCTACTGCATTAAGGAAATAGAACAGGAAATCCTAAATGACACATTGACCAAATGTAATCATGACCCAGTTTGGCACTATTATTGTAATACATGGGATCTGGGGTCTAGTTAAAATGTATAGAAACTCCAACTTTTTTTAAATAATAAAAAAAACTTACACTACATGCGGCTTTAAGGCATCTCCATGCATTTTATTTAAAGGATTTGTGTATTTTAATGTTGCTTCTGAAACCTTAAAAAAGACAGCTATTTATGCTTTGGCACATTTTCCTAATTACCTAATAATCCTAAATAATATTTATATTTCTACCTTGCTTATCAACTACAATGGCCCTGATTTATTAAAGTTCTCCAAGGCTGGAGAGGAAATACTTTCATCAGTGAAGCTGGGTGATCCAGCAAACCTGGAATGATTTTGGTCCAGAATTCAAAACATTTGCTAACAAATAGCAAATGACCTTTAAGAAATCCATTTCAGGTTTGCTGGATCACCCAGCTTCACTGATGAAAGTGTAACTTTTCCAGCCTTGGAGAGCTTTATTAAATCAGGGCCAATGAATTAATCTGTTTTTTGTGTGAAAGGTGGATATTTTGTTCATCTCTACTTGGGACAATGGCTAGTGGCCATTGTGATTCCCGATGATGATCCATGAACTCCTGATAAGCAAGTGTGAAGTATCAGAGAAAGATTGTACAACCCCCAACCTATGACCTTCAATTGCTTTCTAGCTCTCCATTAAATTTCCCCAATAAGGTCAATGTATTACTTTTTTAATAGATTGATTATCCATGGTACCATGTAATCTAGGCTGTCTAAGTGAAGATCCAGGGGTACAATAGTTACCTATTTATAACAATCAAATAATAAAAATTAAAAATGCAACTTTGTGGATTTGTTTTGGGGGATTATTATACTACCAATGGTCTTGCCTAAACACTAAGTGACATAAAATCTTTTCAAGGTAAGGAAACTCCAATGGCAGCATGGACACTGATCTGCAGTTATGCAGCCCCATAGGTAGCAAGCTGCAAGGGGAAGTCTGAAATTTTACTACTTGGTGAACATAAAGCTATGTCTCTAAAAACTTATAAAACCAAAGAACATAGGGCACGTATCTTAATATGCATGTTATTATGCCGGATTTACCGGTAGGTGGTTGACGTGTGATCCCCTGTAAAATTGGTTTACAATTGGATTGGGTTGTATATCTAACCAAAACATTTGTCTAATTTTCAACAGAGTGGGAAAGGTTAGGGTCCTTGTTAGATTCTTAATGCAGGAGCCATTATAGAGATTTCTCATCACATCCTGTTGACAATGTTTTGGAAGATAGGAACTTAGGTGAACTATTCAAAGCCAATGCAGATAAAATGAAAATGCTTTAAAATATGGAGAAGTAGTGAAAACCCAACCCATGTCTTTTCTTGTCTACAGTAGTGGTTTCCCAGTCTTATATGTAAGTAACACGTATGGAGATAATGGAGACTAGGCCATTCCCTGCACATCTAACTTTTCTGACTTATCTTATATACATTAATATTTTACTCCAGTATCTACACCAACTAGGACTGTCAAGCAAACCCCCATCTCTCAGAACTCTCAACTTAGTCTCTACCCTCCCCTGAGGAAGCCATATGGCTAAACGTGTCGGGACAACCCTTTGCTTTACAATTGTATGATTTTGACAGTATGCCATAAGAATGTATTGATCTCTAGCTTAGTTGACATCTGTATAGCCTGGAATTCCAAATATATTTATTTTAAAAACTAATGAAGTTGCCAACGAGAGCCATTCTTTCTTTCTTTTTTTTTTCTCCATATGTGTTGCTTAAAAACATGGAAAGGACACCTCTTTATTTCTAATTAAACTCTATACCAATTTAATTTCCTTTTGGTATTGTACTGCTAATACAATGCCCAGGCAGCCTTCATGGCAGACTGAACATGCTATGCCTCATCTGCAAAAAAACAAACATATCTACTGTGTGCAATCTTCTACCTATTGCACTCACATAGGAATTATCATTACAGCCTGGCCTATGAAGATGGCTGAAGATCCAGACCTAGAAGTGGACCACGGGAAGATGCTGGTGATAGAACCAGGAGAGGCAAGTTTGGTTTTGCTTCAATGTAAATGTATATTATGGGCATTTGTGTATGTTTCCAACAAAAATTTTAGTCGGTTGAAGATCTTTCGTCATTTCCCTTTTGGTACATTTGATGTCACAAGAGAGAAAGAAACCTTTAACATGCAGAACACGATGAAGGCTATGTCTGCATAATGATAAAATAGACATAGAAGTCATTGTTGGTGGGCTTTACCAGGTGGGCAACTAACCTACCTCTCCCCCAGGTAATGCCCACTGGTGGAGATGGCACCAATACTACTTCATCCCCGTAGCCTGAAAAATTGGGGTGAAAGACAAGGCTAAGAGACAGAAAACGGCTGTCAATGCTGTCATTGCAGTTTTCATGGTCATCATCAGAAATACAGATCAAAAAGATAAATATTATAATGTAGTTCAGCTTAGGGTACTTTCCTAAATTAAGGCATGTGTACATAACGAAGAAAAGACTTGGACATACATTTTGTTTTATATATTGTAAAAATAAAAATAATCATTTTGAAAGGAGCTGGCTTGGTGTTGCAGGAACACTCATTTCATTGCTTCATATTGTTCTAATCGAAGGAGAACAAGCCGAAGTCAGCTTCCTCTTTTGGGTGGGGTGTGGTGCTTCACTGTATCTCACTTCTTCCACCAATCAGTTTTTCTCTGCTGTTAGGAAGTGGTTATAAATTACGCACCAATCAAAGTGCTTGTCATATAGCTGGTGTCATTCACACAGACCATTGCAGAAAAGAACGACTGCATAATGTCCTAAAAAAACCACAATTGCTGGTATTAGGAAAACAAAAAAATGTTGCATTGTCATTAAGATTGTGTCCTCAACTGATACTGTTCTAGGCTTTGCAAGTAAATCTATACAAAATGAAGGCAGGGTTTACATTCTTGTGTTGTGTTGATGCACTCACATTGCATTGGGGCAGCCAGTTCACTTTGGATGCTGCTAATAGCGGCAAAATACACAAAGGACCTTGTTGTGATGTAGGTCCATTGCATGAGTATGTTGCAGTACAATATGGATAATATGGAGGTAAATTTAAAGGTTCCACATATTATTCATGTTGGGTATAGATAATCTTCCAATAACCTTGCACTGAGATCATACACAAGCAAAGCAGCAATATGTTAAGCCTTAGGGTCCAGCTTGTTAATGTAAACTAGGCAATGTAATCTTGATTCTATAGGTGAATTTAGGGATTTAATTTGCAAGTGTCTGTAGCTGCAGCAGATCATGCTCCACATTTGTTGGCTGAAAATCTGTGCCGTAGCCACGTGCTAATCTTGTTTGTCGCAGTGCAGTTTACATTGCTTTAAATACTTTCATTGCAGTAACCATATAATATAAAAATGCAAAACCATATAAACGCTATGCTGCAATGCCATTTTCTCCAAATGGCACCAACGAACTGAAGCAATTCACCTCCTTAATAATTGTGCTGCAGTGCTAAGGATCAATGAAAACTATTCTAGTCCAATATAGATTCATTGGGCCTGATTTACTAAAGCTCTCCAAGGCTGGAGAGGATACACTTTCATCAGTGAAGCTGGGTGATCCAGCAA
>NC_092865.1:69163455-69185318 GCF_032062135.1 Pyxicephalus adspersus | reverse complement strand
GAATAATGCATGCACTTTGGTGATGTTAGGATTAGTGTTGGTGTTCGAATTTGGGTTGTCCTTATAATCGACCTGAATATGGCTGTTCGAATTCAGATAGACTTGACCCGAAAAACATGGGATTCGACAGTAAAAATTTGGGGAAAAAATGTGTTTAAAAAAATGTTTAAAGTAATTTATTGAGAGTTTGTGTTTTTTAACTAACTTTAATATTTTTATAGGCTTTCCCACAATGACATTATGACTTCCGTGGCTGTGCAGCCGTGGGAATCCTCCTGTCATTGCAGGATTTTTCGCCCACTATAGGTGGTGAATGGGGACTTGTCCCCATTCATCACCTATAATGACCTGTATTCTTGGATAGAAAAACTCTATCCAAGAATACATAGAAGTAGCACAGCGTGGCAACAGAAATTGCTGCTACAGCGCTGTACTATGTGTTGTTGGATAAAGAAACTCCCTCCAACAACACATACAACTAGTAAAGGGCTGCAAGAGCAATAAAGAAGAGAAAGGGTCTTAAAAGACCCTTAAAAAAACCAAATTCTCGTACCATTGACTTCAATAGTGTTCGAATTCGGCATTTGATCACCCGGAAAATTTCTCACTATTCGATCCAATAGCTGTCGAATCGAACAGTAGGACTTTCGACCTACAGTAGTTAGGATCACTGCTTAGGGTCAGTTTACTGATGTCTACAATAGTGAATTATGCATTCCTAATGTGTTGAAACTGTCACACTATAATTTATGTTAGAAGCCAGTATGACATGGTGACAACACAGGAGCACAACTGGAAGACAAGGACAAAGCATTGTTACCAATATGGGTGGAAGTGCCTGAACAATGACATTCAGATTGCTAAATATTTTTTTAAGCCCATCTAAAGCCTAATAAAGCATAAATTAGATCAACAAGGCATATAAACATTGTGTTGTTTCCTAACAGCACACTAAAAATAAGGTCTTCTGCTCTGTGCACCAGGCTTGTTAGATTTCCAGTGGACCAACTATTTTTGTTGTGTCCTGCTGGTTGGAGATCAGTAGTTGTGCCTGCAGCAGTCTTGGAGTTTCAAAGAAATGCTTAAGGGCGATGAAAAAAAATAATGAACAGGAGACATCTCCTAATGATTTATTTTTTCTCAGATTGCAATTAAGCTTTAATTAATTTTAAGATTTAGGATCTTTGTTGACTGGTTTTATGCATGTGCCAATGGCATCAGTTTGAAATGCTTCTGAGATCAATCAGAATTAATTGACAGGTGAATGCTTTCTCCTTTCTACTGGCCCACATATTAAAATATTGCTGCACGTGTTACATGTTCCCCTGCTACGTGATGTGTTTCCTTCCATGAACTTCTATATCCCTACAAGACATACAAAAAGCCAAGAGGAACCACAATGGGAACATGTATTCAACCCACCCAGAAGACTGGGAAGGATTTTTTTCAATTACTTAGGAAAGGTTAGTAAAGAGTCTGTTCTTTTATAGGGTTGACCCTTACACTGCATACAGATGTCACATTTCTGCCACTAGATGAGAACAAATGACTGCGGTAAACATAACACTGCTTGGGTCTATGGTGGGGAGGACAAGTGGGAGGCACCTCGCTGCGTACACCTCCATAGGAAATGACAGTCATTCCAGTCCATCCTTTGACGTGCTAAACAATGTTGGGGGACTGCTGTACACTGCTATACTGTCCTGATCAAGTATAAATAATTATTTAGTAATATAGTGTTTGTACATAACTTTAAAAAATGAGACCAGGCAGGCAAGAAGTGACCGGCAATGTTCTGTCTGCAATAAAAAACTTACCGCCCACCCAGTCCTCTTTTAGGTTTACCGATCTTGATTGGCCAGGTCAGAATCATGTAACTTCCGCGCATAAGAATGGGAGTTCATTATTTCCTGATAACCAGGGCGATGACATTATACATGGGAGGGATGTACAGCTCAGTGTACTTTACAAAAAAAGATGGCGAACAGGCAGCTATGTTTTATTGCAGATTGGACATCACTGCCTGTTCTAATTGTTTTTCCTATTTATTCCCACTTTAGGATGGGAAAGCTGAAAATCAATGAAAATCCCAGTAGGAACACAATAAAACTTGGCATACTTAGGCAACCAGGGCCAGTGTCACCTAAGCTGTGTTGTAACGAAAAAAAAAAAAAGTAGATGTTGCAAAAGTAACACCTGTGAACTACAATTACATCATCACTCTACCATGGGAGCAGAAGTATATTACAAAACACGTATTTCTTCATTTAATCGCTCTCAATGTTTTATAGGCGCACAGCAAAAACTGAAAGCTGACATGTATGTTTCATTTTGGGTCATACTCCATCTTGTCCTTCTCACAGCAAAGAACAGTCCTAATTAGGACTCTGAACTGATGTATTTTTATGCACTATCAGTAAATAAAGTCATTTTAGCACTTACTAACTTCTACATGCATTCTAAAAGGTTTTCATGGTTAGCAAGAATAATGACCATTAGAAGGCTCACAATGGCCTAAAGACTTTTTTTTTTAATAAAATGGTATTTGGAATTTCACAATAATTCAACACCTGTGAATTACAGTCACCCTATGTATTGAATGTTTAGTAAGAACTTAATTCGGTGGTTCATTAGGAAACATTTCTAAATCAACTAGATAATTGATGAAACACAGGATTATGTTCAAAGCTAAATGTTAAAGCCCAGGATTACATTATGCTTCATATAATAAGCTGCGGATACATGTGCACATATTTTAAGATCTTCTTAGAAATTAAAAAAAAAAAGGAAACAAAGTTGTTTAGGTGAGTATCAAGATGCTGTTCACTAAGCCTTGGGAGGCTCCCTATGACCCTCTTTTAGCCCAAAAGGGTTGACTATATCGAAGAGCAATTCTTACCAAGGTATAAATCCTGTTTATTATATTATTAATAATAATAATAATAATAATAATAATAATAATAATAAAGGCATAAATATAAGTTGAACATTTCATATTGAGCAGTTAATGAGACATTAAGATTCATATACCTAAAGGGTATTAGTAACTCATTTACAAAAAGGGGTATTTTAGGTTTATATTAAAGTGTTAAAAGAAACAATTAAACATGAATAGTACAACCAATTGCCATATAGAGAGCAAGTAGAACAGCAAGACCTAAAAAGTTACCTGGCTTTCAAATGTAACCACAAAAACTTACTGTACCCCATAATCATAATAATCCCTGAATGTAATTTATATATTTTGTAAAAACACCTTTTACTTACCCATCACCAACTACGACACACTTTATGGCCTGCATAGCTGTACACAGCAGCGATCTATGGCTTCCAGCACTTGTCACTGAAAAAAGGAACTAATATGAGATGGAAGGATGGCTACACTGAGAACAGACCACAACTGTGAGATGCTATGAAACCGGAAAAGATATTTACTCAACTCTAGAGGAAGAGGAACTAAAGTTGTAACCCTCTAAGTGCCATAAACATCTGATATTTAGTTCTATTTCACTTGTGCTATATTATTAGAAATAATGTCAAAACTCCAGAAATTATAATTGCTTTTAATTTGTTTTGTATTTGCATATTTGTGACATTTACAATCATTTTTTGTAGCCTTTATTATTTTTTTGTTATATATATGTCTGGTGATGGAGCATTGTGAGCATGTATAGTCAATTCTGATACTGATTATACTATATATGATTATACTATATAGGATTTAAGGTGGTATTTTCCATTTGATATATGTTGTATAGAGAAAGAGGTTTTTCAAGTCTGGTCTTTTTTTAATATATCTTTAAAACTTTTTTTGTTCTATGTATATAACAAGCATGTATTGACTTGCTAACCCACCACTGCTGAAAGACTGTTCTTTGCATCCACTAAACTTCTGATGAAATAATACTTTCCAAGGTAAGTTTATCTTTTCTCCTGCTGGTGGTATGCTACACCGGCATATTGAGGTTTTGCTGTAAATCCACCAATCTGGCACTGGCTGTGTACGACCAGCGGAAATGCGCTGACAGTTTTCTGGCCTTTAGCAACAGCGGCTGGAGGCCTGGGTACTTTTTAAAGAAGCGTTGCACTATGAGGTTCATGACGTGGGCCAGGCAAGGTACGTGTGTGAGTTTTCCAGAACGCAGGATTGCCAGCAGATTGGCCCCATTGTCACACAGGTCCTTGCCTGGCTGGAGTCCGTGCGGAGTTAGCCATATGTCCCCCCACTTAGAATGGTTGCGCCCATGGGGCTGAGGGAGCCGAGGCATCGCAACCTAAGGAATGCGTGGCAAAGTCTGACTTGTGCACCAATATAGCAAACTGCAGGTTGTTGTTGCTCTGGATGGAGCTAGGTATGCAGGCCTTCCTGCAGCTGCATCTTCCCCTACTGCCACCAAAGTTACCCAGTGAGCTGTGTAGGAAATATATCTTACCAGTCCATGCTTGCTCGACCAACTGTCGGTTGTCAGTGCACCTTGCCAGAAAGTGCTGCAGGGCCACGGACACATTGCTCTGCACGTGTTCCTGCAAAGCAAGAACACATTTTTGTGCAAAATACTGTCGCTTGGGCATTATGTACTGCGGGTTCACGCGGAGGAATGGAACGCATTGGAGTCCACCAGCCGGTAAGGGAGGAGCTCAAAGGCAATCAGCTGTGCAATTAACGCATTTATTAGCTTTGTTTTTTGGTCATTTGGGCCATATTTCCTTTTGCGATCCAGCATATGTGGATGGAAGGTTGGATGCTGTGAATGCTAACCACAGAAATATTGGACGATTGGGTAGAAGGTGTGGGAGATGGCAATGTTGTCTGGTCTTGACTGCTAGCAGTGCGACAAACACCAGCCGCCCTGCGTTGGAGCTCCTCCTCACCGTTGGTGGGGCCTGAAAACTGTAATGCTCAGGACCTTGGTGGCAGAAGGAGGAACAGCAGCAGAAAAAGATCTAGCAGCTTGAGCTTGCATCTGGGGCGGAGGTCGACGTACAGAGCTCTGTGCTTTGCCCAGGTGTTCCCGTCAGGTTACCGGTTGGTGGCTTTTTAAATGTGTGCTCATGCAAGTTGTTCCAAGTTTGTTTGAGTTTTTGCCTTGTTTCAACTGCTGTGCACATGGTTTGCAGATTACCATAGTGTCATCACTATGGACACTAAAAAATGCCCACACGGGCGAACATCGAACTGGGCCAAAAGGTGCTCTGGAGCTGGTGCTCGTGGTGGCGGTCCGCAGTTGTTGAGACACACCTGTGGTCACAGCTGCCGACAATGGACGACTATGACTTGCCACACTGGTACGTGAAGACTGCAGAGTGTGGGCAGCTTTTACCCTCTTCCTCCCTCTCCCCCTAAGGGTGCTCTGCAACTTCCTCCTCCTCTTCTTCCTCCTCCTCCTCCTTTTCCTGCCTATGATGATTTCCTTGTTCGCCCCATGTCGGATCAAGGACATCATCATCATCATCATCATCGTCATCATCATCATCATTAGAAGAGACAGTTTCCCTGTATGTGCGGACAGGAAGCAGTGGCTTTTTGGGGCCAGTTTGAACTGGCTCAGAGTGTTGGGGTGAAAAGTAACTGGGGTAAAAGTGAACTGACTCTCTTCGTCAGATGATTCAAACAACTGTGCGTCTTCAATCAACACTCCTGATCCTGCCACAACTATGCCAAGCACAGTGGAGAAGAAAGATTCTGAGCACTGTGACCTTGTGGAGATATCTCCAGTGAGGTGACAAAACCTCAAAGGGACTATTCTGCCATGTCCTGAATAAAGACTTTTATATAGACTCCACAAAAACTTCCCTAGTTTGTCATATTTTATTATTGTTAATCTTTGACCAAGATCATTTATTGTGTTCCTCATTCAGTTTTCCTATTGTGTTTTTGTTAGCACAATTCAATTCTGCTGGTTAAATATTATTTTTGTGTTTGGCTGCCATTAATTATGGTGTCATTTTAGTTCTGCTTCACTTCTAAAATTGTTATTATTATTCACTTTCCAGCATTTCTGTAGCATTTTGAAATAGTAGAGGAACAAAGGATTGGGCTTCCACTATTGCAAGAATTGTTTTATGATGATTTTGAATGAGGAGGGGGTAATGGCAGAAGAAATAGATTACATAGAGAGGCTAAGGTGAGTATAAAGAACGGCAATAGGAGTTGCAAAATGTGCTAGATTTTAAAGTCAAGGGGTCAGGTAGTGAGGAGGGCTTTGAAGATTGGGAAGTTGGGTCTGAAAACATGTTAGTGCAGAGGTGGGGGGTTAGGTAAAAATAGGATGCCAATACTGCACCAATAAACTGTATTTTTTACTGTTGATTTAAAACATTTTTGCCAAACTTATCTGCAGATAAACATAATGTAGGAAAGGTAGGAGGAGGGTGCAGTAAGAAGTTAAAGATGATAAAATATTTTTTGGGATTATGAGACTGTAAGGATACCAGGGAGGACAAATTAGTTTGCTTAGCTAAAGACATAGCACACGTAAGTTGGTGCTTTCACACCAGTAACACTTGGCTATCCTGGAATGTCCTGTCCTGAGATGTCAAGAAAGTTGGCCAGCTAACTATGGTGCAAAGCTGGCTAAAGAAAGTCGTAGTGCTAAGGGGTTGTTAAATTATGGCATTCAGAGGTGAGCAGGTTCAGAGGTGAGCAGGAGAGTAAATGCAGACTATGTGACTTCATATGAAAGAAAGTAAAATACGGGTATGAGTGTGATTTGGTTGGAACAGTGTTAGTTACAAGTGGTTGGAAATGAAGTGTAAGTGTCCACATTAGAGTGAGACATTGACCCTATTTTATCAAGCAAAATCGGAAGTTTACTCATGCGCATATTCCCGATCCGACATCAGATCAATCTAACCTATTTAACAATGCATTTTAAGCCGCCGAGAATACGCACGTATTCTCCTAACATTTATGAACTGAAATGATCTGGCACTTCGAGGTGCACATATCCGGCCGCTTGACCCTAGCGAGCTTGCACAAAAAGTCATGCTTTCCCTTTCCCCCATTCTTTCAAATGGCACACATCTTCCAGTTAGCCCTAAATAAAAATGTATGATGTGTTCAAATGTTTAAAAAGTATTTATTAGCTTAGAAATAAGCATATTTTTAAATGACTTCATATTTTCGGGTTCATAAAGAGTTAACTGATTAGAGCGGTTTACGAATACCTAAACGCTTGGCTCACTCTTGGCTGGTGAAACAAATGACTTGGAATCAAGTGGGGTTAGTTTTCTGATATTGCGCATTTGGGAGTTGTGTCTGTTAGGCTGTCAGTTTTATGATTTAAATAGTTTTTTTTTCCTCTTTCCTTGCTGACCTCTAAGGGGGAGTGGTCATGGTTTCACAGGTGATTTGGGTTCTGGGCATACTCACCTTGAGCTTGCTCACTCTTGGATGTGGCAAGTGGCTTGGAATCATGTGGAGTTAGAAAACACAAGTTTGAAAACAACAGGAGTTAAATCCTTATAGTAATTACAAACTGTAAGTAAACTTTTATAACTCCTTGAAAACAAACATTGTAACTGGGAAGATGAGTGGTAGCAAGGTGGAAGGTTTGGTTCAGTGCACAGTCTGCCATATGTATGCACAAACTGAGCAACAGCTCCCAGGAGAATAACGCTGTCATGTGAGCAAGTCGTCCTTCTGGTATCTCGCATTGGAGAGCTGGAGAACCGCAATGCAACACTGAAATCACTGGATCACCTTGAGAGGTGTCTTCTTCTCACTGAGCAGGCAGTTAATGGCTTAGATGTGGAGGGTGGAGAGGTTAATCAGTATGAACATACAACGGGTAATAAGTTTAAGAGGCTCACAGCTGATGTTAAAAAAGCCATAATGAACAAAACAATGGCATTCCAAAAATATATAAAGGAAGGATCACCTTCATCGTTTGAAAACTATAAAGGATATAACAAAAGTTTTAAAAAGCAGATAAAATGTGCAAAACTTCAAAATGAAAAACAGATTGCAAAAGAAAGTAGGTCAAACCCCAAATTATTTTAAAATTTATTATTAGCAAAAAGATAAGATCTGAGCATGTAGGCCCCCTAAAGGTAACTGGGGATAATGGAAAGGCAGATTTACTAAACACTTTTTTTAGGTCTGTGTACACAAAGAAAAATGGCAGAGCTCAAGTCCAAATTCATACGAGCAATGATGATTGAAACAAAAGTTGGGCAAAATTAAGGTTGACAAAGCACCAGGACCTGATGGATTACATCCACATGTCCTCAGAGAGCTGTGCTCAGTTATTTCAAACCCATTATTTCTAATATTTAGAGACTCTTTAATCACTGGCATGGTACCAATAGATTGGCATAAGGCCAATGTGGTTCCTATCTTCAAAAAAGGGAGCAAAGTCATTTCCAGGTAACTACAGTTAGTATAATGTCCATAGTTGGAAAGAGAGATTGATAGAGAACTGCATAGGGAGTTTATGCTAGAAAATAATATTATAAGTGACAGTCAGCATGGCTTTAAAAAAGAGCGAAGATGTCAAACAAATTTATTCTCTTTTTATGAGGAAGTAAGTAAACAGGTAGACAGTGGAGTAGCAGTTGATATACTGTACTTGGACTTTGCTAAAGCATTTGATACAGTACTCCACAGATAGTTAATATGCAAGTTAGGGTCAATAGGTTTGTAAAAGTCAATCTGTAAATAGATAGAGAGCTGCCTTAAAGATCGCATTCAGAGAGTAGTGATTAATGATTCATACTCTGCATGGTCTAAGGGTTATTAGTGGTGTACCCCAGGGTTCAGTGTTGGGACCTTTACTGTTTAACATCTTTAAAAGTGATATAGAGTTTGGGATTAAAAGTACCATTTCTGTGTTTGCAGATGACACCAAACTATGTAATGGAATTAAATCCATACAGGATGTCTATAATCTGCAAGCAGACCTGAGTGTACTGTTTGATTGGGCAGCCAAGTGGAAAATGCAATATAGATAAGGTAGACAACCCTGTTATATAAAGTAAAAATTCTGTTTTTTTTATCTATCTATCTATCTATCTATCTTAAAGATTTTTAAGATATGGGGGTTCCAAATTTTGTAAACTTGAACATTGAGGTTGTTGCTGTTTTATGCAAGTGCATCTAGGAGCTTAAACCTGTGGCTAACACCCCCAAACTTTCATTACTATGGCAAAAAACACAGGGCTGTACCCTACCAGTGCTTGATCCCCAATTTCTTTTGTTTTTATGTTCTAATGATACTATAGTGATGAAATTTTAAGGGGTGTTATCCACAGATGTTTCCCACACATTTACAGTTTCCTACGCTTCCCCATTTCAAGTGGAATTGGGGTTCAAGTGTTAGATGTGATATGCAGAATTTGACATGCAGCATTTCACACACACACTGCTCTCACACTGTGGAGATGATGTAAATACACATGCCCACTCGGGCAGATACATTTTTACAAGTTTTTATTTTTTCAGTAGAAGCCACAGCACAGCTATAGAATGGGTGCGGGACAGTCTGTGTCCCAATCTCATTCTAGCTGTGCTGTTCTCACTGCCCAGCTCTTATCAGCAGCTGAAATCCACTGTATGGATTACAGCTGAGAACAAAGCAGCCTCTCCATTGTCCTTTCAATGGATTAGAGCTGTGGATGAGAGCCGGGTAGAGGAGGCACGGCAGCCGGGCGCACTGCCACTAAAAGGGTGCTGGTGAGAACTATGTACATGCACATATTTAAATGTGTGTGTATACTATTACTAAAAATCTTCATGATTCAGCCCCACTAAGCTGAATCCTAGCTAGAATATTTGAAGAGCACTATTTAGTCTCCTAAGTAACACGCAAGGCTAGAAACTCTTTGTCCAGAGGAGAGTAGAAGCTTTCTGGGATAGATGAGACCAAAATACAGATTTTTGGGAAGGCACATCATTCGAGCATCTCACATGGATAGTTTTTTTGTATTTCTCCCCTTTTGTTGGTGTTCTTACAGGGGCAACAAAATAAATAAACATGTGCTGCATTTTCGGACCTTAATGCAACGGTGCCAAAATTTTTGCCTTCGATTGTTTGTATGTCTGGCACTTATGCTTCACTCAAACTGAAACAGTATAAAGAGAGTTTAAATCTAGGAGACTAATTAGTGCTTTTTAAATGATCTAGCTGGGATTCAGCTTAGTGGGGTTGAATCACGAAGAATATTAGTATTAGTAAATAGACATATCTATACTAATGTATCTGTATGTATATACACACAATATTAACTTTTCACATCTGCAAAACCAATCTGTTACAGTTTTTCTATTTTTTGTAAACAACTAATTCCTTAGAGATGTTTTAGGAGGTGTTTGAAAAATAAATATTGTTTTTTCTTTAGACAATGCTTCTCCAGCAGTACCATCAGCAGCCGTTGATATATGCCAAGTGATGTATTATGAAGAGGTTGGCAGAGAGGCTGTGGACCCCTGCAGGGAGTCTCCCAAGTGTGCTCCAGGTATAGCACACTTCGAGCGACCTGAAGGGGAGGAGACTGGATTTCCTCCACAAAATAGGGGACCACATTGTCTCTGGTAAGTATTACATTTTGTCTTCTGCTCTTGTTAAGGGGCTGTGTTTTTTGAGAAAGGTAGTATTGTCTGGACTTAGAACTATTTATCACTTCCTAGGTTTTATTACGGCTGCTGATCGTCAAGCTGCCATCCAGGCGGTTGGCCATGCTCCAAGATGTGGAGGAGGAGCCTGATGCTGAGGAGGTGGAGCCTACCATGTAGGACAAGCCTGTCACAGCGGAGGAGCCCACTGTCCCACCTGAGCAGCCCAAGTCCTCAGACGAGGGAGAGGAGATGACCGAGGCCGAAGACATTGCCTGTAAGCTATTCTTATAATCACCTTTTGTTAAAAATATTTAAATCAAACACATTCTCATAACACTTTTACCACTTTTAGGTAAAACTACAAAGATATAGCATGATTTTATGTAGCTTTCACTCATTAATCATGCTTTTGCGTCAAATGTAGGTTCTTTCTAGGTTGTTGGCTAACATTTATTTACATAACCAAAAAGTAACTGTTAGAAGTTCAGTACTAATCTGGTATCCTTGACTAACCTTACAAATCTACTTTAGTCCGACCCACCCACTTTTACTTATGGTGTTTATTTTTTATGTACAGCTAGTGGAGCGGCCTTGCCATCACCTCCTCCAGGGGACACAAGTTCCGCATCTGAATGAAGTATTTATAGGTGTTTCTAAGTTCTTAACATTACTTTAGGACAAATAATATAAACTAGGATATGGTTTGTTAGGCCTAGCTCCAATAAGTATCATTATGAGTGTATCACTAGCTTCATGTCTAGGCAGCTTTTAACAGAAGCCAAAGGTAAAATGTAATTTATCCAAGTTTGTCCCTTGTGAAAAGCCACAACCTTAATTGACACCAAAATGCATTTCTTTAGTTCAATTGCCATAATTAGCTTGGCCCCAGGAGGCAGCTTTCTTGTTTTGATAGATGTAAACAGCAAAACAGTAATAACTCGATGAAACTAGATAACAAAGCTTTCATTATTTAGCACTTTAAGCAATTTAAGAACTAGCTGCATATTATAATATTACATTCGCTCAGTACTTACCTCCCTAATTATTTTGCCTTCTTCCACATACGCAGCAAGTTCATGCTCGATGGAGGCAGCCAGCCCTGCTGAGGTCCCATCCCCACCCTAGCCCAGACATCCTGCCGGTAAGTTACTTGGTTAATATTTTTTTTTCCAAGATCAATACTTTTCTTAAATGTTTTTCCCAAAGTCTTTCGGTTCTACAAGAGAACCTGTACTGGATACACAGGAGGATGTCTGCCATAGAGCATCAGTTGGGATTGACCCTCCTCAGGATATGCCCAACAGATTTAGATATGAATAAAAAAATAAAATATAATTGTAATGATGTTTTAAAAAAGTTTTTACATTTTACGAGAATATTAATACATTTTGTTACAAAGTTGGGGGGGGGGGGGATATTAATGTATTAATATATTTTGTCAGTTGGGGGGGATAAAATAAAAAATGCAACTAAAATCAAGGTGTCCCTTACAAAACCAAAAAAATAGTTTTTACACAATGGTTGTGAATACATATATAACATGCCCTTATCCTACACCAACCTGTTTTTAAGTTTCCATTACTGCATTTCTCTCTGCTCACTCTGCAAACAACCTCTGACCTTAAAAGTAACGTAGTTGTGTTTGTTAGAGATGTTCTCTTCAAACCAAATGTGATTGTAAACATAATTCAACAATACATTTTGCATCCAGTACACAGTTGAACCCCCTAGTATCTCAGCCCAAACAACAGAAATAAAGTTGGCCAATTAGCAAGCACAATTATCTTTTAAAGGCAAGTTTTTGATGAGTAAAGTAAATGGTGAATTCTTACCTTATATATATATATATATATTTTTTTTTTTTTTTAAATGTATATTTTTCCAAAAGGAATAACACATTTTTAATGTTGCAAGGAGAAAGGCTGAGAACTTCTCTGAAAATATAAAGAGTTGCAATGGTGCACACACGTTACGCAAGCACTATGCATGTTCATTTTGCGCACTCCCGAAGGCGCCATATGTGCACCCCGCACACACTCGCGCATGCATTCGCGCATTCTCTGTTGTTATGAATAAGGAGATTGTTGGTTGCTGCAGGGGATAATGGTACTCCATCTCCCCAAGAAGGTGAGGAGCAGCCTTCAACATTGTCCCAAAATCTTGTATGGGTCCAGCAGCCATGTCTTTTCTTACATCTGACTAACCTGGATGACATGCAGGAGCACGATGTTAAAGTGCGATTCCGCTTGTCATGTCAAATCATCCATAACCTCTACACTCTTTTGGAGGACAATATTGCACCCAAGACCAAAAGAAGCCAGGTTGAGCCAGGAGTTACCAGAATCCCGGCCACTCTATACATAATAGGCAGGGAACCGTTCCGGACGACCTCTGGATTAGTTTGTGACCTGAGCAAGCCAACAGTATCCAGGGTGTTTATGCAGGTTATAAACACCATTTTGGACCTTGTTCCACTATATATTCATTTTCCTCACACAGCTCAGAAGTGAAGGAATGTAGATTGATTTCTTCAAGGACTTCCAAATATTTTGGGGCCATTGATTGCACCCATGTGGCGATTCGGGCCACTAAACAACAGAAAATCTAATTTCAAAACTGGAAGCAGTATCATTCGCTGAATGTGCAAGTAGTCTGTGATGCCAACAGGAGAATCATGAGTGTATGCACAAGAAGTTCATGCCATGATGCCTATATTCTGCGTGAGACAGCCCTTTACCAAAAGTTCAACTCTAGGGAATAACCCAAGGGCTGGTTAATAGGTAATATATAATATAATATAATATATGTATATAATATATGTAATTACTGTAATACAACAAACAGTAACAGTAGTTAACTCCTAAAGACTAGTGTTGGTCGAATATCTCAATATTCGATTCAGTGGCAATTCTATCGAAAAGCCCGATATTTTTTGGGTGATCAAATGCTGAATTTGAACACCATTAAAGTCTACGGGGGGGGGATTAGGGTTATTTTCATGACTGTGTAGAACTGCAAGAGCAATTAGGGGAGAAGAGGGCAAAGGTGACTGCTCCGCTTCCCTGATTGCTCTTGCAGCCCTAGCGTAACTGTAGTATGTGTTCTTGGATAGAGATTCTCTAGAAGAACACAGGAGTCCCACGGCTGTGCTCATGAATGAACGCAGCTGTGGGAATCATCCGGTGACAGAATGATCCTCACGACTGCATTCATTCATGAGCACAGCCATGGGAATCCTCCTGTCAGTGTGGGATCCCCGGGGCACTGGAGTTTAAATGAGGACAAGGCTCCCCATTCATCACCTCTAGTGCTCTGTGATTGGCTGAGGAAAGGTAAATCCTGAAGACAGTCGAAGCGTCATCAGGATTTTCCTTTCCTCAGCCAATCAGAGAGCAGCCCTAGCAGAACTGTAGTATGTGTTCTTGGAGAGAGAATCTCTCTCCAAGGGCACATACTACAGTTCCTCTCGGGCTGCAAGAGCAATCAGGGGAGCTCCGCTGACAGCTCTGCTCCCCTGATTGCTCTTGCATCCTGAGTAGGACTGTAGTATGTGACTCCATGGCCGGTGACACTGACAGGATGATTCCCACTGCTGTATTCATTCATGAGCACAGCCGTGGAAATTATTCTGTCAGTGTGGGATCCCCGGACACTAGAGTTTAAATAAGATCAATTCTCCCCATTCATCACCTCTACTGCTCTGTGATTGGCTGAGAAAGGTAAATCCTGATGACAGCTCAAGGGTCATGGTTAAGGCAGGAAGGGAAGGGTGTGGGGTATGGTGGGGTGATCATTAGGGGTGGAGAGATGTCTGGAGGAGGTAAAAGGGCTTGACAGAAAAAGGGGGGCAACAGTAGTTGGCTAGCTAGAGTGAGCTTCTCGCCCTGAGCTTTGGCTAGTTTGTCTGTTAGTAAGTTTTGGTTGGGGTCCGGGGTAGGCAGAGTCTTGTTGATGTTGGAATATTGGTAAAAGGACCCATCAGTGGGATGTTGTCCTTGGTTAAGGCAGGTTTTGTGGCAACTGTTGAACAGTTGGAACCCAAGGCAAGGGGCAGCACCTGGGGGCTGAAAAATTATCAATTCGCTGGTCTTCGGTTGAGATGAGTGAGTGAAATTATTAATTTCCATCTCGCAGAGAATCAGGCCCTTCTCACTTACAGAACATGATCGTCATTCGCCACGAGGTCGTGTTCTCGTCGAACTCAGGTGGTCTTTCAATGGAGAATCTCCATTGAGAGTTCATCTGGAGTTCGCCTGCAGTCACAGCTGATTAGGGGCTCTCGCGTGCCTCCAATCAGCTGTGACTGCTGGTTCCCACGCTCCTTAGGCTGTACATATCAATAATAAGTACAGCCCAGGGAGCGTGGGAACCTGCACTTCAATGGAATTTGCAAAATTTCGGGGACCCATCGGAAGTTCGTGGAAATTTTTACGAATGTCAGAGGCATTCTCGCTCATCCCTAGACTTCGGTGATTTGTTGATTTTTGCTGGGGGTTGCCTTCCTTCCTAGATCTGCAAGCGATCAGGATGATTAGGAGTGTTAGAGGTTAGGGAAAATTAGAATGTAGAATTGTTTATATTGTTAAAAGTTTATATATTTATTTGTATTTATATATATTTATGTTTGTAATGTTTTGTATAAAATGTTGTGTAATGAACAACCAATTTCTTCCAAACACGATTGTTTGTTTTATTTGAAGGAGTTGGGGGGGGTGATGGTAGTTGGCTGGGTGGATATGGGAGGGACTGGTGACATAGGAGCTACCCGGGTCATGAAGTAAACAATTAAGAAGTAGCTTTACTATTACTTGACCCCTACCTTTGTCCTTTATTTTTTATTGAAAGAGACTGAATAAGCAATTTACAATTTATAATGTACATGAAATCTTAGAAATACATTTGTCTGGAGGCTGTTCGTGCCAAGGTACGGTAAAGGTTGCTGGTATTTAGTAATAAACCAATGGTGAACCAATGCCAGGAATTGAAAAGTTTAACAATGATTTGAAAAGTACAGCTAAGTTTTGCAGTCAGAAGCAATTTGATTTGTCCAAAAGTACCCTAAGGTCTACATGTTACAGCTCTGTGCACAGCTTTATTAAAATGGCCGGAAAGCCTCATGTCTCTTGGTTAATTCACTGGCAGAAAAAATTGTCTGAGACCTATGCTGTGAATGTTTTCAAAATATTGTATTTTTAAACATTTAATTGGATCTTCAGTGAAAAATAGTTAAGTAAAAGATTGAAAAATAGCTTTTGCTGCAATACTTGCCTCCAATCTGGAGGTATTGCCTCCTGGGTAAATAATGGATATTGTAGGTTGAATAAGAGCATCCTTCAGCCCTTATCTTTTGAACCCTGACAGTCATGTACATGCCCCAAGCCGGTAAATGAAAGTTGAAGGAAAAACACCAAAGCAAATAATCTTTCTAACTTTCTCCTTGGCAGCACATAAACTGATTGGCATCTTGTGCTTCTTTTTTTCCGCCCATTCTGACCTCCGCTGTATATCAGACATACAATGTCAAATGCAGATGATCACACTATTTACATCTTTAAAAAATATGTGTAACAATGCATTGGGGAATACAGATCTTTAATAACTGAACCTGATTTGCCTCTGTCACATTTAGCTTTAATACTGTTCTTGGAAACATAACAATTTATTTACTAATTAATGAAAAATTCGGACAGCGCTCTACATCCAGCTAATAATTTACAGGTGCACAGTACACATCCTAAATCAATAAATCCAATCCAGCATAGACTAAAAATTCAAATGTGTAGATGTTGACTCATTTCAAATAAAACTGTTCTTAGTTAAGTTTCAAGTTTGAGCTAAAATACTTAAACTTTTTATCCAGGGAAAAATGAAATCGCTATATACTGTAAGTGTAAGTGGTAACATACAACAAGCAATGATTTTTGTACCTGCCTAACAAACTTTACAACGCTTTGCAGGTAGTTTTCAGAAAATGATATTAATGGACTAAAATTCCTATTGAAAAGTAATTATTTCTCATGGATAAAATACATAAGGCTTAGACTGCCACCAGCAGGTAGAATGGCAACATTGACTTTGTAACCCAAACCAATGGTACCTAAGGGAAATCTTTTTGCACAAATAAACTAGACAGGAACAAAAGCAATTCAAGCTGAGGATATGATGAAAACACTGAAAAGCAGAAGTTACCTTCAGTGACAACCACATACTGAATCCATCTGTATGTTCAAAGACATAGGCTGCTAGGAGATAATCATTGTGAAGGGGAATTTTGGATAGAGAAGGGAAGAGTTAGTCATAGTCTGCAGTTCCTTGCTGTTTGTGTGCCACTGTGGAAAATTCTCTTTGCTGAGTAATACACAGCAGCAGAAACACCTGTTTTAGTACAGAGGGGAACTGCAAATGTTCAGTCCTGCCATGCACTGTGAGTTAATTATGCCAAAGATTGGTGCACAGAAAATTAAGGTAAAAATTCAAGAACAGCAAATAGCCACAACCCCAAGAGATAGTACTAAATAATCATTTACTAGAGTTCCATAGCCTATGCAACTGATATTTTAGTGAATAGTTTTATATCTATCCCAGAGGCAGCAGGGTGGCTCAGTGGTTAGCACTCTTTCCTTTGCATCGCTGGGTCCCAAGTTTGAATCTTGGCCAGGACACTATCTGCATGGAGTTTGCAGGTTCTCCCCGTGTTTGCATGGGTTTTCTCTGGGTACCCTGGTTTTCTCCCACATTCCATTAGATTAATTGGCTTTCCCCCAAAAATTTGGCTAGGCTATTAGTCTACATGACTATGGATATATTCATGACTAGGTTGTATATTTCACTAATGGACATCTAGAGAGCCTTAGGAAATAACTAAGGTATAGCTATGTTTGGCTTTTATGGGAGTTGTGGAAATGTGCATTTTATACCAGCTGTCAATGTGCCTATGGATCTGTTAGTAGTTGTGTCTGGATTTCACCAAATCTTACTTTTGCAAATTTTCTATTGATTCAGGTTTGTGGCAGGTTTACCTTAACAAAAGAATTTGTTCTGTGTGTGCATTTTAGAAGATCCTTTTCCTATCTTCACACATTTAAGAGCACAGTTTATTTGTCACCCTGCATGAAGGGTATCATATAGGGTAGCAAAGGTCTGAATTCACTCAAAAGTCTGCAAAATGAGATGTAATAAAGAGAGGTAAAAAAAAACCTTTCAGTTTATCAAAAGAAAAGTTACCCCACCAGTAAAACTCTGCCTGGGGAGTCATAGGACCTGACTTATTAAAGGCTGGAAAGGATACGTTAATATCAGTGAAGCTGGCTGAATTAATGGCACAGATACCCTTTTATTCAATTTTGAGAATGAATTTGTTTTTTGGATAGAAACAGATTTATCCCCTTTACTTACAGCACTTCCTCCCCAAATACAATTAAGGGTACTGTAATTAAAGACATTCAAATTAAAATGCCATTTTTATTAAGGGAGGCATCACCCATGTTCCCAAAGGTATAAAAAGCCAAGGCCAAGGTATATTTTCCCCACGACACTATAAAAAAAAAGTAATATAAAAAATTATACAAAATTCCAAACACCAGTAGTTTTTATCTATCTCCCCCTACCACCATCCCATATTAAAGAGAAATAATTGACAAGCTCCACATCTATATCCTCTCTATGCTCAAATGGTTCCTCCTCGATTCATAGCTGTCAGTTTTCTTAAGCTTTAAAGTTAGTCAACAATATTCTAACCATTTGTTGTGAGCCCAAACTTTCAATGACACACCCCTGTGCAAGGCTGCTTCCACAGGAGAAGTGGTGTGAATGGGCCCCTAAAGTTTTGTTTGACAGGCAGCCCAGTGGTTTACAGTAAGGGCCCAAAAGCAGATAGCAGAATGAGTACACATTCTGATCCACCCCAACGCAAACCCCCAACCATCCCTAATTCTGCAGGACAATCCTGAAATTTAAATGCAGATCCAAGATATTTTCTGGAGCAAAATACTAGAACACTCATTCCAGCATTCAGCTCATTTCTGCTGCAGAACAGCAGATTCAAATTTCTGGCAGAGCTGTGACTGCATTGGCACCGGCGTTGGACAAAGATCCCAAATTTAGGGAAATCTACACAAAGCACCCATAATTGTGGAGAAGAAGGTTTTAAATGTCAGTGACCAACGGTGACTCCTCGGAGGGGTTTCTTCTTTAATACCACTGACCACCAATTATTAGAGGGGAGAGGTGCCAGACACTTAATGTCACTGACCTTTTGTATATTTGAATAATGTTGCTGAATTTATAGTGTTGACCAACATTTATGTATTATACTAATTTCCCCTTTTTATTAGCTCTCCATGAAATAAATTAGGTATGAGCCATGCAATGAGGAAAAAAGCAGCCAAACAATATACAGCTTCTGTAGCTTTTGTTTAATTGCAGACCACTGACAAAGCCAGCACAGATCCAGTGTTGGACTAAGTGTTGGCACGGCTCTAAGTTGCACTCACATTCACTTCTCTTTATTGTGTGCTTTGCAAATTTTAGGGTTCATCAGTGTTTGTGGAATTATTTGACATGGGGACATACCTTTGCACTGCGGCATCTGGAATGTTTACATGGTTTAAACCAGCAGTCGCCAACCTTTCAGACCTCACAGACCACTAAATTCATCATTTTAAATCCTGTGGACCATTAATATGCATTTTTATAAAAAGATAAATACATTTGTAAAATAATGATCTCCCTAATGGTGCTGACAAGGACTGTGGCGGCTCTGATTTATTGATCAGCTCACAGATAAGTGAAGTATTACTATTGTTACTATTATCATTAGTTGTATTATCTTTGGTATTACTAAAGAAATGCAAAATATGTGTTTGCTTTTTCTCACTCATTATGGGTTTATTTCATTCTAAGATCAAACAAGAAATCATAGTTATCAAAGTCAAACTATTTGATGTAATTAAATATAACAGGTAAAGAAAATACACAGGTAAGGTCTTACTTACCTAAAGGAACATCTGAGAAATAAACAAATAAAATAAATCAATGGGATGAGAATCAGTATTGGCGGAGCGGGGTGACTGTTGTAATGGTGGAAACAATACTTGAAGCGTACGGCTCGGTAACGGTTCCTTCATACAACTTAATACTACACTGACGTCACGCTGCGCCTGCCTTGTTTTTCCATCTCTAGTACAGTGCGTGAATTTAGTGCAATATAAAGGTGAAAATTGTCATTCAGAATATAAGAATTTATTAGAATATTATTTTTGTTTTAATATTAATAAACATAAACATTGCAATTAATGTCCTAATTTTCTTGCGGACCACCAGTTGGCGACTACCAGTTTAAATGATTTCCATGATGTGCTACGTTTAAAAAAATGCAGCTATAAGGTCCTCACAAAGAGGTAAAGCCTCATGCTAGTACTAAAAAATGCCACAAGAGGTCCTAGGAAACAAGAAAATAATAAGTGTGAGGTTTCCTTCCAGGGTGATTAATATTTCATACATCACATACACATGTAGATATACATATGATAATGAGTGAATCCGTCTCAACAGACCAATGTTCAGTGTCCAACGTAGTCCTAGAAATGTCACCACCCAGCACCTTTAACCCCCTTCACACCTTAGACTTACAGATCTTTTTTACCATTTTGGCCAACTTTTGTTTGGTTGTATCTAATACATTTTGCATTTGTAGTTTATCCTAACATATATTTCAACATTTATATATATTTCACAACAACCTATTTACAGCAAAATTTACTAAACCAAACCTTCTAAGATATCATATATAAATGTGGTTTTTATATCACAGGGGGATAATATAGCCCACAAATACAAATGTTTAACCCTTTGTGAATACACTGTAATGGAAGTGATACAACAGCATGAGTATTTCCCACTATGTTGACTCCAGTATGATGTTTTTGGGTAATATACTGTTACGTCTGCCATAATAAACTCCTGTTGGGTGATAAAAACATATGCTGCTTCATGATACGTATGGAGTGATGTTCAATGCACTATACTGTTACTGATATAATACATTGGGCCTGATTTATTAAAGCTCTCCAAGGCTGAGGAGGATACACTTTCCTTAGTGAAACTCTGTGATCCAGAAAACCTGGAGTAGATTGCTTTAAAGTCATTTGCTACATGCTAGCAAATGTTTTGATTCCTGGGCCAGATCCATTCCAGGTTTGCTGGATCACTCAGCTTCACTGATGAAAATGTCTCCAGCTTTGCAGAGCTTTAATAAGTCAGACCCAATGCTGTTAGGTAATGCAAAGCCATTAGTGTTTAAAATATTATTGTTAAGATATATTTTAATATAAAATACAGGTAGTTCCCAGGTTACATACGAGATAGGGACTGTAGGTTTCTTCTTAAGTTGAAATTATTGTAAGTCAGAACAGGTACAAAGATTTCTTTAGCAAGTCATGCAAACCGCCCCCTTCAAGCCTCCGTCCTGCACACGAGCAAGCAGGAAGCCCCGTTCGTATCTAAGAGTCGTCCAAATGTCGGATGTCCTTAACTCGGGGACTACCTGTATACAGTAGCTAAGTAATAATATTAATTTCTACATAGTATTCAGAAGATCTGTGTGGGACAAATTTCTGTCCTCAAAGGCACCAAACGGAATGAAAATTCTAGAGGTCTATCTATAAAGTATGGGATTTGCTTTAAAATTTCATAGTGGAGAATCAGCTACTGCCTTTAAAACACATAGACCTAGAAAATTCTCCAGGGAATGTTTAAGTGAGTTTCAAATTCACTGCTTTTTAAATAGACCCATATGTGTCACATGGATTGAACAGTTCAGGGATAGATCTACATTTGATTGACCATTGCTGGGAGTGCTTTATATTTAATGCAGCCTTTCTCATCTTTTTTTTTTTTAAATTTCAGGTCATGAAGGTCTTTAAAAAAGAGAATAAAAAAGAGTAAGCTCCCCTTACAGTGCTAGTTAGAAACCAACTTGACAGACACCTGAATACATAATTGGAGCCATACAACTGATTCTAGCAAGTGGTGTTGACCTCACAACTATGCATTCATCATCAATTAGAGATCGAGCAGCCACTGTGTGAGGAACCCACAGCAGCCTCTTACAGAACCCTGTGGTTCCATGGAACTCTTGCTGAGAATGGCTGCTATAATGTATATACTTGATGAAGAAGGGAGCATCAAATGCATCACAAAATACACTTTAAGGCTCTGAATCCAAGGCCAACTGCTTTGAAAGATATGTGCACTGGCATTTTATATTCAGAATATACTGTTTTATTTGATTAAGGGGCATCAAGAAAAT
>NC_092865.1:69155984-69162976 GCF_032062135.1 Pyxicephalus adspersus | reverse complement strand
CCTAGCCGCTCTCTTTGTTCCTCCAATGACCTACTAATGACTTCCTCACTCATAACCTCATCACACGCACGGATACAAGACTTTTCTAGAGCTGCCCCGACTCTCTGGAATGGTCTTCCTTGTCCTATTCGGCTTGCTTCTCCTTTCTGCCCAAAAGAGCGCTCAAAACCCAGTTTTTTAAACATGCCTACCCGTCTTTTTCTGTCTCTTTTATTGTCACTACTTCCCACCACTCCATATCCCCCCTCCAATTGTGTGATACTTCTCACTCCTCCTAGATTGTAAACTCTTCAGGGCAGGGTCTGTCTGTTATTTGCAACCCCTATTTAATGTACAGCGCTGCGTAATATGTTGGCGCTATATAAATCCTGTTTAATTATAATAATAATAATATAATGACATACTTCTGTGTATTTTGCACAACTTTTATTTAAATGTAATTAACAAATGCAAATGGTGGGGGTAATTTGGTAAATAATAACTATAATAATAACTTGAAAGCGCACATCAAATCAGATCTAACATCACATGTGTATTTTATCTGTGTAATAAACTAGAATCCAGCTTTAACCTGAAGCTAAAATTATTTTAGAGGCTTTTGTCAGGTGTTACCTTTAAATATTTTTCTGCTGCACAGTCCACTTAAAGATGTGTATTTAATAATAAAAAAAAGTATTTTATTGAAACCCCGCATCAAGATCACTAGTGATCCTCCCAACCTCCCAAAGACGTTTTCACCGAGATACTATATCGCTATGATTAAGGCTTCAGAAGTATGAAATGCATCATCAATCTTGTATTACTGATATAGGACTTTCAATAACATACACTTCTTATCACTGTGTCCTCTTTTGATGTGCTGGTCATTTTTATTTCTTTATTAAGCAATCAGGAAGAGAAAGCAGATCACTGGGCAGTGGCTCAGTAACAGTGGCCATAAATGCGCTGTCCTAAAATGTGCAAATCTTTCTGAGACCCATTATGTTGACTTTATATATAGAGATAATTGTTTGTAATATTTTTCTTTGTTATTTTACCCTCAAGGCTCTACTGAGTAGGCTCCCGAGTGCAGTGTCCGGGGTGGAGAACATTCTATTCATTGGCTAGCCAGTCCTTGAGAAGTTTGGTCCAAATGGGCTGTACCAAAGAACTGTACTCCTTTTTTCTAATGGTAACGTAAAGCCAAGCACATCACCATTTATCAGGGAGTTACATATTGTGGAGTTTACCTTCCTCTGACAACCACATGAGCCAGTAAAAATGCTCATTAACAACCACTGAGTCATGTTATTATTTTTTATTATTACACAGTATTTATATAGCGTCATCATATTACACAGCGCTGTACAAAGTCCAAAGTGGTGTCACTAAAAGGAGCTCACAATCTAATGTCCCTACTAAAGTCATATGTCGTTAATGTAGTCTAAGGTCAATTTAGGGGGAAGCCAATTAACCTAACTGCATGTTTTTGGGATGTGGGAGGAAACCCACGCAGACAACCTGCAAACTCCATGCAAATAATGTCCTGGCTGGGATTCGAACCTAGGACCCAGCGCTGCAAAGGCCAGAGTGCTAACCCCTGAGCCACCATGCTGCCCTGTTCATAATGAACACAACAGAGAGGCCCGTAGCCGTAAGAAATTAGCCGCAGGGCCCTTGCTACCCCATTTAATGTACAGCACTGTGTAATATGTTGGCACTATATAAATCCTGTTTATTATTATTATTATTATTAATAATAATAATAATAATATTAATAATAATAAAACACTCAGATCTAAAGTGAATCTGCTCTGCCTTGGTCCTTGCAAACAATCAGACAGTTTCGGAAACTGCACCCAAGAGTCGTACAAGCATTGATCATGCTGACATCATTGGCCAATAGGAATGATTTCAGATTATTCCATTTACTCCATTTCCTCTTTCCCAATTTAAGTTTCTGGCAGCCAGGTCTTTGTAAAAGTTCCAGCAAAATTCATCATTGTCATACTTCTAATGGGTTTTGCAATACATTTTGCACAAAATTTACTTTGACATTTTCACAAAAACAAAAAACATACAAAAGGAAGATTTAGACCCCTAACTACACAATTAAACTACAAACTCTGCTTTGCGTGTGTTTCCGTTGTGTCATTAGTGTAAAGTAAACCCTTAGAGAGACAAACCACAGAAGACTGACTCTTCTATTTTAGATTACAACTACAATTTAAATTCTGTTTACGTGTGACATAAAAAAAATCTTGGCTTTCCATGACTGGTACTCCTAAGATATTCATACCTTGGAAGACAATTACATATTACATTAATAAGACAACTGGGCTCTTTGTCTCACCCTCCCGCAGTCTCTCCCAAATATCGATTAACAAAATCATAAATTAGATGGTTACACGCTGTTTAGATTTTAATTAACGCAGCACAGTCTCTTAGTTCTAAACATTGAACCAGTCTTCAGAGCCCCAGAGAACATTTTGGGAGGCAGACAAAGCAGAAAATAAAAAGAACTTTATATGAAACTGAATAATAAACAACACTGATTTATGGGAATCTAGAACCCTGGATCAATTACAAACTAATTCCTGAGTACAAAGGCATTAATAAAAGCAGTTCCTGGTGCTGGCACTTTGACAGATGAGGACAAATTTATTTTCAGTGTAATAAGGCAAAGACCAATGTATAAATATAGTAACCAACCAACAATCATACGGTATTGATCTTTATAAAGTTCTTTGTGTTAATAAAATAGTCTAAACTTTCAAATGTTCAGATAAAGTATTACTACATAGTACTGAGCAATCTATATTTATATGGAGTAATAATATTATTTCTGAGGATAATATAGGCTTCTGTCTATCCCATAATGTCCATCAATAAGCAATCAAGGATAAGCCGGGGACTTTGCCAACCATTTTTTGGGGTGATGAATGCTTTGTTGAATGCTTTTATCATATGGTATGCTGTATGTCCCACCCAGGAGGTATCACAGAGGCAACCATTTCAGTATTGTGTCTTAGTAAATCAGATTGTACACTGCTGATGCGATATCGGAGATAGAATAGGGACCTAAGCACTTTTATACAACTTTTTACACGAGAGGGGATGGGGGCAGCAAAATGCAGGTTTCTACTCATTTTGTAGGGAAAAAAAGAACAATAGGGAAAGTGAGCTCATTATTATTTGTATTATAATTATTATGTCTGAATAGGTCACTTTTTCACAACCAATGTGTGTCACTGTTGCAAGGAATATTAGTATTAGTAATTTTGACTGTGTCACTTTTTGTCACAGTCATTAAAAAAGTTGTGTCATTGTTTTGTTGTAAAAGAAAAATCAAAAAGCACTCAACTTAGCAAGTGTACAAATCCAGTTATGCAGTTTATATTTTTTCTAAAGAGTACTAAGAGGAATTTTTTCTGTGATGTGTTGTAACATGACTTAGCATCACAATTGTGACCCCCCACCAAAAAAAATATATATATAAACAGGTTAAATTACATTTGCAGTTACACAGTTTGTACAGTTGCAAAAGGACAGACAGCGTGTCTGTCTTCTCCACACTGAATCGATCCCTGGATGGATTGATGGATGGATGGATCAGGAGTGCTGAGATCTGTATTGCCTATCTTTTGAGACCCAGCACCATTTGAGCTAATGGCACCATTTAGTGACAACCCCAGAATTAATCATTTTTGCATCCTGTTTATTTTACACAGCTAACCGAAAATAATACTGCCTCCGAAAAAACGTCCAGTCTAGCCAATCTAGTACCAACAACTATGTCAAGTTCAGATCGTAAAGAAATAAAACCTGGTAAACCCTAATCATAAAATACTGGTATATCTAAGTGGAGTAGCGGTGCTAGAAATCTATCACTGTCCATATCTTGGGCAGTCTTATCCGAAACCCTTTATATCTTGTATATTAGGACATAGGAACACTTCCCAGAAGAAGATAAGGAGAGGGGGGGTTGTTCTGTAGTCCTGTCCTGCTCGTTCATTGATACAGTACAGTTACTGAGCACCATCACCCTAGAATAAGAATTGTATTACTGACAGATCAGGTGAGAATAAAAAAAACTATGTTTGAAAAAAGAAATCTAATGCAGACATTGGATCTAAAGGCTTGTAATTTGCATTTTATTTTTGTTCCCTGATTTAACTATACACAGTGAATACAGAAGTTAGTCACTGTACTGCACTGACTGTAAATATACTTATTAACAGGAAATAAGATATTACTTGCTAAATATTTTAGTCTGAAAAGGAAACCAAAATTAAATGAGAAACTTGCTATAAAGTAGCAGCTTGGAGTAATGAAGTTGTTATATTACATATGTTATATAGTGTTATACTTGTCTTTATTTTATATTTATAAGTGTCAGACAAAACTGAATGGAGGGAATTCCCCAGCAATGGAGAGAAAGTCAATAATCTAAACCCACTTTGCAGTTGAGTGGAGACAATTGAGAGTCTTAGTCAAGATTTTCTATTACTTTCTTTTTAGATGTGTAGTGCCCTGGAGCAGGGAGTACGTTGACATTTGGACATTTGTGGATATTTGCCTATTTCCCCTATGTAAAGTTAAAACTTCTTCCTTTATTTCACCTAAAAGGATTAACTTGCACTGTTTAATACTGTATAATTGCATTTTATGTGTTGTAATATATATATATCCTACGGGGATGCGCTGCCACAGACCCTGGATCACCAGCCTTGGACCAGGGTACCAGCCTTTTGAAGGGAGAGGGACAGCTAGCTCAGGTCTTTCCTCGGCATCAAACTCTTCTTCTGCCAGGGAGGGGACTGGAGAAGCCAGCCTAATGCCTTGCCTGTATTGTTTTGTACCTGAATTCCTCCTGTAAAAGAGCACCCTGGTTTACTGCAGACCCTGACTATCTGGACTTATTTCCCATTGGGGTGCACCACCCCTTACCATCCCTTCCGGAGAGCAGCAACACGTGGTGACACCTCGACGGTGTCCGGGGGACCCAGCGTAGCGTTGGGACGCACCAAACCCGGCCACTGCAATTTGGTGTCACAAACAGGATCCGTTCGTTATGCCAAATTGCAGTGGCCGGGTTAGGTGTGTCCCAACGCTACGCTGGGTCCCCCGGACACCGTCGAGGTGTCACCATGTGTTGCAGTTAGGGACCAGTGCTTGGAAGAGGAGACTCTGCCAGACTACCATGAGAAGAAGACGCTGAGACGGGGATGAGCTGCCACAGACCCTGGATCACCAGCCTTGGACCAGGGTACCAGCCTTCTGAAGAGAGAGAGGGACAGCTAGCTCAGGCCTTTCCTCAGCATCAAACCCTTCTTCTGCCAGGAAGGAGACTGGAGAAGCCAGCCTAATGCCTTGCCTGTATTGTTTTGTACCTGAATTCTTCCAGTAAAAGAGCACCTTGGTTTAATGCAGACCCTGACTCTCTGGACTTATTTCCCATTGGGGTGCATTTTAAATTTCAGTAAACAAATATTTTATAATTGTATTTGATCAATCGTTACATCAAAAGCTACATAACGATGTCATAAAATCAGAGACTGCATTAGAGAGGGATAGATGAACTGCCCTGTAAAATGTAGTAAAAGTTTTACACACAGTAGAAGCAGAAATTACTACCACTACCAAGAGGCATAACCCCGCACATTTGTCACCCAATTACCCCACAAAGTTTGGAAATAAGCATTGATCCCAACAAACTTGAAGGTTGTTAGTCTGACCCAGAGTTGTTTGTTTCTTAATAAATTCATCCCAATGGTAGATTCAACTGGTTTTTAATTAGGGTTAAAGTGAAGTTTTTCTGCTGCTTTGGCCTTTTAGTTGGTCTGCAATGGGTAATTATGACTAATGCTGCATCTACTTATGGGGAAGGTAATGATTTTTGAGGTTGGCTATTAGTAGGTTTCTAGCCACCTTTTGTGTCTCTCTGGAAATATGCAGAAATGTTGGCAATTACTCTCAATCCTTAAAGCGTACCTAAACTCAACATTTTTACTTTACTAAATAAGGTACAAATGTACAAAAAAAAAATAAATAAGGTACAAAGGTAATAAGGTAAATAAGGTACAAAAAAAAAAAAAAAAAAAAAGATGCAGCACCGCCCCTTTAAATCTTGATAGCCGCAGCAATCAAGACTTAATGGGAGCACAGAGCCTCCCAGGATGTCTACGTCACGCATCCCGGAAACTCTGGCTGCTCCTTCTGTGCATGCCCTGGTCATGGACATACACAGAAGGAGCATTTTTTCCTCCTAGAGGAAAGAGATGCCAATCTCATGCATGTACAGTGAGATCAGCTCTTTTTTTCTCCCTTTCACAACGGCTAGGCCACCCAATCTCACCCCTAGCCAGTGCATAGAAAGAAGCCAGGTGGCATAGAAAGAAGACTGAAGAAGACAGAAGATGGCGGTGATGGTGCATCCTCTGAGCCAGGATGAAGAGGAATCCCAAGATGACGCGAGACTGGATCGTGAGAAGGACCAGCGCCATCGAGGGATCTGCGGGATAAAAGGTAACTGTAATTTATTTTATTTTTAGTTTAATTTCACTTTAATGATTAAGAGGAAGTTGAAAAGTCTGCACAACCCTCACATTCTCAGCTTCCCACTCAGCTTTCACCAACACCCCTGTGCTACAAACTCCCACAACTATTTTGGGGGTTATTGGAAAGAGGGCCTGGCCCCTTCAACTACAGGTCCTCTCCATACAGATTTTGGAAGTCAGGGGGCCTGATCATTGATCACATATTCATTGACCTTTTTCTGGCGACCTAAACTCCATGCCTGGAAAAGGGCCTGGTTAAATTGGTAAAAGGTATCCCACAAAAAGTTTCGCTTTTTTGTTTACTAATTAGAAAAAAAAATGTGTTTCAGTTGTATCTTTGTTTTGAAGGATTTTTTTATTTTCAAAAGGGTGGTGGAAGGCCTCGATGACTGGGAAGGGGTAGGGAGCAGGCAGTGCTAGGGTTAACTAATTTGTAGCGTGGTGAGGGGGGGG
>NC_092865.1:69076412-69155955 GCF_032062135.1 Pyxicephalus adspersus | reverse complement strand
GAGGGGGGGAGGGGGGTGACGTAGTTGAGGGAGACGGAAGGGGAGGATCATTTTGCAGCAGGACGGGGAGAGTGGGAAAGTTTCCCGCCCACTCTCCTTAGTATTTGGATGATGGTAGGGATTTGGTTAGGTTGAGCTTTGTGGCTGCGGTGAGGTCCTCGAAGGAAGATGGTTTTCTGGTCTATTTCAGTGGGGGTGAGAGGCTCTTCTTTGGTATGGGTCTCTCTGGAACTTGGTTATTGGTAGTAGATGGGTCGTGGTTGAAATGGGCTGCGAGTACTGCTGATATCATTCCTGAGCTTGTGGTGCGGCTGGAAGCATACATATCACAGCGGTGCAGACCTAAAAAAATTTGGGGGTATAGTAGAGGGGGCCTTCGAGGACCAGTAACCAGGAGAGTGGGTTCATTGAGTCAAGGTTATAAGAAAATGTGTTATTTATGTGTTTGTATTGTTATTGAGACTTGTTTTTTATGTTAGTTATTTGCTATTTGGTTATTTATTTGTTTGTTTTTTGGAAAATGGAATGGAATGGAAAATGTTTATCTATTTTTTATTGTTTTGAGAAAATTTGTTAAAAAAAGGCCTTTCGGCCATTTAACCATCATTCGAGTGCCGTTGTCATTTGAGGGTTTTTTTGTTCAGGGGGGCGGGCACTGTATGCGGGGTCCCTGCCTTATCACAGTCATGGTGATCTCTTATGTTCTTACCTTCCATAGTAAAAAGTGTTTCATGCTACGTAAGCTCTCCACTCAGGGTCTAGAACTCTCCATGATCTCTATAAGACAGGAAATATGGCATGAAATGTCTTCTGCTCACATAGAGAGAGAGGTACAACTCATAATGGAAAACAGTGAGACAGGTGAGCACATTTATCATTTAACATAATGATCTAGTTATAAAACAGGGAATCTGACATTCCTTCCAACATTCACTGGTGGGAACCAAATACTGCCATTGAAACACCTGGAACAAAAAGGTATGTTTGAGGGAGTGTCAGATTCTATGTTTTATAAATATAGCCCCATGTGTCTTGCTGCAAACAACTAAAGCAACCCAACATTTCCTTTTCCTGCTCTTCTGCTTTGAAAACATGTCTGTATACTACTGAATATTCAGTTAATGAACCAATGCTCTGCATGAAATTGCAAAAATACAGTTTTAGGAACAGATGACACCCCAGGAAGATGCATATATATAAAAATCATATTGTGCTAAAAAGCTGCCATCTCTAGGCATAACTAATGTACTGCTGCATTTCAGTGAGGGAGATATAAATGGAGTACATCATTCACAGTATCATTATGTTGAAGTACTTGTTGCCCTTACGTTTTTTTTTACCTAGGTATTGAACCTTTGTGTGAGTCTAACAACACCAGATAGAAGTGCAGCACAATAAGACCCATAATTACACAATAAGGGTCTATAAACTGTATATTATTGAAAAGGGGTAAATAAAAAATTGATAAACCCTAAACAGATGCTGTATATTCTCAAATATAAAATGTGGTACTTAATTTTACCTTGACCCAAGTATAAACCTAAAGCACAAAATGTGTCTCACGGGTTCACAAGAGGCGGAATAATCATTGGACCAGCATCTAGTGGCCAAAAATACTGCAGGGAATTTTTGTGATTGAAGTTCAATATGTCAGCATAAACTGGGTTTTTACTTTATCTTTTCATGATGTATAAATTTTAATCTTGTTTTTATTACATTATTAACTAGAATTACTTTTACACTTATTCTCACTCACTTGTCATCAATAAAAGATGTAAGCAGCCCCAAACAAATCTTACACATTGCCCTTTTAAAACCTTTTGGCCTCCACATTATTGACAGCAATTTTAGTACACAGTAAAAAAAATACTAATCCAAAGGCTTCAAGGTAAACTAAACTCACCTCTCCTTCTTACCCCCTTATTTTTTCATTGGCACCGCTCTGCTGCACTGGTTTGGCTCTTTGGCCATCTTGACTGATCAGCATGGAGTGTAAATTGAGTAAAGTAAGACAGGAAAGCATGTAAGTTAGTTTTTAAAAAATATATACTGTAGATAGTCACATTTATTTCTTTTTTGCACTTTTCTTTTGGATTTTATTCATTAATATTATTATATGTTCTAATTTTTGCGGATAACCATATAATGGAAAAAAAAAAAACAGAAAACCAACTTCAAGACAAAAATATCTGCTTTTTTTTGTATACATTTTTTAAAATGTACTACATATAGTATAAAGTGACCCTACAAAAATATGTGCAATACTAAGTATGTGTGTTTGGTGTGCACAAAAAAAAAGTGAAGCTATAATGTACTGGAGAAAAATAGTTATTTTAGGTTTACATTTTTTATTTTGTTTCATATTCGTAATTATTTGTATTTTTTAAATTTACTGTAATATATATTTATACAGTGAGGGAAAGAAGTATTTGATCCCCTGCTGATTTTCTATGTTTGCCCTCTGACAAAGAAATGACCAGTCTATAATTGTAATGCTAAATTTATTGTAGGTGTGAGAGAGAGAATAACAACAAAAGAACCCTCAAAAACCCAGTGCTCAAAAGTCATAGCTTGATGTGGATTGTAATGAGTGAAATAAGTATTTGATCCCCTATCAACCAGCATGATTTCAGGCTCCCAGGTGTCTCCTGTATGCAGGTAACGAGCTGAGATTAGGAGGAACCTCTGTAATGGAGTGCTCCTAATCCAAGCTTGTTACAATACCTGTATAAAAGACACCTGTCCACAGAAGCAATCAATCAATCAGATTCCAAATTAGCCACCATGGCCAAGACCAAAAAGCTGTCTAAGGATGTCAGGGACAAGATTGTAGACCTACACAAGGCTGGACTGGGCTACAAGACTATCGCCAAGCAGCTTGGTGGGAAGCTTACAACAGTTGGTGCGATAATTCGCAAATGGAAGAAACACAAAATAACTGTCAATCTCCCTCGGTCTGGGGCTCCATGCAAGATCTCCCCTTGTGGAGTTGCAATGATCATGAGAACGGTGACGAAGCAGCCCAGAACTACACGGGGGGAACTTGTCAATGACCTCAGGACAGCTGGGACCATAGTCACCAAGAAAACGATTGGTAACACACTGTGCCGTGAAGGCCTGAAATCTTGCAGAGCCCGCAAGGTCCCCATGCTCAAGATAGCCCATATACAGCCCCGTCTGCAGTTTGCCAATGAACATCTAAATGATCCAGAGGAGAACTGGGTGAAAGTGTTGTGGTCAGATGAGACAAAAATTGGCATCAACTCAACTCGCCCTGTTTGGGGGAGGAGAAATTCTGCCTATGAAGGGATGAAATATTTCACTCATTACAATGCACATCGAGCTCTGAATTTTGAGCACTGGGTTTTTGAGGGTTCTTTTGCTGTTATTCTGTCTCTCACAGCTACAATAAACCTACCAATACAATTATAGACAGGTAACTTCTTTGTCAGAGATCAAACGTACAAAATCATCAGGGGATCAAATACTTCTTTCCTCACTGTATTTACTATAGGGGTTTCCTAGTGACTCGGGTTTTGCATAGCATTTTGGGTACTCTAAAGAGATACAAAACAGTAGATTTAAAAGAGAACTAAACTGTAAACAAAAAATTACCTTTACCTTTAAATACCACAGGTCTATCGATGGGGCTGGTCCTTCCCACAATCTGGTCCCGCGTTGTCCTGGAATTCCTTTTCGTCCCGGCGCAGAGGAAGTGCCGGGCATCACCATCTTCGATCTTCACTTCTTTCTTTTTCTTTGGTCTTCTTTCTTCATCACCTGATCTTGCACTGCGCAGGTGTGAGATCAGGTGACATAGGTTCTGTGAAGGGGAAAAAAATAGATCCGATCTCACTGCGCATACGTGAGATCGGCATCTCTTTCCACTAGGAGGAAAAATGCCCCTTCTGCGCATGTCTGAGATCAGGGCATGCACAGAAGGAGCAGCTAGAGCCTCCTGAGATGCATGATATAGGTATCCCGGGAGGCTCTGCACTCTCATTAACCTCCCTAGAGGTAACCCCGAGTCACACTCGGGGTATGTAAACCTATGGGAAGGTATTAGTAAATAGAGCCTTACCTGATCCGCCGGCGTCCCGCGTCGTCCAGCACTGCGATCTCCGTCTTCTTTCTTCTTCCTTCCTCCTGCTTCTGCATCCGATGAGTCACCGGGGAGTTCCCGGTGATGTCGGTGCGTGTGTACGTTGCCGGCGGGGCGGGAAATTCAAAATTCATTTGTATTGCATTCAATACAAAATAACTGTATTGAATGCAATACATTGGATTTTTATGTGTAAAAGCAGTACATTGTTTTCAAAAAAAATTATTTTACAGTATATATAATACTATGAGTATAATGTGTATTTTTTTTTTAATTTAAACAAATTAAATTTTTTTTTTATATATATATAGATGTTTTAATTTTTTCAATTTATTGTTTTTACATGATTTTGTGTTTCAAACTTTATTATACTTATACTAATATATTAAACTGTAAAATAAATTTTCACGAAAAAATTTTTACCGCTTTTAGACATATAAAACCGGAAAGAAATGAACCGCTAGGGAGGTTAAGTTCTGATCGCCACGGCTAAAAAAAAAACAAAAAAAAAAACCCAGCATTTTTACCTTACATAGATGAGTTGTCTACCCTTCTATGTAAAATAAAAATGTTGAGCTTGGGTACGCTTTAACCTTTGAGGCCGCCCCTCCCATGTCTCACCAATTAAAGTATGTATGTATCACAAAATATTGTCTTGAAGAACAAAACTATACAGTAAATCTGATTTTTATGGCAATAATATTACTTGAGAACAGCTTAGCTCACAAGGCAAAGGAAGGAGTCAAGGCAGATTTTGTGGACATAATTAGAAAATGTGTGTTTAGCTACAGTGTGGTGAGTCACCAGCATAAATATAATCTGGGGTACAGCAGCATGTGATATCTAGATCCCAGTCTGTCTGCCTTACGCTCACTTTTCAGTACAATATGTCCTGATCAACAAAAAGTATAGCTGCCTATTGTGTTGTAAAATTGAATAAATAGGTATAAAAGCATAAATGACCTATATGATCTAAGGTAAATTAAGCAGAGCAATATAAGGAAATGTTTACATCTTACCATGTGTGCATTCCAATATTTTGACATGTATATTATATCAGAAATCATGTTGTTGTCATTTTTTACTACTTACTATAAACCCACCCCTCACTTCTTTGAGTATATGTAGCCTATTTCCAAGGGACAATTTTCTTGCCTAAAAGGATATGAGTCTTCAAGATGCACTCCAAGTGTTCTCTATTTAATGGGCCTTAAATATTAAACTTCACTAAAGCCAGTGAACCTGGGTGATCCGGAAAACCTTGAATGGATTTCTTACAAGTCATTTGCTATTTGTTAGCAAATGTTTTCAATCCTGGACCAGATCCATTCTAAATTTGCTGGATGCCCCGGTTCGCAGATGAAGTATATCTTCAACAGCCTCGGAAAGGTTTTTATAAGTCAGGCTCAACGACTTTAGTGCAAGTATACCAGTTTTAAAGTTCTACTTTAAAAACCCTAAGGGCCCATTTAGAATATTTATTTCAGTAACCTTGTCTGATGTCAGATGTTATTGGTATAACCAGTACATAATGCAGAGAATATTAGGAGGACCTTGTAACTAGTGTCCACCTTGGGAACAAAAGCCAAAGGCACCACCATAGCTTGAAAACATAAAACAGAAGATTTTGGTACAGGTAGAGAAGACCACTTTGCTGTTCTGTCCACTACATCTTCTGCTGTGATGTCTATGGTCTGGTGTTCATCTGTGACCTGCACTCTTATTTAGGTTTACGGGAAAGGAAGGTTAGATGGTCTCTATGGAGGGATGATGGTGGTTTGTGAACATTTCACAACCCACATGTTCATTCTAAGATGCCTTAATGAGATAACCAGAAAATAGAGTTTTATGCAGTCTGTGAGGACGACATGTTTAAAGATACAGATCCCTTGTGGTCTTAGTGTAAGTGCAGCTTTGTGGTCATGCAGATGGAGATGTAGACGTAATTGCTATCTACATGGTAATTCAGTATTCATGTGTGTGGTTTGTCCCCACTTAGGTTTTCTGCTGTTGACAATGAGCTGGTTTATATGTTGCAGATTGCAGATTTGTGCCACATGGACCTAACACTAAAAGTTTGAAAAAAGAGAACTTTAGTTCTCAAGGAGTTCCCAACTGTCCTCAGGTGCAATAGTAAACTGTTGCTTGTCCACTTTCCTAGACTTATTAGACGGAAAAAAACTCAGGTTTTCAGGTGGTTTTACTATGATTATCACAGGATGACTTGCTGGACTTGGGTTTTAGGTGTTACTAGCGTGTTATTAAAGTTAGTGTTATGCTTAACATCCACAGTACTTGTAATAGTTTTCATGAGCAAAATTCTTGCACTAAAATTTACTTTTTTCTCATTCTGTCTATTCAGTTTTTGCTGCGTAATTTATTCTGATTTAATAAAGTATTGCAAAAGTAATAAATCACTGATGAAACAATGTCAGTATCCCACAATATCCAATTCTGTTTCACCTTTCATAAAGTTTGGAGAAGTATACACATTTAATGATGGTTATTGGTTGGTTTTCATTTGCATATCACTGGTTTCCTGTGGATTTGTTTAGTAAAACCTTATTAAAGATTAACAATATTCATAATAAATTTTGCATATTTGTACATTTTTTTGTTTAAACCTATATAGTTTATGCATTGTTTCCTGGAACTTGAGTAACTGTCATTGCAATTTTGCAATTGCATTATATTAATCCCACGCCATTGTAGAACACACACAAGATTATATTACAGAAAATGTTAGTATTATATATCTGACCTATACACCACGATTAAAACGGATCATTAGTTTGTGTGCTCATGCACCTCCTAGTAGTTAAAGACACAGCATGTTATGAAAAGTTGCTGTTGTTCAATCATGAATCATCAAGGCAGGCCCGGAGACGAAAAAAAAAAGACAGCATAGGCACAGGGGCCTCATGACTGGGTGCTAATGGGAACAGTCATATTAGAGTTAAGGCAGGAAAAGAAGGGAATGGGTTATGGTGGGGTGATCATTAGGGGTGGAGAGCAGTCTGGAGGAGGTAAAAGGGCTGAGCAGAAAGAGGGGGGCATCAGTAGTTGGCTAGCTAGAGTGAGCTTCCCGTCCTGAACTTGGGGTAGTTTGTCAGTCCGGGGGAAGGCAGGGTCTGGTTGATGATGGAATATTGGTAAAAGGACTCAGCAGTGGGATGGTGTCCATGGTAAAGGCAGATTTTGTGGCAACTGTTGGACGGTGAGGATCCTGGAGTAGGATTGATATCAGAACCCTAGGCAAAGAGTGTGCCTGGGGGACAAAAATATCAGTCTGTTGGTCTTTGGTGGCGTGTTGGTTTTTGTTGCGGGGGGCCTTCCCCGATCTGCAACCCATCAGGGTGTTTAGGAGTGTTAGAGGTTAAGGGAAAATTAGACTGGTAAAATTGTTTATATTCTAACAAGTTTTTATATGTATTTGTATTTTTATATATTTACACTGTTTTATATAAAATGCTGTTCAATAAATGGCTGACCCCAGCCAATTTCTTCCAAACACGGTTGTTTCTTTTATTTGAAGGAGTTGGGGGGCAGGGGTGAAGGTTGTTGGCTGGGGTGGATATGGGAGGGACTGGTGACATAGGAGCTACCCGGGTCATGACTATCTGACAGCTATCTGCAATAACCCTAAAACAAGTTGTATATTCTGCACCCAGCAATTAGTCTCTACGATATAACAACTATTTACAGTTTATCTCTAGCCCTCCAAACCCAGACTTTGAACATAGGAAGATAATTTTTGATCTTCATTATACGTTATATTGCTGGCCGTCTGTACTAACTACTGATGTACTGTCATTTTGAGGAAAGTTTAGAGAATATTTATCAACTTTAGCATGCACCCTGTGACCGTTGCTGGTGCTCAGCCACTGTTATCTTTAGATAGTAACTCATCTTCCTGCTGAATACTGTTTTTAAGATAAAGCATATTTAAATACTTTCTCCTACATTAAATGTTTTTAAAAAATGAGGTAGATGGTTTTTCCTGTAGATGGTTATTTATTTTTGTATGCATTGGAAAAATGCATATAATAACCCAGTGGTATTCAATGAAAAAGGGGGATCTTCTGGCTCCCAAGGATAAAACAAAAACATGACTGTCACAAAACTGATTCAGCAGGCTATTAAACCCCCACAACCCAATGACCCCACCAAAACAAAAAACAACCTTCTTCCAACCTCAATTAAACAACCACACAATAATGTTTTTGTTTAAATGGCCCGTAGACCTTTTATTATAACAATGAAATATTCAAAATCAAAGAAGTACACATTTTAACATAAACTATATAACTTAGCCTCTCTGGCGGTCTAATTATGTCAGTATACCAAAAGCGGTACATTGTTTTGCATGGAAATTTATTTTACATTGTAGGACTATAATTCTTAGGCATAACTCACTGAAATACGTCCAATATTGAATACATTTATTTTTAAACTTTAAATAAAAAAACACAAAAATCTGTTAAAACAAAGGTGCATAAAATGCTGAAACCTGTAATATAACTGTACAGTAGCATGTATAATATATATATAATATAATTATATATATATAATGATTGCTTGTGTTGGATTCAATACAGTTATTTTGTATTGAATCCAGTACAAAATACCTTAAATTTCCCCCCACGCCTCCCGCACGCACCGATGCATGCACTGACATCACCAGGATCTAATGGGGAACGCCAGTGCACTCGCTGGTGGAAGATCAGAACAAGAGGATGGGGCCCGAGGATGAGGACCGTGATGGGACAAGGTGTTTTTTTTTAATGTTTTTAGTTACTCCGATTTTTGCCGGTTTTCAGCCAGGTTACCGCTTTCAGCAGGTTTTTTTTACCCCAAGCCACACTCGCAATTACTGCTCCTGGGGCTAAATAAATAAACAACTCAAACAAATAAATTAACATTTCTACCTTATAAAACATTACCTAACTTGCTGCAACAATTTAGCCTTACAAGTTGCTGGTCCTCGAAGGCAACCAATTACACTGCTGGTCTGCTTTACTATAATAAAAGGTATATGTAATTGCTCCCAGCCGCAAAACCTCCCCAGCTCATGATCTACATTTACCTATCTTTCAACTCACAGACATCCACTAAAATTAAACTATTTCACAAAACAATGCGGACTCCACACCAACGATGGGTCCCCAAACCACCACTACATTTAACCAAAATACCAGCAACCCCCAGGATACCTCATGCTTGTGCGCTCCAACACACCTGCAGTGCCCCCTCAATACCATCATGTAAACCCAAGCACCAAAGATCAATTCCAATGTTCATTTAATTGCACCCCATCCAACCTCAAAAACAAATGTGAGTCCACCTCCAAATGCCTATGGCGCACCACAAGGTCCCTATTCCGAGCAAAAACCCTTCCCACAGCCTTATTTACCTTCTTCCTAGCATTATTGAACCTCTCCACCGATCTTGCCTCCCTCCACCGCAACCTTGTAACCATATCTGACCACACCACTAATACATTAGGGTAATAAGCATGCAACTGCATTAAGTACCACTTACCGGTAATATCCCTAATCAATTCCCTCAGCAGCCTGATACCCAAATAATTTCCCTCCAGCATGCAAACCTAAAATTTCAGGGACTCTGAACTCTTTGTCCCAACCAAAACACTTTTTAAACCCCAGGAAAAACACGACTCTATTGCATTCCACAGCCACTCTCTTGGCTCCCCTTGACACAAAAGAATGCCCTAAAATCCACACAAGGCTGGGGCTGCCACCTATAAAAAAAAATAATATTGATAAATGCCAATGACAAACAGACAAAACTAAACCAGCTACATCCCCCTTCCCCCACTACAATCCGCCCCTCTTTGCTTAACGCACAACTAAATGCAGGCGAACGTACAGTTGAAACCTCTGCGACTCCCAACGCCCTATTTAGTGACCTCCTCCCCAAACCCCATCTAGCTGCCTCCTTGGCCGCACCAATCCGGAAAGAAAGAATGAGAAGAAAACTCCTTTTCATTCAGACATTCTGCCCGCAAACATTTCCTGAAAACTGCCAGAACTTGGAACCTCAACAGCGCCAAATCATTCTTGTGCAACAAGAAAGACCCCCCCACTTTGAGGCAGCACCATCAAAAATTCCCCAACTGCCACCATCCAGGACACACCAATCCCCCATCCCCTTTTCCAGCTGAATCCCAAAACCACACCCCAAATGATCTGGTTTAAACCTTGGAACTCAAATACTCATCTTGCGCCCCGGCCACTCCACATCACCAAAGCATAGACCACCCAGCCTTCTGGTCGCAGGGCTAACCAACTCCCCAATTCACATTGCCCCAAAAAATGCCGCAACAAACGCCGCCCGAAACAAAAAACAACCCTAATGTGACTCACAACTATGCTGCAATCTGTCCACCACCACCTTCAACAAAATGAAGGACACTGGACACCTTTATCCACTACACGCCTACCCCTCCTATAACCCTTCAAAACCTGCCGCACCAAAAAATTATTACTAACATCCTTCTTACCCAACATTTTAACTAAAAAGGTGCCAGCTTCCTATTCACCACCGACACAGATACCCCATCCTCAAAGCAACGACATAAAAAATACAACAACAGACTCTCTTGAGTTCTTTTCCCCCATGTTCTACACAAAAACGGAACCACTTTGCCTAAACTGTTGAATAGGCTGTCCAGGTTGTTTGGCTTATGGGCAGCTTGACCATACCAGCTAAGAGCCCAATACAATCCTCCATAGCTCTGCCGTGCATTCGACTTGTTGCCAATCCGCTTCTGGAGCCAACTGCCGAAACCGATCTCACTGAAAGTGAGTTAGGGCATCCACAATGTTATTATTCACACCAGGTATATGCACTGCGCTAATTGCAATGTTCCAGCGCAAACAACCCAGTACCAACTGTCTCATCAACTTAATTACAGGAGTGGAAGAAGCAGTGAAAGCATTAACTGCCTGGACCCCACCCATGTTATCACAACAAAACCAATTTTTTTTTTACTTCTTTACCCCAGATTTCCACCGCCAGCACTATGGGGAATAACTCTAGCACAACCTAGTTGGACGTCAGCCCTTCCTCCACCAATTCCTGTGGCCAAGTCTCCATACTCTACGCACCTTAAAAGTAAGCGCCATAACCTACCAATCCAGCCGCATCTGTGAACAATTCCAGATTGACACTCTCAACCTTCCCATCCATCCACACTGACCGCCCATTATATTCCTCCAGGAGTTTTCCACACCACCAAATCTGCCCGCAATTCCTTAGTCAGGCAAATGTAATGGGTCAAACATTTCACACCCGCAGTAGCAGCGGGCAACCTTCTTGTGAAAACTGGCATGATTTCACACGCAAAATGCAACTTACCCAACAATGACTGTAATTCCTTCAACTGCAGTTTTCTCAAATCACATGCCCTCACCACTTCCTCAACTAGCGCTCCCAGTTTACTCTCCGGTAACCTGCATTCCATAGCTTGTGTATCAATCACAATGCCAAAAATGCCAATTCGGTCATGGACCCCTCCTTCTTTTTGGCCGCCAAAGGAACATCAAACCTCTTCGCGATATATTGCAGTATTGCCAACAAGACCCTACATACCTTGGAATCCGTCGGCCCAATGTACAAGAAGTTATCTAAATAATGGACAATAAATGGAACTTCCATTAAATCCTCCACCATCTACTCCAAAAAGAAGCTGAACATTTCAAACTGCACTCAAGACTAGGGGCATCCCATGGGCAAGCACCTGTCCACAAAGAAGACCTGCCACATAAAGCCCAAGAAACGCTGGCTCTGCAGATGAACCAGCAACAACCAGAAGGCCGCCTCAATGTCTTCACTAACAAGGCGCCCTTACCGTACCTGCGCACCCACTTGAGTGTGCAATCTAAAGAAGTATAAGACATGGAACACATTTCCGGGTCACAGCCACGTTCAACGAACCCCCAACTTGATAGGACAGATGATGACTGAGCCTAAATTTGTTAGGCTCTTCTTTGCTACCAAACCCATCGGGGATACAACCAATCCTTCCACCGGGCATTCCCTGAACTGGCCACCCACCGGCCCCAACTCTACTTCTTTGCCCAATTTTGCTGAAACCACCTCCGATGGAGCCAGTGGCGAGTTCAAATTCTTTGCTCGTGGGGGAACCATCCTTTCTACCATCACTGGAGTCAAGCCCTTTTCCAGCGTATTTTCCAATCCGATTCTTACCTTGCTTGAAACATCTGGAGAGTGCATGCGCTCCTCCACAACCGGAACACTTATGTCAAAACCGACACACCCCGCCGAACCTGCATACTCCCTCATTGAACTGCCAGCACAAACCATTTTTACTGAGGACCGGGGACCCCAAGGTTGCTGGGCCACTGCCCCCCAAGAAGGGGAACTTACAACTTTTGCAGGCTTCATCAACTTCATCCATAGACCAATGTCCTTATGGTCTCAGCCAATGGACGGCAGCGCCACCTTTCTCTGATAAAACTGTTTGCCAAACCCCCATATAAAATAAACCCCATTACTTCTCCGGCACCCACTCCCCAATGACGCTTGCCAAAATTGCAAAGGCCTGCAAGCAATTGACAAAGGTCCTTGTGATCCTCCTAAACCCCCTCTGCTCCTCCTCCCCACTTTTTCTATTCACCTTTACCCAGTCCCACACCTATGTCCAAATTAAAACGTTCCAACTGTAACAAGAAAAATATATCAACAAACTCCCCTTGCCAAATCTTTTCCAGTACCTCCTGTTTTAAATGCGCCCCAAGTGGCCCTTCAAAACAAACATACGCTTCACCCCTTGCTGCATCCCCCACACTTACCTGATCCAGGCCACCTCTCGGGTTGGCCTGGATCAGGTATGGCCTTTGGCCCTTTTCACTGACTGGGTGGGGATGTTGTGACTCCTTGCATGCACACAATATCTACTTGGAACGTTTTAATCTTGGTCCGTATGGAATCTTTATGAGCCCCCATGCTTGGCTAAGCTCACACAAATAGAAAATTTTTAGGGACACAAGATTGAAATGATTATATAAGTTAAAGCACATTTTACACAGAGGATACATTTGGAAAAAGTGTGATACATACACAAAAAGTGTGATTTAGTCACAATAAATATGGTAAGACAGGCCTCCATAATTAAACTCAAAGGAGGAGAATAAAACAGAATAAAAATCTAACTGTGAACAAAAGACAAGTCAAGGTGATCACACCAGCCTGTATAGCTGAATTCTAGCACATGTGCAAACATGTGTCCACTGCTCATGCACATGCATGCGGATCATGCAAATAGTTTGAAGCAAATGTGCTGTTGTACATGCACGTCATTGCTTAAGTAGTGCCAAACAGGTTCCCAAAAATAGAGTGCTATAGAGAAGAGGTCAGCAAACCTTTTTTGGCTACTAGGTCATTTCAGGAGGTCAAGAGGGCACGCTAAGCTGGACTCTCTTTCGAGTCCCACGGTGATGGCTCCGCTCCCACCAGGGACGCCCCTGAAGGGGAATCTCTCTCCTCTGCAATGCATACGGAGGAGAGGGAATGTTCCCTTACCTCGGCGGCAGAAGTGTTAACGTCAGCCGCGGTAAATAGGGAAGAGAGGCATAACGAGGAGGTTTAAGAGCTGCATGTGGGTCCGGAGCCGCGGGTTGCCGACCCCTACTGGCTGGGATTAAGCCAATCGACCAGGGGGGCGTTAGGCCAGAACGGACTACTGGTTAGGCCAAATCTGGCCTAAAGGTAAGAGTTTGCCGACCTCTGCTATAGAGTCTTTAGTAGTATACCAGTGATCTGTAATGTGACTGTTGAGTTCTTCTATGACCTGGTTTATTCTTTAACCTGTCTGCAACTCTTCCTGGTCTGCTTACCTCCTGTATCCAATTCTGTCTAACAATATTTTCTGCCAGTTACTCCACAATTAACTGACTCAGCTTGTTCCTTACTCCATATATTCCTGCTGGTTTAGTACTGCATTGCCCACCTGTCCATGAACTTGGCTTGTTTCCTGTCTTGCTGACCTGCATCTCCCTCTAACTCAAAACAACTTGACAACAACTCTCCCTAGTTCCAGTGACACCAACATTACCCACTGACACTCATGTCACTCTTTCAGAAATGTTTGTGATGAACTCCCCCATCCTCACTTTTACTATCACTACTGATACAGTATATAAAATGAATTTACAGACAGAGTGTAAGGAAGAACTTCAGCCACATTGTCATTAGGACCAGAAGAGACATTCAGGATGAAGAAGCAAGAAGAGCATTTGCCAGAAATCAAAATGGTGGGCAGGAGCAAGGAAACAGCAGAAACATGAAGACAAATATTGTATTTTGTGGAAGAATGAGTATGATGAGAATGAGTTTTTTATATTTATTTTATTTTTTTAGTAATATTTTTAGATTTTTTTGGTAGACTTTTCTTCTCCTTCTTAGGCTACATACACACGTCAGATGATTCTCATCCGATAATCAGCTCAGGGCTGATATCGGACGAGAAACTGGCATGTGTACAGCGCTTGTCGTTCTTTGTTCATGGATCCGTCCTGGCAGATCCACGAACGATGAACCAGTGTAATGGAAGTGAAGGGGAGAGAGCGTAGTGAGGTGCCCCCCCCCCCCCCCCCCAATCTTTTGTCATTGGAAATGTTCGTGAAAGATCCTTTCCAACGACAAATATTGAACGTGTGTACGCAGCCTTACCATCTTCACATCTTGAAATGTAGGCTTATGGCAGGTCTTTGCTATAACTGTTACTACATACGGTGAACTCCAGTGTTTTTCTTTTTCCTTCTGTAAATTGCATATAAATTTTGTTTAAGCCCATAAGTCTTATGCATACTGCATTTAGCACATGCTTGGGGTTGCTTGGGTATTACTTATAGACATTGCATGTTGTGTCATTCAATAACATCATGGAGTATTTGGGGCAAATCTGCCCATACCCAACACATTGTACACATACATGCAGAATTTATAATAAATATTGCTATAGCAAAACTCGATGGCATCAGATTCACAGTGTATCGTTTTTTAGTAAAATTTTTGCTTTAGACAGCCTCTTTATTTAAAAACCAGGGATGATATTACTCCTTCTATTTATTTTGAGTGAATTTATTTCTTGCAGCAGTACAGCAGGTAACATTACCCAGTTAACCACCTAGCCGTTAAGCCCGACCTTCGTACGGGCAAAAAAAACCGGCTAGGATGGTTAACCCCGAGATTTTTCCCATCCATACTTACCTGGTCCCCCTGTGCTCATCCAGCGCCGTTTTCGTATTCCAGTGTCGTCCTCCGTCCAGCGTCGTCCGTCGATCTCCCTCTCCAGCGTCGGGTGCCAGCGGGACCGGTAAGATGCCGGCCGGCGGAACACAAGATGCCGGCCGGCTTCTTACCTGGTCCCGCTGATCGTCCCACGTCCATCTCGTTCCAGCGCCGGATGATCTCTGAAGTGAGAAGCCGTCCGGCGGAGAAAAAAAAACCCGGACGGCTCCTCCCTGACGTCGGCGCGTGTGCGGGAAATTCAAATAGAAACTCATTCATTCATTTTGTAATGGATTCAATACAAACTCCTGTATTAAATCCAATACAAAATAATTCAAATAAATACAAAGTGTGTAATTTGTAAATTTAAACTGTCATTTTGGATTGGATTGGATACAAACTCCCGTATCCAATCCAATACAAAAAATAAAAAAAAATTAAAAAAAAGTAAATAACTTATAAATACAAATTTATATTTTGTATTTGATTGGATACAAACTTGCGTATCCAATCCAATACAAAATAATATAAAATTAATACAAAGTACATAACTGGTAAATTCAAACCCTCATTTTATATTGGATTGAATACAAACTCCTGTATCCAATCCAATACAAAAAATAAAAAAATAAATAAAATAAAAGTAAATAACTTGGAAATTCAAATTCCTATTTTGTATTGGATTGGATACAAACTCCCGTATGCAATCAATACAAAATAATTAAAAACAAACCCCAATAAATACAGAATCAAAGTTTTAAAAATTGCCACTTATTCCCTGGATGGCTAGTGTGTAACACTGTGTCTTATCTTACCTTTGCTGATCTTCGCCTAATTTTGACCATTTGCTGCCTGCTTTGACCTCTGCCTGGACTCCGACATCTCTGCCTGCCGCCTGCCCTGACCTCTGCCTGGACTCTGACATCTCCGCCTGCTTTGACCTCTGCTTGGACTCTGACATCTCTGCCTGGACCTGGACATCACCGCCTGCCTGACCCCCCCTGCCATGGCTTCAAGCTTTGTTTATGTAGTCATGTTTAAGCTGATTTTTGTGTTTTTCCTTTAATTTTATTAAAAGTAATTTTTTTTTTTTTTAAATGATTGTGTGTTTCAAACATTTTTTATATTCATAATATCTACTAGAACCCCTGTTCGGACATATTTCTGTAAGTTACAGGTCTACAATTTAAAAAAAAAATTTCATGAAAAACAGTGGATCACTTTTGGTACAGAAATCTAGACCTCAGTGTAACGCTCAGGAGGTTAAGAGACTGAGCACCACCTACTGGCTGAAAATTCAAAATTTCATATGCAATACATCCTTGGCTAATCAAAATATATTTTGAAACATTTTATTTTTATCTGCTGACTATAGTTTAAAAAAAATAAAGCTTGCATTAAGTTTCATTTTTGGGCACACTCTCTAACTTGCTGGAGAGACTTGCTGAAACGAAGAGAAAAAGCAGCTATATGATGAAACTTTTTAAAACTATACAACTAAAAATGATATCAGTGCATGATAAGCCTACCCCCAATACAGTTATTACAAAATCTTTGTATTGTTGCCTCTGTTTTTGGGTAACACCTTCCTACCTTTTGCACTGTCCACTTTTTTTTTCTTGTACTCTTTTAGATAAATGACTGACGTGCAAGAAGATCATGCTTTAAGTTTAGTAAATAACACAACATCTGGTTTCCGAAAACTTGTGGTTTCTGAAAGAGGAACTTGTAACATTGGGTGGGGGAGTGGATGTGAAAGAGGTACAAAAAAGAAAGGGTTAAATGTAGAGTTAGAAAGATAAAAAGCTTTCTCAATAAAGCCACAGAGAATGGATAAACAGGAAACAGCGGGCGAATTCTGTAGCACATTGTTGCTGTTGTCTCTTGTATGAATTATTTATATATTTTTCTAGGTGATAGCAGGCAGAGTTAGGAAGTGTGACTTCTGCTAACAAAATACTGACCACAGTCTGCCTGGCCCCTTCCTGTTGCTGGGATCAGACTTCTTCCAGTAGCTTTATGTGCTCATATTTCGACAGACCTTAGACAAGATCATTTACAGCTGGGTATTGGACTTGGTAGAATAATGGTGCAGGTAGGTTGGAAGTGAAACTGGAGGAGACGGGCCATGTTACACGGGGAGATGAAGACCATCTGAATAAATGGCAAGAATTACAAACTGGTACTGGAAGAATTGAGTATATACAGATATATTAATAATGAAAAGACAAGTCAACAAACTGGGTGCTCAACACATAAAAACCAATAAAGACGGGAAGATTCCATTGGATGGAGAACTTACAAGTGATGAGAAAATTGTTTGCTACTAAAAAGATTAGGAGAGAAGTGATCATCAAGGGGACCATTTAGAATGGGGAGCAAAGATACAGCAAGATACCTAGTGTTGCCACAAAAGTCTTCCATGGAGAGAGAGGTAGAACTCATAATGGAGAACGGTGAGACAGGTGAGCACATTTATCATTTAACGTAATGATCTATTTATAAAACTGACATTCCTTCAAACATTCCCTGCCATTAAAACACATGGACCTGGAAGAATCCCACCAGGCAATTTTTGAGGGAACGTCTGATTCCCTGGTTCATAAATAGATCCCAATGTCTTCATTCATTTTTGAATGCATTTGAATTTATTGCACAAACATGCACCTAAAAAACATCACAAACGTATAATGCACCTTTTGGATAGATCTGTTATTCTTCACATAAATCAATAGGTCACACATCAACTTTGTTATAGTTAGAGTTTTGTTATATAAAATTTTTGCTGAAAAGCCTTATTCCTCTTTTCTCATCATTTTATTGTCTAATTGTATAAGGCTTGGTAACATATATTGAACTGGAGATTTTTTTCAATTGGTGGGATTTCTATTATTGTGTGTGGAAAATCACATCTTGTTTCTGGTTAAAAAAAAAAGTGCTGTTTGTGATCTACCTAAAGCCTAGCCAACCTGAATTATTTTACTCTTAGTATTTGTATAGTTGCTGTCTCATTAGACTGCTGAGTTTGTTGTTGTGGTTTAGACCGGCCATGTTTGTCTGACATCTGATAAGGATTAGCAAATGAATATTAAGCAGAACCTGCTTGCTTAACAGGATCTAACTCTTCTTAGTGTACAAACATACATGCAAATTATTTAAAGGAATTTGGATTTTGTTACATTAACAATGATTTATAAATCTTCTGCAAGGTACATATGGAGAGCTCTGTATCCCTCTCTTCCCGATTCCACTCTTCTGGCATTTCCTTGCTGTCAAAATGACAGCTGGGATGTGGCTGCTGTGTAAAACAGATTCTGGACTCCATTTAGTACATTAAAAGCTTAAATATAGCTACATTTTTGTTACTTGTATTTTTTTGGTTTCATTTATCACCAGATCAAGGGCATAACGTTAAATCTTCATATGATGCCTGTTAAAGAAACTCTGCATGGTTGGCAATGTAAACTACATTTAGAAGCTCCTAAATATACACAGTTGAAAGCTGTTTCCCATGGTGCAATTATTCACCACCACTACTATACCACTGTTGTCCAAAGCCATAAAAATGGTAGTGAGTATTTTCATTGGCTAGTTATCATCAGGTGCCAAGACTGCCCTGTTACCACCAGGCAATGAATTTGCTAATTTAGCAGTGATTGTTTCATCGATGGTGGCAGTGCCATGGGTGGCCTTGCCCCCTTGATGATCACCAGTCAGTGACAGAGCTCATATTTATTGACAATGGGTTTATCATTGGTTCTTCACTGATGGTAGTGACAGTTAGCACAGGGACAGTAACTGTCTGCTCTGTGCACAGAAAAATGTACCTAAACTTAAGCCAACCGTGCCAACTTCCAGGTAGCTCAGAACCAAACCAAATGTTGGACGATACAAACTACTAGTATTTTTTTATTTATTTCAAATAAACCCTCAGTTAAAAGTATTATTAGAAATGCAACTTCATCAGATGCACATGCAGAAACACTGTTAGTTTATTCCACTTAAACTAAAGTGTATGGATGCCAATTGTTTCAGTTTATTAGCAAAGTCCCATACCTTTTCCCAACACAGTGGGGTCCATAGTTGAGGGATGGGGAGGACCTTTTATATTCTGCACTCATTTCGCTGGCTTAGATGAATGCCAATATACCAAATTATAATACACACTAACTCGTTGGCTTTAAAAATGGGCTTTCCCTCCTATGCTATACCTGTGATTTATGTAAAAACATATTATTTTCAGATTTTTGTTTGCCTTGGGACATGATCCCACAGTTGCCTAAGATCTTTCCAGTGATTTTGGTGTCAAAAACATGTTCAAGCGTTTGGAATTGACTTAAAAGTCACCCGAATAGGCTTTAATACAAATTAAATTCAGGAAAGATTTTCCCATCAATAGGACTTCCTCAAATCTACGCCATAATTAACTCCTTCTACCACTTCCACCCTTAGCTAATGTTTTTCTTTTATTCCTTTTTAGATTATTTAACAATAGCATTTTTTTAGTTTTAATAATTAGGTCATTTATGTTTTTGCTAAATATGGCATGGTAGTGTATAGGCCAAAAAAACGAATGTAATAATACAGAAAAAGAAGATGAGTGCAACCAGTCTGAAATCACCTTTTATTATATGGGGAAAAAAAAATCTGATTGGCTGTACAGACTCATCAGTATACTACAGCTTGAAGTATATTAGTGTGGTGGTCAGTAGGAAGAATGCCTCTTACATTGTTGGTCATTGGTTTGAATGTCACCCTTATAGATAGCCAAAAGCATCATTGGTGTCAGTTAAATTGACACGAGATTCACAAAATGGTCAAGGAACCTCTAGCAACCTCTGGACCCTGGTTAAGAAACACTGGCTTACTAGGTATACCTGTACATTTGTAATATGGAAAGCTACCACAATATTTTGCTTTTGCAGTTAGAGGGATGCTTATCCAGCACAGGGGGCAACTAATATTAATGTTAGGGTCTAAATTTTAAACAAAATAATGACAATATTTGCAGAAAGTACTAACAATAAAAAGTATAAATGGAGGAAAACAACAAATGTGTTGCTTTTGTGTAATCTAATTAAGGGAATCATGTATAGAATACAATACAAATCTGAGCCTTTATGAGATTCAGCAGCTGCATTTTGTGATATTAAAGCCAGCTGTAAAAAAGTACAAATGTCATAGTCCTCATTGCACATGCGAAGATATGTCTGCTGTGGCCACAGTTAGCATGCGTCCAACATTTATATTTAATTGTTTTGCAAGCAGAAAGCATACATTGAATAAACAGCATAAACTGCCCATCATGTCCACATACAATATTTTTTACTTCTGTGACGTTATGTTGGGGTCACTGTCCATCTGCATTCAATGCAGGCAGACCATGACTTATGGAAAGGACTGGCAGGGTAAAAACATCCTGAAAACATTACATGCATGGAAGGTGGAACAGAACATCAGTATAAGGTGGTGCTGGAAGAAAAACCAGGAGCAGTACATGTTAGCTTAATATAATGGATGAGAGTTGTGCTTTATTCTTGTATTCGGTAAGTTGGTCAGTGGAGACGTTTCCTTTTACATGGATTAGTGGTCAATAAGGAAATGCCATTCTTCATTGGTGGTCAGTGGAGAACGTCCATCTTCCATTGTTGGTTAGTGAAGAACATTCATCTTTCATTGGTGGTTAGTGAAGAATGTTCATCTTTCATTGGTGGTCAGTGGAGAATGTCCATCTTTCATTGGTGGTCATTGGAGAATGCCCATCTTTCATTGGTGATTAGAGAAGAACATCCATTTTTCATTGGTGGCCATTGGAGAATGTCCATCTTTCATTGGTGGTTAGTGAAGAACGTCCATCTTTCATTGGTGGTCAGTGGAGAATGTCCAACTTTCATTGGTGGTTAGTGAACAGCATCCGTCTTTCATTGGTGGTCAGTGGAGAAGTGTTTTCTTACAATGGAGGTCTGGGGAAAATGTCCTCCCTTAGTTTAGTTGCCTTCTCTGCACTCTCTCCAATTTTACAATGTCCTTTTTGTGAACTGGTGCCCAAAACTGGACTGCATATTCCAGATGTGGTCTGACCAATGCTTTGTACAGGGGCAGGATAATGTCTCCATCTCTGCAGTCTATTCCTCTTTTATTACAAGAAAGTACTTTACTAGCTTTAGATATTGCAGCTTGGCATTGCATGCTGGTATTAAGTCTATGATCTACCAGAACCCCCAGATCCTCCATTACTGACTTCCCCAAATGTATTCCCCCTCCCAGAATGGATTGTTTATTGCAAACAAGAATCTTTGTGGGTTGCCTTATTTTGACATTATTGAATGCATTTTTAATCAATGATTATTTACTATTATGCTGATAATCTTCCTAGCAACAATTATCAATTATTCTCTAAAGCTCACTTATTTGCTAATGATCTGCCACTTTTACCTATGGCCCTGTATCTCCAATCCTGCAGCTACTCACCACCTGGCAGCTCTTGAATTTAAACATTTAAATTATTAGAAATTGGGATTATATAATTTTCTTTTCAATATTTGCTTTTAACAAATTCAATTTTACAGTTTTTGTATGGCCTTGTGCCTAATGGTGTGGCAAACAAGCAATTTGTAACTTTCTTTTCAATCAATAGAGCACTAACATTGCCAACATTCACAGGCGACTGCCCATGCAAATACCCATGCCTAAATGCATTGAAGCTGAGCATTGTGTTATTGAAAATAATGCACAAAGTTGGCAAAAGAAGTTGGACCCAGAGTTTTGTTATTCACTTAACTGTTCCTTATATTTTTAACAATGGCACTGTTATTCCCAGGAGCACGAGAAGATAAAAGAGGGTAGAAGGCAAACATCCATCAACCTAATTAATTTTACATTTTAAAAAACAGACTTTGGTAGCAAAACAGTTTTTTCTATTGCCTTAAAGCAGAACCATTTTATGTAAAGTAAAAATGTTATTCTTTTTTCTGCAACACCCCTTTTTAAAGGTGAATCTCCTTCCCTTTTGTCTTGATCACTGCAGTGATAAAGACAGAATGGGAGCATTGAGCCTCCTGGGATACCTATGTCACCATCCCAGGATGCTCTGGGCATGTGCAGAAGGGACATTTTATTACATTGAGGGGGGAAAGATGTCAGGCATGAGATTGGTATCCCCCCAAATTTTACAGCAGTCTATGTCACCCAAACTCGCGCCTGTGCTGTGCAAGATCGGGTGTAGCAGCCAGAAGAAGAAGGATGAAAATGGCGGTGCCCAATGCTTCCTCCGCGCCTGGATGAAGACAGCAGGGGACCCAATCGAAGACATCTCCAGTGAGATTGAGGGATCTGAGGTAGGTAGGTAAGGGAATTTTTTTATTTTTGTGTAGTTTTAAAGGAAGAAATACTGCTTTGCTAAAATATAGAATGTAGCTTAGAAGGAAGTCAAGTACAGGTTGGAATGAGGTCAAAATCAGGTCAAATCACCAGTCAATAAACTGGAATAAAGGATCTCATAAAATCTCTGATGTTACATGAAAGACCAAGGGACTTTAAAGCAAGCACCATTTTCCCATTGACATTTAACCATTAGGTAATTAATGATAAAATAAATTATAAGGTGTGACATGTTAAAACCCCTGGTCAGATAGGCTACTGGTATGCCTTGGTCTCCTCAGTGGGGGATCTTTGGAAATGCCCAATATGTGCCTGAACCTCGTGCTGATTTCCTGATTTACATAGTTACATAGTAGGTTAGGTTGAATAAAGACATAAGTCCATCAAGTTCAACCACTAGGGAAATAAACATATCCCAGATATAAAACCCTATGGACATAGTTGGTCCAGAGGAAGGCAAAAAATAACCCCAGGTACAATTTGCTCCAACAGGGGAAAAAATTCCTTCCTGATTCCATAGGCAATCAGATGTTCCCTGGATCAACAGTCACTGTTATTTTTATTTTAAATCCTTAATCCCCAGTTATATTCTGTGCTTCTAGAAATCATCCAGCTTTTTCTTAAAGCAATCTATAGTAGTTGCTGAAACTCCTTCCTGAGGGAGCCGATTCCACATTTTCACAGACCTTACAGTGAAGAATCCCTTCCTTATCCGGAGCTTAAACTTCTTTTCCTCCAGACGCAAAGAGTGCCCTCTTGTTCTTTGTAATGACCTCAAATTGAATAATAGGGAAGAGAGTTCTCTATACGGACCATTTATATATTTATACAGGGTGATCATATCCCCCCTTATACGTCTCCTTAAGAAAACATATTTCATAATCTTTCTTAACAGCCTTATTTTGATTTAATTTCTAACATTATAGCTAAGCTTTAACATTTTACATTATAAATGTATGGGTTGTATTTATTAAACCTGAGTGCTACAGATAATGTTACTATAATCTTTTCAAAACATCAAGATATTTATAGTGCTAAATTCAGATCAGTAAATTGTAGAAAGCAGTTGGGCACAACACCGTCTAATTAAAATTCCTTTATTATTCTTTATTTATTCTTATCTAAGGTGTACACAGACTATAAAATCATAGCAGTATAGAAGATGCATTTGCTGATCTCCTTCTGCTCAGTTTGTTCTGTTCTAATTCCAGTTGAAGTACTTCAAAATTACTAAACCTATTGAAGCATGAAGCCTAGGAACTAACATTTTATGATGCTATGTCATCCTTTCCAGTATTTCTTTAAATCATTGATGATCCTATGAGCGCTAAGCTATGGGAATTGTTTGCCTTCTCTTTTTTAAATATTTTCTGTTGCCACTATTGCGAAGCTGCTTATTCATTTTCCTTGTGAATTTTCCTTTGATCATTTCCAAGATTTCTTGTGCTCACTCCCTGCATTGTGAATCCCTCTACTTCCTGCTTGGTGATTTCCTTTGCTCTAGGCTCTCCAATACTACAAGTTTTCTGTTCTTTGCTTCTCAGTGCACTACATATGTCAAAGAGGGACAGTTATCCCCTATATAAAATTATATAACTTTTTTTTCATATTGTGGCAAACACATACATGTCATAGCATATTAAAACTAGAAGGAGAACTACTAAAACAAGTTCTAGGAGAACTACTAGTAGTCAAAAGGGGAACTGGTTATATTCAGCTTTAATTATGGGAACAGTAAAAAAAATTACATTGTATATATACTGGAGACTGCCAATGGGATTAAACATTTGTTTTTAAATCTTCTAACATATTTTATTACCTGATGAGCATGTCAGTAGATAGTAGACTCCCTGTCAACTGCCCCTTTGGCTCAGAGGACTAGAATGTTCCTCAGATGCACTCCACCTTCTGGCAAATATGCGAACAGCACCTGAACTGCCTCCTCTCCAGCACTCCCTCTAGTGGTGGGTTAGGATGTCTGCAGGTTACATGGCCCTGACCGTCACATGACCTTCCTTTTATAAGGAAGTGACTGGCAACAGGAAGTTGCCTGAACTATTCCTGCCTGCATCTCCAGCTACTGATTTCCTGTGTCCCGACTCCGACTAGGCTTTGACTACCCCTGTTTGCCACCTGCCCTGACCTCTGGCTTGTTTCACCTCGATTCTGTGTCACGTTCCAGAATGATGCTGTATGTACAGAGCTCGTTCATGCATCGTGCAGTCGTTGATGGAATAAATCGTGTAAGATCCTTCCAACGACAATTATTCTACTATGCACATAGCCATCAAGATTTGTCTGTTTGATTTTGGCTTTAGTTGAGTTTTAATGTATTTATTCAGTCTTTTAAAATCCATTTAACTTTTACCCTAAATAATATTGTACAGCTTCTTGCTATCTAAAGCTAACAATTAGTGAACACATGATAATGATAAAACAAATAGGTCTGGAGCTGTTATCTTGAACTTCTAGACTATGCAATCACTTTCAGGACAAATTAATGGATTGGAATAAATAAATCTAGAGATTAGAGAGCAACTGCGGATTTTATAGGAAAGCAGGATAACAGTTTACAAAAGAGGAGCTGCTAAAATCTCAGAAAGTGCAGCCACAAAGACTTTCTCGGCTTACGTGCAATATCAGAGCTACTAATATTCAACCAAACATCTGACATATCATAACATTGTGATTGAGTGACAGCAGCAGGTAGATCATGACAGGTGGAAGGGAGACTGTTGTATGACTTTATGTCTTTATGTCCATATCTGATGCTGATTGAAAGAACTGAATTCCACCGAATTATAGGTGGGCCAAGTGATAGCATCACTGGTTCCCACAGTGGCCCCCAGCTAGTTTGGCAAGTCAGTTCTGCACAGGTCCCCTGTTGACAACATCCACTACTAGTGTACAAATAATAATTTTTTAAAAAATCCAAGTTGACCACATCCACCTCCAAATTTGTAATTCCATTCCACCTGTTTCCTTATATAGACATTTTTGTCACATGGTACAACAAGATTCTGTTTTTCTGTACTACAGTAAAAGTAATACAGCTTGGCCAATGACTACCCAGCCTATGATAATGGAGAAGGGAAAATAAAGTAGAAGAATATGACTGGAGATAGAGCTCCAGATCAATACCGTTTTCGCCCTGTAGGGGCACTAGACAATAAGCTTCAGACAGCAATATACAACATAATAACAATCGTGTCGCATACGTTGGTAGGTTACCCGACGCATTTCGCCCAATTTAGGCTTCTTCAGGAGTGCAGTTACTTTTAGCGAAGTTGAGCACGATTACTTGGCAGTATATATTCCTTCAGGAAAGAGCATATATGTGTGTAAAGCTTCTGAGAGGATCAGTGTCCCAAACGAGTCAAAAATGTGGGGTGACCACCTCCCTTGTTGGGGACAGGGGCTTGAGATAAGCACCCAGAAGAAGGACCTTGTGGTCCTGGAGTGAAAGGCCACAGAGTCCGCAGCCGCGGTCTGTGTATGCTGATGGCACTGTGCAGAGTGAATAGCGATGAACAATGCGTGTTGCCTAAATTCGAATTGGCCTACAATTCTGACCCTCCCCACCCAGTCCGAATCCCACTATGCAGTGAACATCAAAAGTCTAATATAAAGACTTACTATGAAACTATTCAAAATACTTCTAGGACTTTTTAAATTATTTTATACTTAACTAAGTTAACTGTGGGGGATTCAAATACGCCTTCACTTTTTCTTCACTCACTTCACTCACTTTTGAGATGCAAATAGCATTCGGCTGAGTTCCTGACATGGAAGTTAGACATGGCTCATAGACCATAACAGTAAAAACTCTTTCTGGTGGATTTTCATACTCCTGCTGTAATATAGCTTAAAGCTAAAGTTTAATCTGCTTATATATTTCTCCTCCATCACCATCATAATGGAATTATTATTATTAACCTTTCATTTTTATTACATACCTTTTTTTAGGGGCAATTTGAAAAAAACGTATAGTATGCAGTGAAATAGTAAGCAATTTTATAATAGGAGAGGAACCTGTGCATGAATGTGATTTAAATCAAAATTAAAGTTCAACTTTCAAAATTTGAGATCAGGCAGTGTTTTATTGCAGAAAGGGGCAGACAATGTCCTTTCTGCAATAAAACATACTTACCTGCATGATTGCTCTCCTAAACTGTCAAAAATAATTTTGCTTCACCTCCACAAATAGCCATCACCTCCAGCCTTCCCGTGTGGCTGCCGCTACTGTATAGATCAAGATGACTGAAGATCGAACCAAGGAAGAGATGAAGGAAGATGGTGGCAAATGAGTGATCAGGCATGTAAGGTTATTTTATTGCAGACAGGATATCGCCTGACCCTAGTTTCTAGTGTTCCATGATGGGGGTCTCTCTCCCTGCCCCTATGCCTCAGACATATATCTTATTGGAAGTGCCTGCCTAAAAAGATGCCAATGGTAACCAAAGGTCAGACAAATGTACCCTGCAAACATCTCTCCCAACCATCACTCCTGAGGAAGAAGAGTCTTGAATAATCTCACATCTAGAATTGTAACCCCTTGCACCTTAAAGGAACCTCCATACTAAAGGGGGGGGGGGTACCTTTGTAAAGTGGAAAAATATGAAAGCAAAGAATTGTTGTTAGCTTTCTTTTCCTATTTTACAAATCAATGTACACATTCTAAATAAAGAAAACCTTTCATTTGCGTCTTTTCACCATTTGATTTCGAAACACTTTTACAAAGAAGAAGCTTAATTTGTGAACACTGGGAAATAATGATATTTAGCTGTATTTCTGCAAAGAATTTTTGGGGGAATTTTTTGCAGTGGGCTTACAAAAATATAGCAACAACTCGGAATTTCTCCTTTTAGATCTGACCACTAACATCGGCAAACTGTTATTTACCTAATAGAATTGTTGGCATCGGTAGCAGTCGAAACTCACTGTTATATTTACCAACATAAAGGTAACAGGCTTAATATTTGGAATAAATTATTCTTATTGGTATTCTTAGAAATTAGAAACTTTTTAAATTAATTTTTAGAATTAGAAAAAAAACAGCAACAGGAGGCAAAAAAATCTAACTCTGATCTGCCACGCAGCAACTTACATACTAGACCAGTGGTCCCCAAATGGTCCTTTTCCGACCTTAGGTCTTGGTCTACTCCTCCCACCGATACCAATGAAGGGGCACTATTTCTCCCACTGTCATTTTTTACTCTCAGTCAGCAATTCTGGGAGAATTTTTATTACCACTGATCAAGTTTGGAGTGCTGTTTACTCTGATGCCACTGATGCCAGGGCATTTTCTACTCCCACTCATTGCAGACTGGCCCCCTAATGTTGGAAGAACATTAAACTGGCTTTTGGAAAGTTTGAGGCCTCCTTGACTGGACTCTACCTGGTCTTGTCTGACATCTAACCCAATGAAAAAAGCATGTAAATTTAGAAGTTAGAATTACGAACCACTAGAATTGAAATATTTGTAAACTCAGTCACCAAATTGTTAAATAATTATGTTGATCCTATAAAGTGCCTTGTTCAGACATTTCTCTAATAAGGCAACAACACCATGCCAACCATTTGTGCTCCTGCTCATGAGTCTAGAATTATTGGTATACAGAGACGTGCATGGTAACACAATGACTGTAAGGTGCCCAGGCCTTGTGGTTACAAAACAAGCCCAATTTATCACCTGTCTACCACCATGCTAGTGTGACAGGTTTGTGCTAATATGCTGTGTTTGTTTTCTTGCCATAGATGGCACTATGCATTATGTCCAAACATCTCTACTTTGATGTCTTCTGTCCAATGGTCATTGTTCCAAAAGTTTTGAGGTTTACTTTGCAAACCTAAGCCATGCCTCCATGTTCTTTTTAGAGAGAAGAGGTTTTCTTCTAACAGTCCTTCTAAGCAAGTCATACTTGTCCTCTTTTTTTTTATTTTACCATCATAAACATTTTACTTGTTAACTGAAGCCTGCAGAGTCTGAGATGTAGTTCTTGGCATTTTTGCAATTTCTCTGAACATTGAAGGAGGTGACCTTTGAGTTGAGGTTAATTTGGTGGGATGTTTACTCCTGGCAAGAATGGCAATTGTCTTAAATGTTTTCCATTTGAAGAATGATGGACTTCAAATTGTGTGGAAATTGTATAACCCTTCCCAGCTGGCAAACAGTCAATACTGATGATCAGTTTATCAAGGTTAGAAAGACCTAGCTACTACTTACCCTCCTAATTCCTATTGAAGTGGTAAGGGTGTACCCAACATTTGTTCTGCATTTCGACTTAGTATTTGCTGAATAAACAATTGACCTGTGTCATATGTTATGTGCTATTGTTCATCTGATGTTGTATTTAGATAATGTTAAACCCTGCTAAGAACCAGATTACTTTTTATTATACCCTGATATGCAAAACCAAAACTGAAGGAGGGTGTACTTGCTTTTTCTCATGACTGTACACTGCCATCTTAATATTTAGATCAGGTACACATCCTTCCCATGTTTTAGTAGATGAATGAATGCACAATAGTATACTGCTAAAAAAATCCTTAGTTATATATATTTATAGGTTTTGCAATCATTGTAAAAAGGATAAATGCTTTTTATAGCAAAAACAATGCTCTGTAGGAATGCTTCCTATTACATTAGTAGTGCATGATCGGTATGCTGCCGTGCATTGTTCTTCAAGACGTAACAGGTCACTTGGGATAGATTATAAATATGGAATGTCTATTAATGGCAAATAGTAATGAACATATTTCCTCTGTTTAACATCTGATCTTTTCCATATCTTTAAAAGAGGCTGTGTACTATTGTATATATACAAAGGGATGTTCACCTTAGGACAATTAATGCTTTGACCTAAAACACACATTTATAATTTTAAAACAATGTAGACTGTGTAATATGTAAATCAACATATATATTTTTTTAGAAATTACTTATTTAAAAGAAGAGGCTTGTATAGGTATAGTTTCATTTCTGGTAATGTTTTAGAAACCCCGTCTGTAGTTTGTAATTGAATATGTAATTGTTGGAAGCTGCACTTGTTTTCTGCTATACAGTGGTTTACCCTAATTGCTCCTTCTCCAAAAACAAATATATTCTGTGGCCAGCTAATTGAAGACAACACATTTGTGATGATAATGGCTGATTCTCTCTGCTTCCATTGGATAATCTACATATAGATACATTCTATACAATAATAACCAGCATGCAGCCAACAACTAAAGCCAAAGCAGAACAAAAATTCCTAAAATTATATATATTATATAATATATTACAACTGAGCGTTACACTTTCAAACCCCCATCATGTAGCTGTGTACCTATTCACACTGCCAGGAACTTGCTCATGTGTTTTAGAATAAAGAGTAAAGCCACTAGGATGACATGTATTGTGAATAGTGACGGCTAAAGTTACTATTCACAATACATCTCATCCTAGGCCACAAAAAAAACCTCTTTCCTCATTTTTTACACTTTTTGCAATTTTGGGTTTGGTTTAGACATTGAGCCATAACAACATCATATTACAACATTATAATCTCGAAGATCCTTAATAATCATAAGGGTTGTCATAGTGGGGTAAACAGGTTACCAAATATTGTGTTTCTGTATCATACCAAGTACCTCTAAATATCAGTAGTAAACTGACAATATAACAAGAGTATTGACAAAACTCCCCATGCTACCAACCAAGGTTTTTACAGCCACTGCAGGCTTCTGAACCAATATTCCAGTTTCATTCTGTCAGTAAGATACCAACAGAAACATTATATTCCTGTTTATATGCAATGTCTGCTTCTTGCCGAAAATATTCTACTATCTTAATTTTCTTCATATGTTTATTTGTCCATTTTCTAGACCATCCCATAACACCAACAGAAGATACCATCATAACATCATCTACTCGAGAAGAGCTTCTTGAACACATTAAAGTACGGTATACATTGAGCTCCAAAAGCCTTCCTCCATCTCTCAACCCAAATTTATATTGTTCTACTTTATTTCATAGCTTTTCATTCCTGCTTAAACGTATATTTAAACCCAAGATCAAACCATCTTTAATATGTTGCAGCTTACTGAGCTTTAGATGTGTTGTCTGCAGTAGTTTCCTTTTTTTGGTTTCTATTCCTTATTCTTCCTCTGGAAATACAGTAAATCACTTCTTGTGTTATTGAGAATGCAATCCTTTGGGTTTTCAGGCAATTTACGTTTTAACTGAATATAAATTAAATGCTCTTGGACTCAGAATTTTTGAGGACATGTGGACAAAGGTGTTTAGCTACATTGTGTCCACTGGGAGACCCTCTGGACCTAGGACAATCCCTGACTTTGGGTCGTTGGTGAGCCAAGAGGATCCTATGGGATCTTTACATTATACTCAACACATAAAAACATGCCTATATTATTTTTTCTTTCATATTGGTGATAACCCCCAAGCAGGGTCACTAAATATTTTGTATTTTCTGTGAATTTTTTAATAGACGTCTATCATACAGAAATGACTTGTGGGTTTTACTGACAGTTTATTGGACATTAAAATACCAATTTTAACTTTATTGTGCAGACCTGTAGTTCCCACACTGCAAGATGACTCAGCTTCCCATATTAAACTTTGTTATTTACTATACTCTAGTTTATATATTCCTGTTATATATTATCTCTGTTTTGTTTTACAAACTTTTTGACCTTGCTTACAGAATCTACAAAATGAAATAACAGAAATAGTGGCAGAAATAGATGATTTTGAGCGTCTGGAAATTAGGTAAGTAGGTATCACCACGTTTAAGTTAAATATATCTGTGGCATATTTTCAGGTAATAACATCTAACATCTAATTATGAAAAACATAATTTTTTCAGTCGCAAAACGCAGAGGGAGAATGAATTGCTCAGTGCTAGCAGGAAATTTAACATGGATCCAGAAAAAGTGAGTGAAAGAAATGGACAATTATGCATGACTATGCATCTAAATCTTTATTGTGTTTTGTCTTTTGATTATCTATTATCTATTATAAGTGAAGTGTGTGTAAATCTCAAACACAAAGGGTCTGATTTATTAAAGCTCCCCAAGACTGGGGAAGGGGACTATCATGGGAGAACCTACATGACCTGGAATAGATCTGGTCCAGGATTCAAAAAACTTGCTAGAAAATGGCAAATTACTAATCTATTCAAGGTTTGCTGGATCACCCAGCTTCACTGATGAAAATAAATCCTCTCCAGCCTTGGAGAGCTTGAATAAATCAGACCTTTTGTCTCAAGACCTCTCATTGCCAGAACCAGTTTCCCTGGTTTCATTTGCTCAGATGACCTCATGTGTATATACAGTATGTAAAGAACTACATTCAAACCATTTATTCTTCATTTTATGTATCTCATCTACAAACTTGGCCAAAATTTGGGTAAATCGCATCTACTCTTTTTTAATATCCTATATTCACTAATTTGTACTGTTGCAAACACATACTGTAGTAGCACACAGCTTTGCATTTTTTGAAACTTGTTCAAATGCTTGTTCATTGGAGAGGATATATATATTACCTGGAATGGATCTGGTACAGGATTTAAAACATTATCTAACAAATAGCAAATGATTTTGAAGAAATCCATTCCAGGTTTGTTGGATCACCCAGCTTCGCTGAAGAAAGTGAATCCTTTCCAGTCTTGGAGATCTTTAATTAAATCAGGACCATTATAAATTACTTGGGAGAAATTTTGTGCACCTTTATTTCTACTTAAAATCCAAACTTTCAAGGTTGAAATTGAAAAGAAAAGTTTCATAGTTTGAATTCCACATGTGATAAATCATATTGTCACCTAAATAGTTTTTTTATGTATGGGCCATGAGCTTATGCCAAAAAGAAATTGTAATCTCAAAAATTGTATCAAACTCAAAAATGAATAGGTGTAGGGAGGAATAGACATTGGTTTAATGTTGGCATTGCATTGCAATGGGCTGGGGAGATGGTTGTAGCTTCAGAAAAAGATGTAAATACATTGATTATTTGTTACATGCCTGTAAGTAGTATGAAAAAATGCGGTTGCAAAATAATAATAATAACAAAAACAGTCAATTACATAGGCTTGGGGTCTACCTGGATAGGAAATTGGGAGTAGCAAGCTTGTGTGCCCCCCTCCTAGCTATTAAAGGTCCTTCTGAAGTTGGTTTGCTAAAGAAGGAAGGGGCAAAATATGCTTGCAAAGGGAAACTTAAAATTTTACAGTAGAAACTAAAACAAAAATTAGGTAAATATTCCAGTGGTCACACCTAATGACCTTCAATCTCTGGAGATTTTGTTCTCTGGGGTAGGATGTGTATGAAAATCTCACTGGGACTTTGCATCCATATTGTGTTGAAAACTAACAAAAAAGTGTTTCATTTTACATATTCACTACTGATTTTTTCATGAAGTCATCCTTTAAGATGCTTGTAAGGCAATTGGCATTATATAGTATATATAGTATAGTAATAGCTATTTCTATCATTTAATAACTTAGGGAATTCAGTTGCTATTCAGCAGAAAATTCCTGGAAAAAGATGCCGAACAGATTGCTAACTTCCTATACAATGGTGAAGGACTTAGCAAGACTGCCATTGGGGACTATCTCGGTCTAAGGTAAGCATCTAAGACAACGTATGCAAGGAATGAAAAAAATATGCTTTACATAAACTATATAACAGACTTTTCATGCCTTTTTGCTGTGCCTATTATCTTCAGAGAACCAATATTTCAGATTATCCTGTAGGGTATTGCCCTATGTATGTGCGACCTCACACATTCTAGATCATCATGCCCTTTCCCCGTAAATGGAAAGGACATTATACTCACAGGAGCCATCAGGGAAACAATCAATGTGTTACTGCACTCTGAATATTTTTTTACCTAATGTACTTTACTTTGCTTTTAGTCTGCTGGTTTTATCACTGTTGGATAAACTACTATAGGATCCATTTTTACCCTTCCAAAGTGTATTCATGTTCAATTCTAAATCAGATTTTTAGAGAAATTGGGCCTAAATTAATAAAGCTCTTCAAGGCTGGAAAAGATACACTTTCTTTGCTGAACCTGGGTGATCCAGCAAACCTGGAATGGATCTGGTCCACGATTGAGAACACTAATAAATAGCAATCTTTTTTGAAATCCATCCCAGGTTTGCTGGACCACCCAGGTTCACTGATTAAAGTGTATCCTCTCCAGCCTTGGAGAGATGTCATAAAGCAGGCCCCTTGTGTCACCATGACACCTGTACAGGTACATAATGCCGAACAGAACAGTCATAATGTGATGACATGAGTAATTTGCCGAGGGCCAACCAGTGCCAGCCTGAAGACTTCTTATCTGAAGGAGCCATAGGAAGTGGTAGCATTAATTTGCAAATGGTCAAACAAAAAGTATAAACTCTAAACACATTAGGGTTTTATTTTTGTATCTTTTTTAAAGTCAAAGGGCCTGATTTATTAAAGTTCTCAAAGGCTGAAGAAGGTAAACTTTCATCAGTGAAGATGGGTGATCCAGCAAACCTGGAATGGATCTGATCCAGGATTCAAAACACTTGCTAGCAAATAGCAAATACCTTTTATGAAATTCACTCCAGGTTTGCTGGATCACCCAGCTTCACTAATGAAAGTGTATCCTCTACAGTCTTGAAGAACGTTAATAAATCAGGGCCATAGAGCAAATAGGTAAGCAACACTTCTGCTAGTAGAAGATCCATGTCTAGTTAACCAAATGGGTTCCTGTACAACAAATAAGGGAAACACATATTTTTCCTTGACTTCCCCACTCCCCTAAATCTATGACTTTTGTCAATTCAAAGTAATGAAAGATATGGGTATGAGGGTCTGAACCTTCCTCTGCTTCAGCTCGTCTTTTAGCAACTCCTCTATTCTATTGGATGGACTTCCCAGAATTGTTCCTCTGGGAATTGTTACTTCTACTGCTTTCCCAAAAACAGAATCATAATAAAAATCCACTTCCAAGAAACCCATTCTAAGCTAATTTGTAAAGCTAAGCCTATAAGTTAAAGTAGGTGCTATATATATATATATATATATATCGTCAGGACCACTGGGATTACTATAACATGGAAATGTACTTCTGTGATAAATTATTTATCTGACCTGCTGTTCATTTGACATATTTCACAAAGGAGTATCGTATTTTTATACTTTTGTAGTGATCGCTCAACATAAAAGCACCTTCCGGCATTCACATTAAAAGATATATTACAGAGTGTGTGTCTTGTGAAAACATTGCTTTTATAGATGTGCCATTGTGTATTTTTTCCTCTTATTTTCTTCTCTCCCTTCCCCCCAATTCCCGTTTCCTTCCTCTCAATTCTCTTCTTTGTTCTATCTCTCCAGGGATCCCCTGAATATCCAGGTTTTACAGGCATTTGTGAGATGTCATGACCTTAACAAACTCGGATTAGTGGAGGCTCTGAGGTGAGAAATATGTCCTAGCTATCATTATAAAGTGTCTTATTGCTTATTGAGTTTAAATTATTCCCACAGAAAACAGCACAGCATTTTGCCAGGTGGACATATATAGGAGGAGTAGATGATAGAAGCACATTTTATGTCAGATAAAAAAATACAATGATATATTTAGTACATTTGTCCATAAAATACCTGTCAATCTGCCAGAAATCCAAACTTCCTATTTAAACTAACAAAAGGTGCCCTGTCTAGTCACACTACAGTATTTTCATCTCCATAACCTACGTCAGTGTCAAAGAAAGGTTTGTAGGTAAATTTGGGAGAGGCCTAGAATTTAGAATGTCCAGTGATAACCTAATCACATTTCCATTCCCTGTACATCGGCCTATTTAATGGATTTAGGAAAAAAAAATCTGTTAAAAAAAATTGAAAAAGTAGGTAAACATGTAATATAACTGTACAGTACATAGTTACATAGTTCTATAGAAGATTAGGTTGAGAAAAGACATATGTCCATCAAGTTCAAGTACTAAGAAAATAAACATATCCCAGATATAAAACCCTATAAGACATAGTTGGTCCAGAGGAAGGCAAAAAAGCCCCGGGTACAATTTGCTTCAACAGGGGAAAAAAATCCTTCCTGATTCCATGAGGCAATCGGATGTTCCCTGGATCAGCAGTCTCTGTTATCTTTACTATAAATCCCTAATCCCCAGTTATATTCTGTGCTTCTAGACTCCTGAAAAATGACCTAACAATAAAGAAAAATCAGCTTTGGTCTGGTCTTCATTTGCTGCCTTACTATATTAAATCTTAAGGTGTGTTAGATTACTGGGCACCTACGATATTGAGCTAAAGCATCTAAAAAGAAACCTGTGTATAGAAAATACACAAATTCTTATTAGCAACCACAATACATTATAGCAACCTTACTAATCTTTAGTCCTTAATAACAACCACAACCAACCCACCAATCACAAATGAAGTCAACCATTCTGACCTGAATGCTTGCAAGGGGCACTGACTTGGCAGCTTGTGTTTGCCAATCCAGTAAACATGAAAATAATCCATGATATGTACATAGGATACATTGGCTTTGTGCTGAGTAGTTCAGTTTGTAACCCAAAAGTTCAGCCCTACAGTCTAAAATATATTTGTTGATGGTGCTCAAACATACACGCTATTGCCATTCATGTACCCAAAGCCTACTGCAAAAAATGCTAGTATTAGATGTTTCTTAAAGCTACTAGCCTGATGTATGAGTATAATTGGAGATGCAGGAAGCAGAGAAAGCAGAAAGAGGAGTTTGCACAATACAGGCATAAAGAAGTACATTCCAACTACTTTTCTAATGGTCTTCTATTGAGCTTTGTCTGTGTTTATTCTGCAGGCAATTACATAAAACTAAGATTGAGGTACAATGAGTATATTCTCTGGAGTTCTGTTGCCATTTTACTAAAGTGCATTAATTGCTTGCTGATTGCTTGGTAAGACCTCTTGTGAATAAATAAAAATAATAAAAAGTTAAAACTGCAAGCACTCAATCAATTTGTAATTTGCTAGGCAGATGCACAATAGAAGTCTTGACCTTTATCAGATTTAATATTTTTCAAGAAAATTACTTTACAATATTTATTTTTAATAATGGCGTATTTGTAATTAGGTAAGTTAAGTTGTAAAGTCTGGTGCTTTGGGTTCTGCACATTTGTTTTACCATCAGCTTTAAAACCTTTCAAATTATAAATATGTTTTTTGCATTTGGAAGGAAGCTTTAAACTATTATTTGAGTGCCAATAAGTTTTATAGAATCTCATTCATCAATAACTTTTTCACCTCGACTCCATCACTTTCTATTTATAGAATATATATTAGGATAGCCAGTTAAAAGGAAATTTAAATTAATGAACTGTTGTGAAAGTTTTAAGCCAACAGGATAATTCCAACTACCACCCACAGGCACATCTTCATTAACCATGACTGTGGCAAGCCATAGCCATGCAGATGCACCTTACAAACTTGCCCTTCCCCTTTTTTCCAATCTCCCATCCCCACCCCTTTAAATACCCCCACATCCTAATCCCCCACCAATGAATTACCACTCCAAGCATTGCTTAAATGGCCCGTAGGCCTTTTATTAACAGAATTATAACCAAAATTAACTTAATATCCAATAAAATATAAAAACAATATAACAATAAAACAGTATAAATAAACGCATACATAGAATAAACAATATAACTTAAAAACACCATAATTAAAGAATAAGTACCAGATAAACAATAACACATCCTAACCATATTGCCTTTACAACTTTCTTACTGGTTGCAGGTCCTTGAAGGCCACCACTTTACACCTTTTGGGGTCTGCACCTGAAAGACAGTTGCTCCCAGCCGCCCATACTCCCAGCTCGGGAGCGAATATATCCTTTTCTTGTGCAGACCCTCCCCACAACACTTTACCAGACCATTAACCCAAACCAGGGATTCCAAACCAAAGATGGAACCCTAACCAAATATTGCCAACAGCACACTCCCCCCGAGGACCTCAATGGCCCGCCCTACTAGCCAAACCAGCAATCAAAAACCCAAACTGCCAACCACTTAAGCACTAAAAGGTAAGGGAGGGTGGGAAAAACTTTTCCTGAAGGCTGTCTCGCTCTAAAAAGGGGGGGCCCCTCCTCCTCCTGCCCATTTTAACTACTCTTGTCCCTCCTTAAACCTCCTCCCCCTCCTTCCCCCCTGTCTTTCCTCTCGCTCACTCTCGTCCAAAACTTTTAACCCTATGCTATCTGCCCCCTGACTGCCCAGTCATGACGGCCTTCCCCTATGCTCCCTCCTCGCTCGTTACAGGCCTCACTTTAGGATCAGCCCTTACAGTGTCAGATACTATAGATCATCAACTCTTAATAAAGCAGTGATGACGGCATGCCATCATTCATTGCTTATTATTTACTGAGGTGTTTTTTAGGGTGAGGTAGCTAGGTGTATGCACCAATGGGATATAATAATAGGCAACAGGTACCAACCAGCATTTAGTAAAACTGAATTTGTTAGCTGGCTACAGAATTTACATGTCCTCCATATACATGTAGAATATTCTGGTAGGACAGCATATGAAATAATGTCGCTAATAATATATGGTTACTTTTGTATTAAAAGGTTCAGAGTAATGGCTTTGTTGTAGGAATTTTGTATTTGTATGTATTTAAAGGGACAAAGAGCTTTCTTTGCTGATCCCAGTACAAGATGACTTGTTGCTTTCAGTGGTGACTAGGTAAATAAAAAGTTATAGGGAGTTAGATAATAGTAAGGGGTAAGATTTACTTTTCACAAAATGGGGATTAAAGGTATGTTATATGTTTAAGTGTTTGCTAAGGTTTTAGGGTTAGGTAAAGCTTTATTTCCAAGAGTTGTTGGGGGCAGGTTAATACAGCTAGTTAAAGCGTAACTAAAGGCAAAATATGTTTTTGTTTTTGATTTGGTAGAGTAGTACCATATTTTCATTGCTCTCTGTGGTTATTCACTTACTCTAATCATCCTGATCACAAATGTCACCAGAAGGATAATGAAGGCAAATCCAAATTATTAAGATGTCACCAGAAAAGAATGGATGGGTGATCTTTTGATGGGGTCTCTCTATCCACAAAACCCAAAAGAATACATTTTTCTTTTAGATATTTCTTAGATTTCCAAGACAAGGAAAGAGACAGGCATTTCAAAGGCTGTTAACAGTAAGGCTACGTACACACATGCAATAATTATCGTTGGAAATGAACGACCAACGTCCGTTTGTCCAATAAGCGTTACAAAAAAAAGTGCACAAAGACTCGCCAATGAACGAGAAATGTCACTGGAAACTAATGACCGCCCCGGCGGATCTGATTGATCGATGATCGTTCACTTTCTTTTGTGTGTACTGTCGTTCAGTGAACGTGGATTGTTCTGCGGTACACTTTCTCCGGTACATGTCACTTCCTACATCGTTCAAACGATCGTATCTAGTGTTTGTACATTATTGGTGGATTATATTTGAACGATCATATCATCACACCATGTGCAGAATTGTGCACAATACGATCCTTCAAAATAATCATGAATAATTGCTGATCGGTTGTTTATCGTTTGTTTTCTTACAGCTATTATTGCAGGTGTATACCTAGCCTAAGGCGGTCAATTATCAAAGCCTAATTTATGGATTAGATCAGGTTTTCAGGTGAGGGTAGGGCTGGCTGTGAGTAGTAACCTAAGTAATGTTAGAATAAATGTAACATTCTCACATCTAAATGCCAGCCTATCTATGGTCTCTTTATGAGCCCTATATTCAGACTACGTCCTATCACTTGCCATTCTCCAGAGTGAGTGCTCTTGTTGGATACTAAGGCAATGTAATTAGAGAGGACAACGGTTTAGCCCAGAGATGAAACTTAAATTAATTGTGGAATACTGCATAGAGTTTTCTGACTAATAAAAATGTAAAACACGTTGGTTGTTTCTGCATTTAGGCAAGATGGTTACAAAACTTTTTAATGACTTACATGTTCATTCCAGGTCTAAGTCACAAACAAATCTGAAATAGGTACTCGGGGTGTCTTGTGTCTTACATTAGTCCTATAAATGTTCCTACTACAGCTACAATTTTTCTGAAGATAGAGCAGATCGATCCAACAAGCCCTCTAAGGCATCTTTGTGCTGCCCGACCCTACAATAAACCTTTACAGCTTCTACTGAATTTCAGTTTTATAGTTTACTGCTTGGCTCAAAACAGTTGTTATAGCCAAACCTCTAATTTATGTTTTCAGTAGTTTAAGAAAATTCTAAAACCTGAAGTAACCTAGGAAACTCTAAAGGAAATCTAGACTCATGTAAAAGTCTGTGTAATTAGGGGCAATATAGAAGAGGCAAGTTGAATTTGTCATTTTGTTTTTCCCAAGTCTAATATTCAATATTTAGCACCCCCATGTCTTATATGGGCAAGTTTTAGTAGGAATAAACCAACAATCAATTAGTTTTTCATGAATATTTCTTTTTTATGTCTACAGATAGTTGTTATATTGTCTCCTTCTCGTTGATCATCCTAAATACGAGTCTACACAATCCAAGTGTTAAGGAAAAGCCCGACCCACAACAATTCATTTCTATACACAAAGGTGTACACCCCGGTGGTGATCTACCTACAGAGTTGTTGACCGTAAGTACAACTGTAATGTATATATTGTGTTAAATAAAGCTTGTAGTAACATAAAAATATTGGCTGCTGTTGCTGACTATCTTTTGGAAATGTCGGCTACCTCTGGCTTCAGTTATGTCTCAGTTATCAGCCCAGAACAAGCATGGTAAAAATCTGAATCTGCATCAATAACTCAAAGAATCACTATCACATATACAAAACTTAATGATTTTTTTGGTAAAGATGGTGTGGTTTTCTCACAAAAAATAGGATATAAAAGCAGCTCAATTGTTTTAAAATAAAAAAATAAATCAATAATTAAAAGCTTCATTGTATATGAGAAGAGATTAGCTGAACTGAATCTATTCCCCCTTGAGAAGAGACGTATAAGGGGGGATATGATCACTCTGTATAAATATATAAATGGTCCATACAGAGAACTCTCTTCCCCATTATTCACTTTGAGATCATTACAAAGAACAAGAGGGCACTCTTTGCATCTGGAGGAAAAGAAGTTTAAGCTCCGGATAAGGAAGGGATTCTTCACTGTATGGGCTGTGAAAATGTGGAATCGGCTCCCTCAGGAAGTAGTTTCAGCAACTACTATAGATTGCTTTAAGAAAAAGCTGGATGATTTCTAGAAGCACAGAATATAACTGGGGATTAGGGATTTAAAGTAAAAATAACAGAGACTGTTGATCCAGGGAACATCCAGGAAAGACTTTTTTTTATTTGTTGAAGCAAATTGTACCCGGGGTTTTTTGCCTTCCTCTGGACCAACTATGTCTTATAGGGTTTTATATCTGGGATATGTTTATTTCCCCAGTGGTTGAACTTGATGGATTTATGTCTTTTTTCAACCTAACCTACTATGTAACTATGTAAACCTATTGTTAGAATCATGATTAGACAACAGCACAGCACTTCTATATATGTAAGGGTGCTTAGGCACACTCCATTCTACCCTTGAAATAAAATAATCATTGAATGCATATATACTATCCACTCATGACTTAGATTATGGCTGGTGGATAGCTTAGGATAGCTTTCATCTCCTCCTTGTAGCCACACATAGCTGTACAATAGAGTTGTTCTGAGGCATCAAGCTGCAGAGTGCCTAGTATAATTGCAGTCTGAGCCTAGGCTAGGTCCACTTTAAAGTTGTAATGCTGATGTTAAATTTCTTTGTACAGGAAATGTATGACAGTCTGAAAAAAGAACCGTTCCGGCTTCCTGAAGAAGAAGATTCTTGGGAGCTCACACTTGCTTTTCAGAAGCCACAGAGAGAGGGTTGGCTTCTGAAAATGGGTAATTTTTTTTTCTAAAAAATTCATTTTTTGAAAATATATTATTTGTTATAATTTAATATTTGTTATTGTTTGCCCCCTCATCATGGCATTGCATATAGTTCATACATTCAGAGCTACAGTTTCTTACCACAGTCAGAACAGAAACCATTTAAATCACATGCAACTTTAAAGGAACAGGTTTTATTGGGCAACTCTTGCAACACACCATCCTGTTTTATGAACACCCTGTATATATTTAGTGATAGTATCTCATAGTGTACCTCTACCAAGACTGTAGAAATCAAAGAGTTTGCCTAATCCCAACAATAACTTTTAAAAATACCACCACTCACCTATTAAGCTTAAGGTATTGTGGAGAAATTGTTCTTTATCATTCACAACAGGAAAGCTGAAATCATAGCTCCTCTTCTTTAATTTTCTTTGTTCCAAAACATGTGGTAGGCAGTTTTTTTTACCATAAACAAACAGATTGTTCTGTAAGCTGTTAAAAACAAAATAAAATTCTGCTGTGATCCTTAAGAATGAATAACATCAAAGTACAAGCAGCTTCATAAGTTAGTGAGGGCTTGTTTTTAACTGCTTGTTGAAAATGTAATCTTACCATAGATGCACTTTAACTATTCATTTTTATGCTACCTATGTTATTGCATAATACAATGAAAATTTGTTTTATATATTTTTTTTTATTTTATTTATTTTATTTAAGCGCACTACTATCTGCATTCCTTTGGGTGCACATACCACAGATTGGTTTTTGAATCTCTCTAGATTGTTAGGCCAGTTCTTTGGAAAATATTTCGCTCTTAGCCTTTAGTATGTGAAATTAGTATGCAGAAATGCTATAAAAACAACTATAAATGCTAAAAAGACTGTAACCTGCAACAGAAAGGGGTAGCTGAATCTGACTCAGGGGCAGACAGGATATGTTTTATGTGTAGAAAGCTGAAGGCAGACAGGGAATTCCATGTGCAGGAAACAGGGTCAGAAAAGCAAACGTGGAAATGAATGGACAGATACAGCAGATGTACAACAAGTGCTTCCTTCTTCTAGTCTAAATGATAGACATGATCACTGCCATCATTTATTTTTAGTATGTAATCTACGGATATCCATATATATTAGATAATCGTTTGTTGTCATTGGAGGTACCCTGGTGGCATGATAAAGAGGTCCTGCAAAGTTAGACCTGGACCCTACAACACTGGTGACTGTTTCATTGGCTTTTTAAAAGGATTAAGTATTAGAGTAAAGTGTCTGTAAAGCCAAAACCTGGAAGATTTCTCACCTATATCTGTTTCAGTGACAACTATTTTTTGACAAATGATTTATGACAAATATTTTTGACTGTGCTTAAAAAAAAATCTTAAAATCTACTACAAAAAAAAAATGTAAAATATGGTTGCCCACAGCCTCTCTAACGGGTGGAGAGTCGTCACTTTGCTCTCTTCGAGAGCTATGGATTTTGGCAGGATATTCATACCCAACTCACTTCCAGTGTGTCAGGTGCATTGTTCCCCATTGTATGCTGTGAATACTTCTATCCCTCTCTGCTTTTGGGTTCTGTAATAATGTAGGGGTCAGCAGATGGAACTCCAATGTGCAGTGGTAGAGCCACCATCCATCATATTCGGAAATGTTGGATGCTTGATGAGGTCTAAGTTGGGATTGGATCATGTAGCAGCTACATACAGACCATAGCTGCCTACCTGCTACTTAGCAAGCCTGTACTCATGTGATTGCGCTTTTTCCTTTTAATTGCACTCACATGCAGACAGGCATGGCAAGTATCCATTGTATTCTTAAATGTGTTTTCATTGCGCTAGATCAGTTGTGTTTTCCCCTCTTTTTCACATTCATAATGAATGACCAATACGAAGAGTAATGCCTGTTATAGGTTTAAAGGGGTTCTAAAGTTTCTTTATGTTTATTACTTTTTGTAGTGCTAAGCAGTTCCTATAAACATGTGATGATGTATAGCTGTGAGTAGTGTTGGTCGAATATCTCACTATTTGATTCGACAGTTATTCGATCGAATAGGGAGATATTGTTCAGGTGATCGAACGTTGAATTCGAACACCATTAAAGTCAATTGGGGGAAAATTTGGGGTAATTTTTTGGGGACTGTGTAGAACAGCAAGAGCAATCAGGGGAGCAGAGCTGTCAGCTCCACTCCCCTGATTGCTCTTGCAGCCCTTTACCAGTTGTATTTGTTTTTGGATAGAGTTTCTCTATCCAAGAACACAGGAGTTCTGTGTTCCTGGATGGAGAAACTCTATCCAGGAATAGGGATGAGCGAGAATGCCTTGTGAAAATTTCCTCGAACTTCCGATGGTTCTGCGAAATTCCGGCGAAAATGACTTTGCGAAACCCTTGGGTAGATCGAGGAAATTATAACAGGAGGATTCACTCCTGTCATTGTGGGATAACCTGTAAAAAAATAAAAGTTAGTTACAGAAATCACGCACATTCAATACATTACTTTAACTCCTTTTTAACACATTTTTTTACACACGAATTTGCAAAATTGAATCCCGTGTTTTTCGTGTCGTGTCAATCTGAATTCAAACATTTCCAACAAAAATTATTACATTGGGCGAGGTCTATGACTTTTTTGCTATGTCTATTTTTTTGAAAAAAATCACTCATAACATGTAATCAAGAATATGAATCATTGAGAAACAACATAGCATACCCCTGGCATTTTTTCATGGGTCAGTTCCCTTTTTATAAATAATTCTGCATTCCAGCAATACATTTCTCACTTCTCATTTCTTCATGGGTCTGCAAATGCTCCACTTCCACACTGACTTGTTCTTCTTCGTCACAACATCTCTATATTATAGTTCTATATTATTCATTATGCAAACCTGACCGGAATGTCTCTGTTTGTTTTTCATGGCATTATAAAATAGGGATGTCTTTAATCCTAGATGACTTTTTTGTATTATAGAATGATTTAGTACAGGACTGAGATTACGGAGCCGAGAATATTACACTGTCATGTCCCTTAGTACTTGTAGAAATCAGAGTAACAGATCTTTATTTTTCTTTCTGAATCCGCCAGGAGTAAGATTAATTCAAGTAGAAATTGTCTGCTTGCTTCTTACAATCCTATTGTGAGTAATGGTAGAATCAGAAATATTACTTTCATTTAGTATGGGTCCTAAAGCAGAACTAAATATAAAAACATTGTAGCAGATTATTTATTGTAACACGACAGGCAATTGAACAAGCTTAAAGCGGTCCTAAACTCGAAATTTTCACTTTAAATAAAAACCCTTTTAAAAAGTGCAACACTTTTTTTTTTCACTGCGGCATTTAAGACAGAATGGAACGCAAAGTCCCTGGAAATACATACGTCAAGCATCCCGGGATACTCTTGGCTGCTCCTTCTGCGCATGCCCTGATCTCTCCCTTATTTCGAAAATGGGAAAAAAATTGCCGATCTCACGCATGCGCCACCCGATCTCACGCCTGCGCAATGCAAGATCCGGTGACACAGGAAGAAGAAGATGTCGGTGCCCAGATACCAGGATGACGTGGGACCCAATCGAAGGAACCTCCAGACAGCTCGACAGGTCTGCAGGATTAAAAGTAAGTGTGTTTTTTTTATTTTGGGTTTATTTCCGCTTTAACGGCTTGTTTGCAATCCATTCTTTATGTGTTATGTACTCTGAGTTGCACATGGACAGCTAAGTGTACAATCCTTCTATAGCTCATGGCCAAAGATCCAGAACCTGAAAAAAGGCCAGGTGACAATTCTGGAACCTACAGGACTGGTGTGTTTAGGTAAAGAATAGCAATCTAATAGGTGAGTTTATTTTATTGCATAAGGGAAAAGTTTTTTTTTATTAAATAAATTAAACTCATCTGCCCTGGCTCAGTTGCAGCTACTGATATCTTCATCCAGCCCTCATTTGGGTTTTGGACCCGCCTGTTTGCAATTTTTTCTATATTCTTATTTTTAGTTCCTATTTCAAGCTAAACAAATAAAAAAATACAGATAAGCATACAGACTGATCAGACAGTGCAAGTACCTGAATCTGAGCTGGTATCTGCCTCCAGTAATCCCAAGTACATCAGAAATCACACTAGAAGTAGTAATACCAGCACAAGGCATCAAACAGTTGTGCTGCAGTGGTAATGTACTTCCAGGCTTGGAGAACAAAGTAACAAAGCAATGAGCTTGTCATTCTGCTTCTTTACTTTTTACTGTACAGTAGGGACGAGCGAGAATGCCTCTGACATTCTCGCAAAAACTTCCCCTAACTTCCGATGGGTCAGCGAAATTTCGTTGAACCGATTTCGTGGGCCCATCGGAAGAGAAAATCATTACAAGATCCTCCTGTGTGCGATCCCCAACACTAGAGGTCTTGCCCTTTTTTAACCTTCAGTGCTCTGGGATCGTACACAGGAGGATTCCCTTGGCTGCATTCATGATGAACACAGCCGCAAGTACTCCTGTGTTCTTGGATAGAGGATCTCCATCCAAGAACACATACTACAGGGCTGCAAGAGCAATCAGGGGAGCGGAACTGTCAGCTCCGCTCCCCTGATTGGTCTTGCAGGTCCCAAAAGATTCAATCTCGATGGCCGAATTTACACACGCCGTTCTCGCTTACATGTTCCGTAAGCGATTCGCCTCGAGATTGAATTTTAAAATCTCACTCGCTCATCCTTACTGTCCAGTCCTATGTGATAGACTGATAATCCATTTACCACAGCTTTGTAGATCTAGGATCTGGATGGACAGAAATACCAGTTTTATGGCAGGAAAAACAGCTCACGTAGTACTAATAGAAGCACATAGGCTGCTGTTGCTGATTCTGAAAATGCTGGCTGCTTGGTTGTCTCAGACATTTAAGTCTGAAAAGTAAACATGAGGCCAGGACTTCATCGTATTTATTATAGGCCGGTAGTTTTATACATTTGAAATCATGTACCTAACATGTTCCAGAAGAGAAGTCAACAATGGCAAATTCCATACCTTCTGTATGTGTTGTAGCCTGGCTCCCCAGCAACACATTGACATTCCCTTTACCCCCCCTGGTCTCCTTTTCTCTCTCTTACCACCTCCTACCAACATTTAATTTACATTTTCCTTTTCCTCTTTAGCCCACCTTGAATGGGAAGCCATATCTTTAATCTATACTGGATATGGGAAATGACTAAAACTTTGGGTTCTTCCTGTGACAAATGTTTAATGTGAAGTTGCTGGTTTCTATAGCAAACGTGGTTATTAGCCAATTTTGGACATTACCGCTATGTGTTTTCTATACCTTTGTTTGCAAACAAGGATGTGCAATTAGATTTCACAAGAACATTCCTGTAATATATCATGATAGTGTTGCGGAAGCCATCAAGTATTCTTTCTATGTAACATGGTAATTTAAACATGTATAAAAAAAGATTAAAGTGCAATATTGATCTGCATGGACCAAGCACAAGTTAATATTAAAAAAATGCAAATTTGAGCAGCACTGATTAATCAGCGTTTAATATAATGTTCTTTTTAGAGCTGAAGATTTATAGCTATGGTCATATTTGCTCATATTTACTAATTAATTTATATCAGTATGTTAGCTGTTGGGTGTACAAGAAATGAGGAAGAGTTTAATGTGCTCTGTAAGGTGGTGGCTATTATATCTGCATTATATAAATTTAATCAATAGAACTGCAAAAATGTTTGATCAGGTATGGCTTGAAAACAAAATATGAACAAAAATAACATTAGGCATGACATCTAAAATGAAATATCATTGAAGGCAATTGAAATCTGAACCAGAGTCCATGGCCCTGATTTAATAAAGCTCTCTAAGGATGGAGAGGATACACTTTCATCAGCAAAGCTGGGTGATCCAGCAAACCTGGATTGTACTTTTTCAATGTCTTTTGCTATTTGTTAGCAAATGTTTTGAATCCTGATTAAGATCCATTCCAGGTTTTTAAACCTCTTTTAGAAGCACAAATTGCCCCTCTGGAGTACGAAGCATACTTCTGCTCTGCTACCAGAAGTGGCAAACTGCACCCTAGGTCTGCATGTTTGCATGTGTGGCCCTTGTGTTTGCAGTGGCAGTGCGATTCTTGCTCCAGAGGAGGAAAAGCAACCTTGTGGCTAGAAACAACATGTTGTGTTAAGGAGTTGCATCACAACCACGTCACAATACGAATGCAACTACACTCAAATGAATGCACAAAATGGTTCCAACCCCTCACATTCAGTTTATTAGGAGTAGTTGTGGCTGAACATGTGGATAACCACTTCGGTCAACTGTATGTCTGAGATTAGCCTCAGTTTGGGAAACTTGATGATGGTGCCAAAAAACAGCTTTTAAAATGTTACCTTGTACTACAATGGAGGGAGAGAAGATGGTGGTACTGGTAATCGGGCACAGCCTTTGGTCCTCTTCTCTCCGAATCAATTAGAAATGCAGTCCAAATGCAAACCACAAAAATGCACCATTAACATTTTAATTTGGCTTTCTGACTTTGTTAAATGCAATCTGGAACTTCAAAACTTTAATCGATAATAGGATATAATAGGATATATTGTAACTTCATTACAGAGTAAAATTACATTTTTAGGATGTCTCCCGGTCTCTTACTTGAGTGAATGAGTTTAGGTGACATGAAAAACAGATGAAAGAAGATGGTGGCACCACATGGAACAACAAGCATCAGAAAGAAGAGGGAAGCTGTAATGCGCCTGGGCACACAAACCACAGCCAACTCCAAAAGTCCTAGTATCGAGTTTTATTAAAGTCATAAAACAAGACAGGGGTATTTACAGATATCAAGTCCAATAAGCGTAGTACAGGAGGGTAAGGCAAAGGCAGGTCAGGAACAATCCGAGGTCAGGGCAGGCAGCAGACAAGGGAGGTCACAAACAATCCGAGGCCAGGACTGGCAGAGTTCAGGCAAGAGTCAGGTATCAGACCGGGTCACTATTTTAATGACAAATTACAGAAACATTAACCAAGACAAAGAATCCACCCAAGCACACTGCATACACACAGGCTTATACCGGGCAATGGTGTTCAGGACAGGTTCTCCTTAAATGGCCAGAGTGACCAATAACCTTGCGCCACCTGGCGCCATTTGATTGAATGGTAACTGAATCCCCTGAGGCCGATTGGCCGCAAGGAATTCAAACTATGTCCCGCCCCTCGGGGGGTACAAGAGGCACGCGTGGTAGCACGAGCACCTCTTCCCACAGCACCCCTGGGACGTGCCCTAATTTGCACCTCCACAGGAGTGCTGAGAACAGGAGTTTCTGTAATCACGTCTTTAGAGATGCAAGGGATGCCGCCTGGTCGAACAGTAGTTTGGCCAGGACGGATCCCTCCGCCTCCAGAGAGAGACACGCTTCCCTCCCTCTGCGGCTGGGATCCCCAGGGACGCCGCGGGCTCGCAGGACAGGTAAGTTCCTTACAGAAGCTAAGCCAGCACAGGGCCCATCGGGTTCAGTTTGTCATCAATTCACAAAAGTTTAGCATTTATTTCTAAAGGAACAACTGCAGTTTGGATAAATTAAAACAGCATAAAATTCATTCTCAGTAGTGGAAATCAAAAAACTTTTCGTATTGAACTCTTTCCGCCATAGCTGTTGGTGGAGTTCCCAATTGAACGTGATTGTCAGTGTTTGATACACAATATTAGAAAGTTCAAATGTTTGATTGCTTTTTTATTATTAAATTCTTTGTAGCTGACTACAGTGATGGATTTACCACTTTTAACTAGAAAATTGTTGTACTAAATCTGTCTGCAACTTTAGCTTCAGACATTATGTCACAGGGCCTCAACCATTTGCTGCCACACTGGAATTGGAAAAGTTTTGTGAAGATTGATGTACAGTACATACTGACAGTATCTTGTGGATCATTTTGTCACTATATTTCACTTTCTACAGAAGCAGGTTCAGACACTTTGCTTTAAATATTTGTATGTGACAAATGGCAAGTGAACATCTGCAGGGAATAATAAAAGTTTACATTAACCAAAACTTACATTTGATTTTATTTTTTTAGAAAAAGGGTGACTGAGCGCCTCTTTATTTATCCTCTTAGATTGTAAGTTGTTTTGGGCAGGATCCTCTTCTCCTCTTGTGTCATCATCATTTGCAAACCCTATTTATTCTAGAACACTGCATAATATGTTGGCGCTTTATAAACACACTAAAATATTAATAGTATAGTATAAATATAGTATAATAATAATTATCTCAAACCCGTTGTTTAAGATAATGTCATTTAGCTACATTTTTTATACACAGCAGCTGACCGTTTGGGAAGGTGAATTACATTACACATTTGGATATTCTGATCCTAATGTTCTGCTTGGCAACATTCAGCCATACTACTGGTGACTATTGTCCTTTGGACAGTAAATGAAGGAAAATCTGGAATTTAGGGCTTCCTTGCTGAGGTTTTCTTTACTTTAGAGAGCTTGCTTGTTATCATGCCATCTGTTTTTCTTGAGGACATTCCATCATCTATACCAAGCTACCATCTTGGACATTTTACTCTGAAATAATTATTCTTTACTGCAACTTTCACTTGTTGTATTCTTTGTATTGTTATTTTTGCCTACTTATTTCATACTCTATATATATATTGTACTTTCCGCTTCATATCAGACTGTGTGGTGTGAATTCTGTTTTTGTGGATTAGGTGGGCTGTGTGAATGCAGAGTAATACAGAAAGTAACTAAATGGAAATTTTCAAACCCATATATGTATATTATTTTATATGTAAGTTTATAAAAGGAACAGGTATAAGACATATGTACAAATGTGATACCTAATGTTTAGGAAAAAATAATAATACATTTTACTCAATATCATTCCCATGTCCATGTCTCACTGTATACCATTTTCTTAGATTTATTTTTTGTTAATCTATTGCATTGGTATTTAAAAACAAGGTCATTGCTTTGCTTTTAGATCAGGGTTGTCTGTCTCCCGTGTGCACTCCTCCAGCTGACATTGGGATGCTTGTCAGTTCTCCACATGCTTTCTGCAGACGTAACAACCACCCGAAGAAGCAGGCATGCCAGGTTGACTACATTGTTGCCTAAAGTGGACCTATCATGACATTTTTAACATTATATAAAAGGGTGGCCAACCCTTATTTTACATTTAAATTGAATACATTTTTTTGAGGAGGACCCCTCCCATTCCTTCTTTACTAGGGTATATCTGCAGCCTATTAGATACCTATATCAAACATCTCAGGAGGCTTCCGGCTAATCCTTGAGATCAGGCATGGAAAGAAAATGCTGTCCCAGAAAATAAAATAAAAAATGCAGAACTCATGATTGGTCAGTGAGATTGGCACTTTTTCTTACATTTGAAGAAACATCACCCAATCTTGTGTCTGTGCAGTCTAAGAATGGATGATGTGAAGAAGAACTCCAGTGCCCTGTGGCGCTTGCTTTCCTGTCTGCTGGAAAAGAAGAAAGAAATATGCAACATATTCACAAAATACTGGTTGCCTAAAGGCAGAACTAAACTAAAATAAAAAAATTACACTTACTTTTATTCCTGCAGGTCCCTCAATGGCACTGGTCCTTCCCACGATCTGGTCCCAAGTCGTCCGGAAACTCCTCTTCTTTCCAGCCCTGGGAAAGCGCCGGGGCTGCCATCTTCGGTCTTCACTTCTGTCTTCTTTCTTCGTCACCCGATCTTGCACTGCACAGCTGTGACATAGGGTGACATAGCCGCTCTGAAGGGGAAAAAAGAGAGCGGATCTCCCTGCATGTGCGTGAGATCGGCAACTTTCCTCTAGGAGGAAAAATACCCCGAAATCAAGAAATGTGCAGAAGGAGCAGCCAAAGCCTTCTGGGATGCGGGACGTAGGTATCCCGGGAGGCTCTGCACTCTCATTATGTATTGATCGCCGTGCTATATAGTCAGGCATGATGCATATCACAGCTGGACATGGCTTTTTGATGGGTAAAACAAAATGTTGTACTTTGTAAATTCTGCAGATGCACAGTGAAGGGATTATACCTTTCCATGTGCTCTGAAATTTATTTAACCTTATCAATAATATAAATATTTTGTGTAATATACATTGCAGGAATAACACAAGCATATTATTTTTACATAAATATAAATTTACAGGGGCCAATAGAATATAATGGATTGACACCAATTTGATATAAATTGGCATTGACTTGTTCTTTATAGACTTTAGAGTATTATCCAAGTCAAATGAACAAATAATCTTTCCAATAGGCAAAATTATAGCCCCTGATTTTAAGGTTTGAATAAAAATAAAAACTTATATTTATGTGACTGAGATAAAGTGTTTAGGGAAGTTTGCCTCAGAAAAAGAGAAGTATTCCGTCATGTTCTCTCACTAGTGGATGGAGGAGGGGAGGGAAACAATTTGTAGAAAGGGAAAAGTAGAAATGATGCAATTTTTATTTTTTTTCAACCATTTCCTAGCCTGAGCTTGTGGTTTTACAAAGTATGCAAAATAGATTTAAATTAAATGTACTTACATTCTGTAATACTGACCAGCTAATGTGCTTGCTTCACACTTTCTAATGAGATGGAAAGAACTTATTCTGTCTGTCATCTCCAAACTCGGAACTAAACTAAAAACAAAAAAACTACACTGACCTCTAATTCCACAGGTCCCTCAATGGCACTGGTCCCTCCGACAATCCGGTCCCGTGGTGTCCTGGGATTCCCCTTCGTCCCAGCGCGGAGTAAGCGCCAGGGGCTGCCATCTTCCGACTTCTCTTTCATTATTCTTTCTTCGTCACCCAATCTTGCACTGCGCAGGTGTGAGATTGGGTGACATAGCTGCTGTGAAGGGAGAAAAAAAGAGAGCCGATCTCACTGTCCATGAGTGAGATCCGAATCTTTTTCCCGTAGGAGGAAAAAATACCCCTTCTGCCTGAGATTAGAGCATGCGCAGAAGGTGCAGCCAGAGCCTCCCAGGATGCGTGACGTAGGTATCCTGGGAGGCTCGGTGCTCCCATTAAAGGGGCGGTGCTGCTTAAAAAAAAGGTTAAAGGCATTTAAAGATTCCAAGATTTTATCTTTATATAGAACAGTTGTCTATCCTTCTATGTAAAGTAAAAATGTTGAGTTTGGGTCCGCTTTATGTAAAAAATTCATATAGCCTGTTTGTTCTCTACTTTTAAAGAGGATCCAGTAAGTTGGATTGGTTGGTTGAATGTTTGTAACCATTTAACACAACATTTTCAGACTTATCTTTACTGCAATAGCAATGAGGTTTAATACCCAAAAAGTTTAGGCTGAGTTAACAATGGAAATTACTACTTAGTAAGGGAATTTTTACTTAGCTGAGTGAACGTGGTAAAAATTTGCTCTGCAAAAAATGACCCAAACACATTCAAGAAAAGATGATTTTGGTTTGCAAACAAGTGGAAGTTGAAGTTATCAAAGATTAACTCACTAAGCTCATTCACTAATCTAAGTGAAACTTCTCTTACAAAGTAATATTTCATTTAGCTGAGTCATTAGCCTATATTTCTTGAAATAACCCTAATTTTATTATTATTAATAAACAGGAGTTTTATAGCGTCAACATATTAGGCAGCGCTGTACATAAGATAGGGGTAGCAAATAACAGACAGTTACACACAGTGACACAGGCGGAGAAGAGGATCTCGCCCCAAAGAGCTTACAATCTAGGCGGTGGGGGAAGTCTCACACAATAGATATGGAGTGATGGGAAGTAGTGAATGTTTTAAGAGACGGAAGAAGACATGTAGGCAATTGTGAAAAAGTGTGTTTTGAGTGCTCCTTTAAATTAGTGGAATTTAGGAGCAAGCCGAATTGGACGAGGAAGACCATTCCAGAGAATGGGGGCAGCTCTGGAAAAGTCTTGGAGCCGTGCGTGTGATGAGGTTATGAGTGAGGAAGTCATTAGTAGGTCATTGGAAGACCAAAGAAAGCAGTTGGGGAAGTATTTTTCTACCAGGTCAGAAAGGTAGATTGGACAGGAGCTGTGTAGGGATTTGAAGGCAAAGCACAGGAGATGATATTGATTCTAAGGTGAAATGGAAGCCAATGGAGAGAACTACAACGAGATGCAGCAGAAGAGGAGCGGAGGGAAGGATGGATGAGTCTGGCTGCAGCATTCATAATAGATTGTAGAGGAGAGAGTCGGGTTAGTGGAATACCAGAGAGGAGGAGGTTACAGTAGTCCAGACGAGAGATGATAAGAGCATGTACAAGGAGTTTGGTGGTCTCAGGGGACAGGTAGGGGCGGATTTTGGAGATGTTGCGTAGGTGAAAGTGACAGGACCTGGAAATGTTCTGAATATGGGGGGGTAAATGAGAGGGCCGAGTCAAAGGTGACACCAAGACAACGTGCCTGAGGGGAGGGCCGAATAACAGTGTTATAACAGTTAGATATATGTCAGGGGGGGATTTGGAATTTGAGGGGGGGATGATGATGAGTTCTGTTTTATCCAGGTTGAGTTTCAGGAATGGGTCAGACATCCATGATGAGATGGCCGACAGGCAGCATGAGACCTTATCCAGGACTGAGGGAGACAGGTCAGGGGTGGACAGATAAATCCGAGTGTCATCAGCATACAGATGGTACTGTAAACCAAAGAAGGATATGAGACTACCGAGAGAGGAGGTGTACAGAGAAAAGAGGACCGGTCCAAGGACTGACCCTTGGGTCAGTTACCATATCAGAACTGGAAAAAATTACTGGAGTTTGGTATTAAAGGCTTAGTTCTCAGTATTTTAGAGTAACAAACATTCATTAAAAAGTCAATATCCACATTATTGACATGGTCATAGTGAAAATTGGGTACACCTAAAGGCCATGGCTTATTATAACACACGTTCTCATTTCCCATCATCATTTTGCCACATGACATCTCTAGCTACAAAGGAAAGACTTCCTTCTGACAGCTATATAATGCCCACCATGTGTCATCGACTACATGTCCTTCTCTAATCAATATCTAAATGATAAAGTATCTTTACTCAGGACCACCAATCTATTTCTTATTAGTACTGCCCCAGGGGGCAAATGCCCTACTCCTATCTTGTTAGTGTTCCTATATTTCATGTAAGCGCCATCCCATTCTTTTGTTACATATAGCCATTACTACTTTAAAATTTTAAATTAAGTGCCATTTGCTTTTCTTATATACTTCCATTACTGAAGGCAATGGTATTTATATTATTTTATACCTAATTATATTGTTTTATAACATACAATGTTTTTTTTCTATTACTGGATAGAAAAGTTGTAATTAATACCATATCTATGATATCTAGTTATAATACATGGAAACATTATAGGGTATTTTTGTAAATTATACCCTGCAAAAAATGTTTATTTGTGCAAAAGAATTACACATTAATGATTCTACGTCAAGGGCAATGCATAATTCATTTGAAATTGTGCAAATGGAGATGATTAAGTGTTGTGAACAGCAAAATTAAATGTATTTGAAGGGTATAAAGTAGAAATGGGTGAAAGATATTACCCAGTGATGGGCAAATAAACTTTGTGAGCAAATCGTATGGTGGTTGTGATAACCAATAGGAGCATTCCCCTTTTTATCTAATTAACCGTCTATAAAGCCAAAGTTTACAGTAAGTATTATTTATATTTATATTATATATATATATATATATATATTATATTTTCACCTCCTGTTGGCCCTTTGTAATGTAAAATATTCATTTTACTGGTGGTAATTTTGCCCTACTATCACTCTAAAAAAATAATGTTGAAATATTGAATATTGCAATGTTTGCTCAGCAGCGTTTTTATAAATATACCCCTTTAGGTATCTAACAGCATTTTGCTTTTTTATTGTTACAGGTGGCCGAGTTAAGACTTGGAAAAAGCGATGGTTCATTCTCAAAGATAACTGTCTGTACTATTTTGAATATACAACGGTGAGTGAAGCACACAAAACAAGATTCAAATGATCATAGTAACATTATATAATTTGTTGCGTTTCATGTTATTTCAGGACAAAGATCCACTAGGAATAATTCCTCTGGAAAACCTGTGTGTTGAACTAGCGGAAGACCCAAAAAAGCCGGTAACTATAAAGGGAGAAATGTGTATTTATTCATCGTGTTTAATCTGAAGGTTTTACAGATTGTATTTATAGCGATGTTATGTTATGTATATGAAAATGGAGCATACCATATGCAAAACTCTGGCTGGAAAAATATTTCATGCCCTTATGATTTGGCTCTGCACTCCTCCTAGGATCATCCATTTTTCCTTTCAAAAGGATAGGCAGTAAGTCATAATAACTTATTTATATGTATGACACAGAACCCGTAATATAGTGCAGTTTTGAATGCAATTATTTATTGAGAAATGCATCTTTGAAAGATAACAGTAAAATGAGTGAAATGGCACAACATTCTACCCAAGAAAAATCACCTGCTATACATATTTCAATTGGTACATTCATGAAAAAAGTTTATTCATTGATAGCTTTTTTTTTCCAGCTAGTTGGGGAATACTCATGGAATGAAGTTATTCTCAGTTCTGACATGTTTCGCCATTCAATTTATTGAAGGGAGACCCAAGTAGCAATGACTGAGTAGTACAAGAAAATTGGTGTCATTATAATGTATAAAAGTGTATCAGTATAATAAACCTACGATATCTAAGTACATCGGGTTAAGTACATAATTATGGAAAGAAGTGTGAAACATACATGTGGCCTGATATCAGTCATAGCTGTTATTCTAAAATATAGTTTTAAATGTAAGACTAAATAAAAAGAGTATGAGTGAATGGTATAGGGATATCATAGGATATTTCCTAAGATATTACAGTACAACATATGGCACTATATAATGATACATGTAAATAATATAAAGTTATTTTGCTTTATGAAACAATAATTCCTCCTTCCTAGTGTGTGCTGCTTCCCCCACACCCTAGATTGTAAGCTCTTCTGGGCAGGGTCCTCTCATCTACCTGTGTCACTGTCTGTATCTGTCTGTCATTTTCAACCCCTATTTAATGTACAGCGCTGTGTAATATGTTGGCGCTATATGAATATTGTTTAATATTAATAATAATAATCCATATTGCATATAATAAATGGCATATACTCTATATTCCAAACTAGATTAAATTAGCATATTCCCATCGTCCAAAAGCAAAATGAACTTCAGAGCAACCATAAACCATCCTTCATCCCAAACATATAATGTTCAGTATACACCACCACCAAAGACTTCTAACACAAGCATTTACTAGAAGCTCTAAGACTTTACAATCAGAACGATCTAAAGGTCCCTTATGGCCAAAAGTCCCCGACATGACTCCATTTATCCTTGAAAGATTCCAATCTATATTGTTTGATCATGCTGTCTGGCTTTTATTAGAACCAATCTTCTCATATGACCCTGTTGTACTTTTGTATGTCCGCCACTATATAAAACTCCCCAGGCATTTTAAAGCAGAAGAATAAACGACTCACTGATCAGAACAAAAGGAAATAAACCACCAATAGAATGGAAACAGACATTTTAGTTAAAAATTTAGGAACAATAAAAAAACAATATGATATCTTTGACTATAAAACTGAATTTTTAGATGTTTAGGGATGAATATGTTTTATTTAGTGCAATTTAAGTTACTAATTTTAAGGGTATCTCTAACTTGCATAAGTATTGCCAATATTTACATAATCTGAACAAGCAGTAAAAGCAATTTAAAACAAGCTATAGACATTGTGAAGAAATACGTCATCAAATATCACAATTGATTTTTATGATAGCAGAATCTCGGTAGCTTGCTAGATTTCTAATGTGATCAAGCACAAGGTTTTTTGGGCTGCCGGAAACCTTCTAAAACCTGACGAGAGTCTCTATGATCTTTGTGGATCTTTCAAGATTTATATGCAGCTATAAAGAAATGGCTTGGAGCTCTTTTGCTGCCTGCTAAGACTGTTTAAATATGGGTACAGGCACATTGTAAGCTAACCATAGATATCAGAATGATCTGGCATGTATTGGATGGGGAAACGGAAAACAGAAAAAACATGCCAGCTTTCAATGGAAAGAAAAGCAATTAGCTTAAATTTTCAGCAATGGTCATTAATTAATTTTAATTAGGTTAGCAGTTATTTAAGGACATGGAAATAGATTTTCAATCTGGTTAAAGCTGGTCAGATCTATATATAATTTGTGACATAAATACCAAGTGCAAACTGAGACCATCATGAGAGACTAGCATGGCCAATATAGAGGGACCAAACTCAGAGGCAGGAGGAGTATGAGGGGCCAAGCTGAGTTTTTTACATAAAATCTACAGACTGTGGGGGAAATAAGTATTGAACACTTTTTCTCAGTAAATACTGTAAGTAATCCACATATACAAAGAAATCAAAACAAATTAAGTAAATTAAGTTATGTGTAATAAAGTGGAATGGCACAGGGAACACGTTGAACACATGTAGTTGCAAAAATGCAAATGACGTATTTCTAAGCTTCCAAATGCTCCAGTAAAGTGGAAAGAATATAATTCCAAACTAATAATCAGAAGAGTTGTCCAAGAACCAAGGATAACTCATGGAGAGCTTCAGAAAGACCTGGAATAGCAGGTACAGCTGTTTTAAAGAAATCAATAAGTAATGCACTCAACTGACATCGGCCTTTATGCAAGACCACTGTGCAAGACTCCTCTGCGAAGAAAAAGCATGTTGAAACTCAATAAAGTCTGCTGAACAACATTTGGACAAGCCAGTGTAATATTGGAAAAATATAGTCCGGTCAGATGAGACCAAAATTAAACTCCCTGGATGTCTTTGCATACACCGTGTTTAGAGGAGAAATGGCACTGCACATCACCCAAAAAACACAATACAAACAATGAAGTTTGGTGGTGGGAACATCATGATGCAGGGCTGTTTACAGCTTATAATACTGGCAGAATTCAAGGATGGATGAACGGAGAAATATACCAGGACATTCTTTATAAGAATCTCCTGTCATCTGCCAGGATGCTGAAGATGAAGCAAAGGTGGACATTTCAGAAACACATTAGGCCTGATTTATTAACCACCTGACCGATAAGCCCGACCTTGGTACGGGCTAAAAAAAGTTACTATTTTCGATAAACCCAAACTTTTCTCACTGTATGAAAATACAGTGAGAAAAGTTCGGGTTTATCGATCACTTACCTGTCAGTGTAACGCCCAGGTGGTTAAAGCTCTCCAAGGCTGGAGTGGATACACTTTCATCAGTGCAGCTGGGTGACCAAGCAAACCTGGAATGGATCTGGTCCAGGATTCAAGACATTTGCTAGAAAATTAGTTTGAAGACATCTATTCCAGGTTTGCTGGATTACCCAGCTTCACTGATAAAAGTGTATCCTCTTCAGCCTTGATCTGAAACACACAGCCAATGAAACTCTCATTTGGTTTCAGAGAAAGAAGCTGCTAGCCCAGTCAATTATCTGACTTTAATACAATTGAAAATCTATTAAAAGAACTAAAGATCAGAGTTCATTGAAGAAGCCCCCGGAAACCCTGAAGAATTTAGAGAGTTTGTGTAGAAGAATGGGCTAAATTCACATCTGAGCAATGCATACGATTAGTTTCTTCATACCGGAGGCGTCTTGAAGCTGTCATTACCAACATAGTCTTTTCTACTAAGTATTAAATACATTTTAGTAAGTGAGTTCAATATTTATTCCCTGTGACATTCCACTTTATTACACATAATGTATTTATGGGCATATTTGTTTTTAATTCATTGTAAATGTGGATTACTTGGGTTGTTACCAACATCTGATTTACATTGCGCGTCAATAGCCCTAATTGAAATATATTTACAGAAAAAAACATTGATGTTGATGTTCATTATTTATTTTCCCCACTGTATATCTTCAGCAGCCTATATCCCAACAAATCATTTTGACCTGAATGTATCTCCATTTATTATATGCTTAGTTTAACTTGCCCAGGTTTCCGACAGGCCAAATCAAAGTGGAGTCTGATGAAAAAGTTACAATGTACCCATAGAACTATTTGAGAAGGATCCAAGTAGTTGTTGTAGGTTATGGTGGTTTATGATTAACTGATATTGTTCTCTCAACTTTGTTGAGAATTTAGAAATAACCTATTGGTTTTATGTTTCTGGCCCTACACACTCCAAGTTGATATAAACCAACGCTGAAATGTTGAGTCACCTATGTTCCTTCTGTCTCCCTGGTCTAATGGTTATGTGATGTGTAAATTCAGCAGTTCTCCTCCATAGGCAATTACCTATTTCTCTGAATTTACATGTGAAAATGAAAGGAGGATGTAAGTTGTTTTGTAATCTTATATGGTAGCTATCAACCACATAATGACACAAGAGCTACTCATATGTGGAATAGGAGTGTAATTGAAGTTGTGAAATGGTTGTGTGACTATGGGCATTACTTGACTGGACACCCCAAGGCTTACTAATTGATTAGAAGAAAATGCTCAATTAGCCAGGAGTCCCAAACAGTCCCTGTTGCTTTCCTGAGCTAAGGCTGGTACCAGATACGTCTACACAATACATGACCAAACACTTGGCCAAGATAGACGTTGATGTTCATGTAACAATTGTTCTTCTGAAAAGAATGGAGGTGCAAAGTAAAAGTAATTACAGTACTTTTTTCTCTTCTTTGGTTCCCTAGCACTGCTTTGACCTACATGCAAGAGGCCAAACTGTCAAGGCTTGCAAGACACAAGCAGATGGGAAGAAAGTGCAAGGAAATCACCAATCTTATCGCTTGTCTGCTAGCAATGAAGAAGAAAGGGAGAGCTGGGTACAGAGTCTCAGGTCAGTGCAGAAATTATTGGGCAAGTAACTGAACAAGCAAATTAAAACGTATCCATTTACAGAATGCCTGTTGTACAATGGATAGGAAAATTGCCATTATTGGCCTTTTATAAAAATAATGGCCATCTTTGTCTATTTAACTTGGAGTGTGACTTTGACTAAGTATGTAAAGTAACAGTAAGGTAAAACCCATCTTGCCTATCCTTTACCATAAAAAATATTTATATATTTATAAATGAATTATAGTTCATGCCCATGTCACAGCTTTTAAATAATAAAAGATCTAACTTGGAACTTGGAACTTTAAAGATGACCTGTCACTTGCATGTACAAATAATATTTTTATGAATGACCCGGTCACTCATTCTAACTAAAGATTTCTTTTATGTGACATTTAGTTTGTATCAGGTGAATTTGTTGTGATGTTTGTTCTTTGGGAAAAGGAAGCCATTTTTAATAATTAATAACTGGAAAAAAATCAGTTCCAATTAACTTTTTCTTAATCAGGGTCACCCAGTGAAATTGATCTGACATTAACATATACATAGTATGTTCCCTATCTGGCCATAATCTACTAAATCAGGAAAACGTTATTAGGCTCACTATTGATAAAAATGGATGGAACACCAGCCCTTCTCTCTACAGTAACACAAACATGCTTGGAGGTCAACAGGCCCACAGATAAATTAGTTAATAAAATATGGAAGCATATATGCCAATATGGTAAAGGATCTTCTATCAATCTACCCATTAGGTTTAATGAAGCCCTGCCACATGACTTTTCTCTATTGCAGTTTAGTACCATTTACAGGTCCTGTCCCTCTTAAAGCCTGTTACTGTTCAGTTAAAGGAGAGTTTATTCCTATGTAACTCCAATCTCTCATATGCAAAGCTTGCTCATGTTCTTTCTCCCGATCTCTGCTGTACAGTAGCATCAAGGCTGATAACCGATCACTGAATATTATTATTATTATTAGATTTAGTTTCTTTTATTGGTTGATAAATACATACATTTAAGATTGTATTCCTGAATATTTTTTTAGATTTTAAAACTTTACCATATGTTGATGGCATGTGTCAGACTAAGAACCACCAACTACAAGTCAATGTATCCTAACTGATTTGTATTACTATATATCAGGGGTCCTCAAACTTTTTAAACAGGGGGCCGGTTCACGGTCCCTCAGACTGTGGGGGGGCCGTACTATAGTTTGAAAAAAAACAGGAGAAGATTCTTATGCACACTGCACAAAACGTATTTATTGTATAAAAAACATGAAAGAACAATACTATATGCACAGCACACTTGCCGATCATTAAAAAAAAAAGTGGCATTTACTTTGGCTTTAAAATTGCTTGAGATTATTCCTTTGCATGGAAAATGCACAGCTAAATTTGAATTTTCACTGTGTGTATTGAAAATGCAAATTTATCTTGCATTTTCCATGCAAATGAATAATCTCAAGCAATTCATTAATTTGCTTCTTTTTTATACACCCTACCCTACACCCAACACTACCCCACACTTTTTATTAATTAAAAAAGGGCTGCTAAAAAAACTTTGTCAGTGTCTGCTACCTGTCACTCACTGCTGCCTTCATACATTGGCTGGATCACACTGCAGCACATGTGTACATGATCAATGTGCATAGAATGTTTATACTATTTACAAATGTACATTGATTATGCTGCAGTGAGAACCAGCCAGGGAATGAAGGCAGCAGTGAGTCTCTGCTCATACCTTCTCTGCCTGATGGCTTCCGCCCGACAGCTCCAGCGTGAACCCGGCAACAGTGGTGTCAAGTGACCGGGTTCCCTGGAGTGCAGATGGCAGGCAGCCAGAACTCAGGCAGGAGAAGCAGCCTCAGCAGCCGGCGGGCCGGATGGACAACCTCAGCGGGCCGTATTCGTCCCGCGGGCCGTAGTTTGAGGACCCCTGCTATATATCTTTGTATCGCTATCCATCTTTTTCTTTCTTTTAAGAAACTCCAACCAGAAAGCTTTGTTTTTCTTTTCCAGATCCAGCATTTCTTGGAATCCTTTTTATGAGCAGGTCTCTATACAGAAGAGAATATCATCAATGAAAAAAGACCATTGAATACACAGAACTATTATATGTATTCCAATAGACAATAAATGCTGGTCTGGAAAAATCTGAAGGACCTAGAGATCAGCCTCGGTAGACATGTTGCCCTCACTGAATACACTTCCAGGTTTATGCTCTGGCACTGGGTGGTTGTATAGCAATGGGATCCTACATCTTGGAAATCCTGGAACATAACACAAAGATTCTTATGAACAGGACCTTTTTTAAATAAATATGTGCAATTCATTTTGGACTATGGAAGAAAAACCTTATCTTTGACGATTTGTAGGGAACAAGGATTTAATCCAGAAAAAGAATCTTTAGTATTGTGATGCTTTATGTATAAGTGCATCCGCATTTTGACATACATCAGATCAGAGGAAATTCCATTTCATAGCATTCTATTTTTAATCAATGCAAAAGTCTCCTAACTGTCTTGTTTTATATTGTGATGTTTATGGTGTTAACTATCTGTGGATAAAAACAATAAAATATTAATTATATCAAAATCTGAACTGTTATCGTCGTCAGAAGTCTCGGATCTTTTGTAATCAGTTTTTTCATTACCTGATCTCCGACAGCACTAAAATGTTTGACAGAACAAAAAATTGTGAAGGTATAATTCACTAACGGACAAGATATTTATTGATTACTGTGCTATATGATATATTACTCACTGCTTATTCCCTAGCAGCTGTCCAAGTCCATTGAATAACAATCTAGAATATTGCATGCTAAGATTAAGTCAACTAACCAGTAGTACACTGAAAAAAGATGCAGGCCCTTTCAGACTTGCAGTAAATTGTAATGTTATATGGCATTACCTGCACTTCCACCCACCCCTATTAATTTATATGGGGGAAGTTGGGAAACACTTTGCGAAAGTGTTGGCACACAATTGCGTTTTCACGGAAGCATGGTTCCTGGAAGTGACATTTTGCTTCTGGTTCTGTGGATGCTTTTCCTCCTTCAGAGGAAGGACCACACATGTCCAAAGATGTTGCCCTACAATGCACGTGCTGCACCTTTATGCATAACAGCAGTTTGCCTAGTAATGGCTACCTCTCCGGTTTTGTCTGAAAGGGGCCTAAGTGTGAGTTGAGAGGGGCCTAACCTTCCTGGTGGTATTCCTGACTGTGGCTGTAATGCATGCCAGTGTGGACCCACTGTGCCACTGACTGGGTATGCTCCGGAGGGGGGTAACTAAGCCGCTACCTGGTCTTCACTAGAGCCTTTGATGGTGAGGATAGGCTGGGGCCGCAGGGTAGCTGCCAGGTGCCACTCCAGAGCGATCCCCGGGTCAGTGGCAGCTGACCAGAGGGGTCAGGGTACTCGGTGCAAGCACCGAGGGGTCTTGCGTGGCCAAGAGGGAGGTGGCAATCAGCCAAAGTCCAAAAACAAGATCCGAGGTCAGGGTCAGGCGGCAATCAGGCAAAAGTCCATAAACATAATCCGAGGTCAGGGTCAGGCGGCAATCAGGCAAAAGTCCATAAACATAATCCGAAGTCAGGGTCAGGCGACAAACAGGCAAAGTCCAAGGGTTCAATAATCAAGGTCTGGTACACAGCAAAGCAGACAAAAGAAGCACCTTTGCACTAGGAGTTAGACAAGCTAAAACCATAAGATTGCCCAGGCACCTTCCTGTAGTAGGAAATGCCTTTAAATACCAGCAGAGATCCAGCCATAGGCTGTAGAACCAGAGGGCGTGTATGTGTTGCCTCATGGATGAAGAGATACACACCCACGCCAGCTCAAACACCAGACCAAGTCTCCAGCAGGGAGGAAACTGGCATGGAACACATGTACTGGGGTTACCCTACCTGAAGATAGGACCTGGCACCCGTGCCTGCAATTAGCAGCAGTGGCGCCGGCACGACCCGCAGGGCTAACAGTGGCTAAAGGTTAATTTCAGTACCAAAAGCGGTAACCCCGAGCCACACTCGGGATAGTATTGTAAAGGACTTACCTGGTCCCAAATAGCCAGTGGTGTCCTCCCGCGATGTCCGCATGGCATCTGTATCCCCTGGCCTCGCATCCCCGGTGTGATTAATGGGACTTGTGAGCTTCCAGCGGCGGTGTGCTGAGGGGCATGACCAGATAGGAAATTTAAATAGAATGTACATGGTTTGACATTCAAAACGACTCATATACTCAGACTGCCAGGGAGGTTAAGCTACACAGAATCTGGTACACATTAAAAAAAAAAAAAAAAAACATTCCCATTTAGAGTAAGTTATTGCAAAAAAAATTGCCAAAATGATACTGGAATATTAGGTGCACAAGTGCTGCCATTTTTGCCACTATGAAAGCAAAAAATACTCCTTTAACCGTCAGTGGCAGAAGCAAGCTTTTTCACTGGTGCTGACATCTTTGTCTGTTGTCTTCTGAGTTAGGCAATATCGGACGACTTAATTGTCCGTGTCATTATGAAAACTATTGGGCATGAACAGCTCTGTGTAAAGATTGCTAGCAGGCAAGTATGAATCCTTTATTAAAGAAGAAAAAGAGCAAATCTCTTCTGCAATAAAACAAAAAAAGCTTAAAGTTCCACTCTAAGGCAAAAGTCTGTTCTGTGTCCTCTTCCTGTTCAATCTTGACTTTGCATGTCTCCTCTGCCAAACAAGCTCTACTTTCTAGCAGAGTTTTTTATATTTTACACCAAGGTGATCAGACACAGCCGGAAAATATAGAAAGGAGATACATGTGTTGTAGATCCAAATACATATAAGAAGCCAGCAATTTATTTGGATCACCAGACCACACCTTTACCTATCAGTGGAAGAAGCAATTGCCTTTTAGTTATATAGCTAAACTTTTTTAAAGAAAAAAAATTGCAGTCAAATTTGAATTTCTTGTAATCAAAATGTTTAGCCACAAACAAAAAAGGAAATGCATACAGGAAATCACTGTATCTGAACTAAATGTCATAAGTTTCAATGTGCATACTAGTACACTAACACAACAACAATCACAGGCTGGCCTGTAAAATTTATATATATATATATATATCGTTCATTTTAATTTTTCATTTTAAAATAGCATTATTATATTTGAAATGAACTTAAAAGAAAAATACATTAAAGTATCACTGTGTGTTGCACAGCTATAGCACGCATCCCCAGCAGAGGTCATCCAACACCGCAATACAAGTGAAAGCTTCATTAATAAATGGTGAAATGGAGAATTTTATCCACATACCCGAAGACATATTTTATAGTCAAAAACTATAATTTAATGGGAATTAGAAGCTTGTACTTCTTTGATGTACTTGGAGACAGAAACAGAGACTTTCGACTGTATGGGATAACCATTAAAAGTGACTAGGACAGGTTCCTTGTGGCTTTCAAAAGAATTACTCGTTAGGAAAGGTAGACCACCCCCAGAGCAGATGCAAAGTTGCTTGTGTACTAAAATCATGACATCAATCATCTCCTATACTGTAAAACAAGCCCCTGTGGCAAGAGGATGGATGAGGGGTGGGGGGAGGTTAAGTAGCTCTGCTTTTTGAAAATATGGTACATGTCTCTTACATGCAGTGTGCATACTTTCAATACCAGCTACAGATCTGTCCTCATTAAAAGTGATGTATGTAAATGAGGTGCCAGATATTACTTCTTTGAAGTCCCTGCTAACAAGAAAGATAAAAGGGATGCAATTTAACCCTCTCTTTTCGAGTCAACACAAGCAGAGCCTCTCCGCGTTTCTGCTAGCTGATGGCTGCATTTCCATCTCTGGAGCCCCAAGCTCATGCTGAATGTTGGAAGGGTGGGAGTTAGGGGACGTTTCATCTTAATCCCACATCGCTCTCTATCACGTCACCCTCTAGTTAGATTTTCCGCCAAAGGAATAGGACTGTCAGAAGATAATAAGAAGAGGGGATCTTTAAATATGGCTGCCCGCTGGGAATTTTCCAAGCAAATGTTTTATAATTGAGACTTGGTATGGGTTGGTAGGTTTAATCCACATTTTGCAGACAAATATGTGATGTTTTTATGATGCATGCATGAATTTATTTATAAAAATACCTTTTGACTTTTTTTTTATTGTTGTTCTGCATGTCGGTGCTGTTGATAACTTTCAGACACTTTTGCACGCTTTGGGCCGGATTTATAAAAGCTAAATGGAGTGGGTAGACTATCATAGAAGAACCTGGGTTAGTCTATTTCCGGGAGGAATTTCCAAAATCTCTCTCACACACCTGTCAGCTTGTTATGCTGCCTGTAAACCTCTACACCAGGGGTGTTAAACCCTGGCCGGAGGACCAAATCTGGCCCTCAATGTCCTTTTTTTTGGCCCCCAAAGGAATCCTAAATATGAACTGCAGTTGGCCCGCCGCTGCATTGAAATAGCAACGCTACTACAATTCTCACCATCACTCGCGTATATAGACCAACGGGCTTTCTGCCTATGCGTGGCCCCCCTTTGGACTGTTTTATAGACGCAAGTAAGGCAAGGAATTGTAGTAGTGGTGCTATTTCAATAAAGAGGGAGTTCCAGCGGGGGGCAACTCATAAGATTTAGCCCGCCTCAATTTTTTCAATAAATTTCAAGGTTGGCCCGCGACTTTGTCTAAGTTTTTGATTTTGGCCCTCTGTGTATTTGAGTTTGACACCCCTGCTTTAAGCTGCGTACACACTTGCAATTTTTGTCGTTGGAAAGGATCTTTCACGATCCTTTCCAACGACAAGTGAGTGCACGATGCATGAACGGTGCTGTACATACAGCACCGTTCATGCTCTATGGAGAGGGGAGGGGGAGAGCGACGGAGCGGCACCCTGCTGCGCGCTCTCCCCTTCCCTTTCATTAGGATCGGCTGTCGTCCATCGTCCGTGGATCCAGCAGGTCGGTCGTCCGGACGATGGACGACACCGACTGTACACACGGCAGATTTTCGCCCGATAATTGGCCGATGCCGATTATCGGGCGATAAAAATCTGATGTGTGTACGCAGCTTAACACTGTGGCTCGTATTGAACTCCAAATTTATCTTTCAACAAACTCTATGTTATGCTCCTAGCACATCCCTTGATGAAGCCTATCGGCGAAACGCGTTCCGAGAGACAGTCTTTTTGTTTTACAAGCACATGTAGCTACTCTTTTGTATAGTTGACAGGGACCACCCATATGTATGTGAATTGTACTAATGACTGATTGTAAGAATTGTCCAAAGCTCAATACAATTTTGATTTTGCCTTCAAAACCCCAAGATTTCTCTACTTTTATTTTCTATTTGATCCAGCACACCTGAAATGGATCTGGTCCGGGATTGAAAACATTTGCCAAACAATAGTGATTTTCAAGTTTCCATAATAGTCCATCTTCTCCAGTCTTGAAAAGCTTTAATAAATCAGTCACTTTATGGCTACATGTTGAATGCACATCATTGCCCTGATTTGGCTTTCTGATGCTGATAATGAATCATCCCTGTATGTCAACATGGGCACCACAACAGGACAACAGACACCGCTAACTTTTTTAGGGTTCTTCTTACGTCACCCAATCTCGGACTGCACAGAGTCGAGATCAGGTAGTGTTTATTCCTGAAATAGTAAAAAAATAGTGCCAATCTCATTGCACATATATGAGATTGGCACTTTTTTCTTAGATTCCGGGGGATCTCCTTCGGCGTATGCCCCATCTTGCAGCCCGCTGTAAGTACACTAAAGAATAAATGTATGTGGGTTCAGTGGGTTCACTGTGCTTATTCTTTGTTGTATCTGCACAGCCTTAATATTAAACTTGATGCGTAGGGGTGTTTGTATAGTTCTGATCGGAGTACATTCCGTTGTAGATTTCAACAATTCCGACCTAGGATCAGGACTCAGAATTTGAGCATGACCAGGGTAACTTAGACATTCCCCCCACCCCTCATTTCATCCTGTAACTGACTCCAGCCCACTCCCCATTTACCACCTTAAAATCAGCACACCACGACCTTTGCTGGATGTCAAGGGGTTGGCATATCCAAAGGGTTGGGACACCACACCAAAATGGCTCCTCCCTCCACCAAAATTACCGCCCAGGACTCTTGCTTCTAAGACCCCAACTGCCCAGCACAACCACCCAGTACCCCTTAACACATCCTACTTTTCCTTTCCAAACTGTTATACATTATTTTTACCCCCTACCTTTTATCCTCTTTCTTCTTATTTACTCCACCCCTACCTTCCAACCCCACCAATTCCTTCCTAGCCCCTCCCTGACCCATCCTTCCACTTAACACCCTACCCTCTCATGTCAGCCCTGTGCTTATTTTGCTTTCTGCTGTGGTCCTCCCTATCTGGCTGATTGTCCTTGCTGCATTGTGACTGTTAACAAAGTGAAATCACAGATGTTAGTTCACAGCTGTATGCTCCCATGCTGTCCAAAGTTCCTAAAGTTAGATACAAAATTTGGTAATTTTCACCAAAAATAATATTTTCTTTTTGGTGAGAATCACTCTGCTAATGAGCTCTGTTTTTTTACTCTGTTGTATTGCAAAATTAAGTTTTGCATAATAACAGTCTGATTAGTTCAATAATTTTGTATGTCTATCTTTACTAAGTTTTCAAGCAGTTTGTATTTGTTTGCATGTTTGTATTTGTGATGTTACATACAGTATTTAGATAACAATACTTTTAATGAAAGACATTTTTTAATACATGAGCATCTATTTATAAAACAGGGAATCTGACATTTCCCTAAACATTTCATTCTGAGAATCAGTTACTGCCATTGAATGGACCTGGAAGATTCCCACGAGGAAATGTTTGAGAGAATGTAAGAGTCCCTGTTTTATAAATAGATCCTTTTATACTAACAAATGTATCAGACATTTTCAAAACAAATACAAACAGAAATAATGTTATATATGTAATAAAATTAATTGTGAATTGTGCAATGTGCAATTAGTTTGATATGCATAGAAATGTCATATTTTCCATTTTTTTTTAAAGAATTACCTTGTGCTACCCAATGTTTCTGATTTCAAATGACTATTAGGAAAGACATTCCAGGCTTGCTGGATCACCCAGCTTCACTGATGAAAGTGCATTCTCTCCAGCCTTGGAGAACTTTAATAAATCAGGACCATTGTGTGCTGAACTGCACATGCACAGCTCAGAGGTTTTTTGTTTGTTTGTTTTTTTTCATTCAAGCATTGTCTGTCTCTTCTGCAATAATGAACCTGCCTGATCGCAATTTTTTATTTTGCAAAACCATAGTTAATATCAAAATAAAACACTCAGGAATGGTGTCAACACTTTATCTATTAGTAAAAAACAATATTCAACATATGGTAAAATATTCCTCCCTGGAAATAGCGTGCAGGCATATCTCAGCATGCGCACTGTGAAACCCCCAGCACATTGGCGTGCACTATGGCTTTTTTTTCTTTACCTTTTTTCCCTACATGAGAATATTATTTAACTTATTTATGACAGCACAGTGGCTTAGAGGTTAGCACCATTGCCTTTGCATCCTTAGGTCCCAGGTTGGAATCTGAGCCAGCACACTATCTGCATGGAGTTTGCAGGTTCTCCCTGTGTCTGTGTGGGTTTCCTCCCACATTCCAAAAACATGGAGTTAGGTTAATTGGCTTCCCCCCAAAATTGACCTTAGATTGTATAAAGATATATGTTCATTGATAACTAAATTCAGTTTATGTGTGCTGAGGCCCATGTTCACATATATGTGTGCACATTGCATGTACATAGTAAATTCTCTCCTGGATTTGATTACCTGTGCGGGATCAATGCTCAATGTGCTTACATTTAACAAGCTCAGCGTACTGTGTTACACCGTGTCTGCCTGATGCAGGTGTTGTACAGATGCTGTGTATCTATCGTCACTTTTTGGTGATTTCGGTATGTTTTTTTACCTTCTATTTATTTGTGTGTTTTTGTGTATCCTATGTAAGGTTGTGATGTATGTTGTGACGTCCCATCTATGTGATTCAGTGATGACTGAGTTTTGGTTGATGGATGTCTGAATGTCATTGTACTGTGTGTGTGATAACATCTCCTGTGTGTGTGTTGTGGTACATTGTGAGATGTGTGTGGTCTATGGATCACTGGACTTAAAGCAGTGAAGCATCAGGTTTAATTGAAGCTGTGGAGAGGAGGTTTCCATGGTAACAACACATCCCATCTCTGCAGTGCGCTACCGTGGGGTAGGACACACCCCGGAGTGAGGGATGGGGAGAAGGAGAGAGGAAAGGAGGAAGAAAAATCACAGGAATGAGAAATATCCAGAGAATATTACTGACAAGATATGGTGGATACTGCGATTAGTGAAATAAAAACTGACTGGGAAAATAAAGGAAATGAGGGACAGATCCCAAGAAAAATAAAGAAATGTTCAACATATAATGTTATTATATAGGAGAATGCATCAACTTCACAAAGTATGGCTGCATATGCAAGATCATTCTGTTATATTTTCTAAATAATGCAGACAATAATTTACTTTTAGAGTGGACCTATTACCAGATTTTCAAACATGACCTGGGTAGCTTAGACCTTTACCCCTTCTTTCTATGAATCCCACACCCAACCTCCAAAAACACTCAAACGCATGAATTTTGACCTAAATTGGCTGGCAAGCAGCTGTTTATTTTACAACAAATTGAATATTTAACCATTCAAAATATAAATAACAACATAAATAACAAAAACACTTTTGACTTCTTATAAATCAAGCATAAAATAACATAAAATAAATAAATAAAAGCATACCTAAACTCAGAAATTTCTGTAAAAATTCTTTGTTTGTTTTTTTTTTTTTTAAGTGCAACACCGCCTCTTAATTCTCGATCGCCTAGGCGATGGAGAATGAATGAAAGCGCAAAGCCTCCTGGGTTACCCATGTCACGCATCCCGTGAGGCTCTTGGGTGCTCCTTCTGCGCAAGCTCGAGCATCTCAGGCATGTGCAGAAGGAGCCCTTTCATCAAAAGAGGAAAAAAAGCCGATCTCACGCATGCCCAGAGAGACAAGTTTCTTTTCCCCATCTACGTCACCCGATCTCGCACCTGGGTTGGTTGGCATGGTAAGAAGAATCCGGAAGATGGTGGTGCCCGGAGTGCCAGCTCGAAAACAGATACTGGGACGCCAATGGAGGAGACCTCTGGACCGATAAACTGCGCTACGAGATTGAAGGTAAAAGTATTTTTCTTTTGTTTTGGACGTTTTTGAGTTTAGTTCCTTTTTACCACTATGACCCCCTTTTACATTAAACAACAATAGCCAACAATCTCTTAGAAAAACCTCACAACCCCCTTGTTATAAACCTGAACAACCAGACTGCGGGTCCCAGAAGGGAAAATCACCACTTTTATACTGAACAGGACCCTTGCCTTCCATGACCTCAACCGCCCTAACCAATCCGCACCCCCATGTTTCTCATTTTGCTAAAAGGGGTGGGTGGCAAAATTTTTATTTTCAAAAGGAACCTACCACTTCTGTTCACATCCTTTTAACCCTTTGTATGCCCCACTCCCACTTTACCTCCAGACCAATCACTAATTCTACCCCTCCATAACTATTTCTTATACTTGTTAACCCTTACCCTCCTTGGGCTATGCCTCACACCCTGTCATGTAGGCCCTGTGTCTATTAATTTATTGCCTTTCTTTATGTAAAATGGTTTTCCTATTCATATAACGTACAAAAATGTTTTTTAAACTTTTTAAAATCCTTTTTTAACATTTTTTGGGGGAGACCCGCAGCCTCCTTGGATTCATATCACAGAATGCTGTGGGTTTCTCCCCAAAAACCATAGTCTAATAGTTTGAATCACCTGAACTCTGGCATGTATAAAAAGGGGCTTCATACTAATTGAGATTGGCGCTTTTTGTTTTACATTTTCAGGAAGAAACGTCATCCAATCCCACGCCTGCATAATGCGAGATTTGGTGATATGAGTCTGCTATCCTATCCATGCCGGTAGGAGGAAGCTGGGACGGCCTGGGACCTACTGGATTTGGTTTGTGGAAGGATCCAAGGCTTTTCAGCAAGAAAGGTAAGTGTTTGTTTTAGGATCAACATTCATGTAGATTTTTATATTTTCTTGTAATTTATGTATAGAATAACTGCTTACATATCTCACGCATGTCTAGGTAGGTAAATCAATCAATGGGGTTTAAGTGCTTCTGTCTGTCACTGATCAAGATGCATGAAGATGAATATTGCTCCAGTGTGTGCAAGAAGGAGGACAGGAGACTTGCCACCAAGAATGATGGAGGGAGGCATGAGGTGAGAGAAGAGATTGTAAATCACACGCTGAATAAGATAGACCCTGCTGTCATTCAGCCATGAGTCAGGGACCCATTCTGGACATATGGCCATGGATGAGGCTAGGATATTACATGTGTTCAGAGCTTTCCCGGGACATTCTGTGTGTGAGTCTGGGCATCTAAGCCCATCAGGTATAATGTCACTTTATGTGTAATAATTATGAAAAAAATTAACGTATTAATACATTTTTCATATTTATACATCTAGCTATCTATTTTGTTACTAGAATAATATTTTTAACAACAATCTTCCCAAAAGATCATATGTGGTATGCATAAAACATGCAATTAGGTAATTGGCTTTCCCTAAAAACTAACCTTAGACTAACTAATGTAAATAACATATGACTATGGTAGGAACATTGAATTGGGAGCACCGTTGGGAGACAGTTAGTGACATGCTAATGGACTTAAAGTGATGTGTAATATGTTGGTGGTATAAAAATACAAAATATTTTATTAATAATAATAATATTTAAAGCACTTTATTTTTACTTGTAAAATCCTTTAATGTGTAAACATCCAAAAGTATAGTGGATGCCGCCATCAGAACTGTCACGCAGGTAAGTGGCTGTGATTAGTGACCACAGAAAAGAGACTTACCTAAGAAGAGAAGAGAGCTATGGCAAGTAAGGAGAGAGTAGGAAGTTAAATCCGTGAGTGAAAAATATTTTATAGAAAATATAGCAAGCAATGGTATAAAATTCTTGATATTTCTGTATTTTTACCCAAGTTGGTGACAGGGTCTCTTTAAGCTACTCCAAACAGATCCAGCCATGTGACATTAGAATTATAATCAAACTTGAACCAGGCACCTACGATGTTCGCTACACCTTTTATAACATTCCCCAATCAATATCAATTCATTAAATTTACAATTCTATTATAAGAACCATAATACTATTACCCATAACCATCAATCACCATAACCACTCCCAACCCATTTTACCAACCAATCACCTCCCACAATAGCACATCATAGGAATATTCCATGTATGTGTCTGACTCAGCAGCAAGTCAGATGCAATATACTTTCATACATTTGTGAAGGATCTGTAATGCAGATCAGATGGTGTGTATCAGAAGTGCCTTTACCATATATTCTAAAGAACTTGTATCAGGAAAGTAAAGCACAGAAACTGCGACTGAACACAGAACCAGGTGATCAAATTTGGAATGCAACCATCTTAAACCAGACTTAAATAGCAAAAATCACCAATTGGATTAGTTCAACTTGCCATTAAAACGTTCCATTAAAATCAGGAAATTATTATTATTGCAGGTGGTAGGTCAGCTTGATATATATAGTATCAACTTTATCTGCAACAATGAAAACCGCACTCACCTACCTAATGGGCCCCTGTAAGAAAGTAACAGATAAAACTGCAGACATGCTCTTCCTTCATTGTATACTCCTCTCCTTCAAGCATGTACATAGTATTAAACTACATACTAGTGTTGGTGTTTGAAATCGGGTTGTCCGTATATTCGACCCTAAAATGGCTGTTCGAATTCCAGTAGACCCGACCCGAAAAAAACGAGATTCACCAGAAAAATGCGGATAAAAACAAATGTGTAAAAAAATAAAAAATAATGTTAAATAAATTTATTAAATGTTTGTGTTTATTTAACTAGTTTTTTTTTACAGGTTATCCTACAATGACATGATATCTCTTAAGTTACGTACACACGGCAGATTTTTATCGCCCGATATTTGGCCGATGCCGATTATCGGGCGATAAAAATCTGCCATGTGTACAGTCCGTGTTGTCCATCGTCCGAACGACCGTCCTGCCGGATCCACGGACGATGGACGACAACCGATCCTAATGAAAGGGAAGGGGGAGAGCGCACAGCAGGGTGCCGCTCCGTCGCTCTCCCCCTCCCCTCTCCATAGAGCATGAACGGTGCTGTATGTACAGCACCGTTCATGCATCGTGCAGTCCCTTGTCGTTGGAAAGGATCGTAAAAGATCCTTTCCAACGACAAAAATTGCAAGTGTGTACGCAGCTTTACTCTGCAACACACTTTCCAGCATAGTAATATTATGATACATTTGTTACATTTTTCTTTTATCTACTGTGAAAAAAATGTAACAAATGTATCATACTACTGTGTGTGTTACAGAGTAAGAGATACTTGGGGGGCATCTTCTCAATGATTGCAGCAGAGTCTGCAATCATTGAGAAGAGTGTGCGATCCGCAGGGCATTACAGGTTAATTACCAAGTAGTGCCCCGGGGATGGGAGTGGAACTGCAGAGTTTTGCAGTTCAGTTCCCACAGTCACATGACCGTGGGAACTTTGTGGTCACAGCTGTGACTGCAGGCGATCCCCCGACACTAGAGATTGAATGGGGACAAGTTTCTCCATTCATCACATTTAGTGCCCTGTGTTCTTGGATAGAGAAACTCTTTCCAAGAACACATACAACTAGTAAAGGGCTGCAAGACCAATCTGATTGAGTCCCTAAAAATAACCTGAATTCTCCCACTATTGACTTCTATGGTGTTCAAATTCGGCATCCGATCACTCGAACATTATCTCACTATTCGAATAGCTGTTGAATCGAATAGTGAGATTTTCGACCAACTCTACTACAAACACATGCTAGATCAATGTTTCTTAGCCAGGATTTTGTGGAACCCCAAGGTTCTTCCAGAGGTTGCGAGGGGTTCCTTGAGAAATGAACAGTTTGTGACTCTCATGCTAATTCTCACTGACACCAATAATCTTTTTAGCAATGGGGACATTCTTCCCACTGACCACCACACCGATGTACTGTGGGCTGTTTATATAGTAATTATAAAAAGGGGTTCCCTAAAGACCTGAAAGTTATTTCAATGGTTGCCCTATGTTAAAAGGTCAAGAAACACTGTGCTAGATGAACAATTTCTGACATACCATTAGCTGACTGATAAAGTATCATCCAATGATGTTTAAAGATGATAGATCACAGGTGCAATGAATGAGCCATCCTGATGGGTATGTGCCAATGATTTAATGTCATTCTCTTTTGTTTATATAGCTGTTAGTAGCGAAGAAATGATCATCACACAACTATGCATGCGTGACCAGTAAAGGTGTGTGCTTTAAATGATTGCATCTGCATTCCATACAGTGGTCTGACAAGTTCTGTGAATAATTGCATTGTATGTACAGAACTGTGAGTTGATATGACATTCTTTGCCATTCTTCATTGAAGGTCATTAGTTTTAAATGGCAATTTCCTATTGTGTGTATGTAGCTTTAGGCTGGCAAACACTATGCAAAGCCATAGAGCCCAGGCAAGCACCATTCAAAGTATAATGTCTTGATTGGCTCAGAGTACTACTCCTATTTATATTCATTGCTATATATGAAAATGTATAACATTACTTGAAGATATAACTTCAGTGTGAATAGTTCACCATTTTAGCTTTAAAGATTAGAAATGGTATTCACCTACTTGATAGATGACTGTAGGAATTAATTAGCTGTTTTATTTCCATAGTCACCTCTTCTTTGTCAGCCTGCTGATTGGACAATGCAGGAGAAGCAGCACATGAAAAAGGTCATCTTTCTTCTTTTCCTTTCTATGTACACATTTATTGTTAGCAGACACGGTATATTTTCTTTTTCTAGAAGTATGTAAAATATATTTAATGGTTTAAAATAAATAAAAATGGTTTTTAATTGTTTACCTAGATTTTCTATGTAATTATATTTAATGAACAAACATCTGGATTTATTTTTTTTCCATTTTTCATAGCTATGAATAAAAAGTGTAGTATTTAAAAATTTGGAAGGTACATATTTTATAGCATCTCTTACGGTTTCCTCTGTAATCACATGAAGCATGAGAATGTGAGTTATATATAGTAAAATCACAATATATCACATTTACTGTATAATTCAGATCAGCTTTTTCCTGTTTGATCTGCATGTTCTTGTTAACTATCGCCAGGAGTTCAAGTAAGCAAGCAGGGTGAAGGAGTCAGACTTTGAGGTTTCACTTCACTTGGGAAAGCAAGATAGTCAAGCCAAGATGGAGAAATAAATTACAATAATTAAAAAGCATATGTACTTATCATTAAATGACCACTTTCCAGTAAGCGCACATGATGACACTCTTGGCAAAATAATTTTATGTGTGATTAAAATGGATTTTCACCTAGGGGGGAAGCTGTCTAATTTCTGCTTCTTCTTTTTAAACACTGGCAAATTTTTCCTTCAACACCAACAGAAGTTGTTAATTTACATGAATATAAAAATCTGATTCTTACATTTGATTTCATGCTTTTTGAACACGTTATCTGCAATGCTTGTTTTTGTAGAGCTTTCTGACTAAGTTGATATATTTTATATGGGTTACCCATTTTCCAACATTTGCAATGACCCACCCACAAACCCTACTTACTGGCAGGAGAGTTATTGGGGTCATACAAGATTTTGGGAGCCCCTGGGAATAACTCTACATAATTCTTTCTTATCCTATTTTTTGCTTTATTACCTTTATGGCTGACTTTTCGCTTTTTGTTTTCCAACCAGGGCACTCTCAAGGACAGCTGAAGGTACCTACAATGCCTTTGTTGCAAATTTATGATTATCATTTAGAGAGCGAGGGTAAAGGTCCATGTTGAGATTGGAACTTACTAAAAACTAAAGAAAATTGAGCATGTTATAGTGATACATGTAATAAAAGCTGCCACTGCATGCTGTACCTGAAATTGGCATCCTTGTATATAGTGGGATGCTGCCATTGTGTGTGACCATTACGCAAGTGATGGATAATGTGAGTGGCTACCAGACAAGGGAAAGGAAGGGTGCAAAAAGACATTATGCCCAAATTTCTTTAGACACCAAAAATATGTACTTGAATAAAGAAAGAAAGAGAGAAATTTGTACTTGTATAAAGAAGGAAAATATGAATTGGTGCTCACTTACATTTGTGGGTGTTCAAACGTTGGAAAATATTTAAATCCAGTGGAAGAACAATACAATAATATGGGTAAACCTTAAATATTACACATTGAGCCTGATGTATTAAAGCTTCCCAAAGCTGGGGAGAATACATTTTCATCAGTGAAGCTGGGTGATCCAGCAAACCTGGAATGGATCTGGTCCAGAATTCAAAAGGTTTGCTAGCAAATAGCAAATTACCTTTAGGAAAACTTTTCAAATTTTTCAACTTTTAAAATAAAGATTTTTTACATAGTTTCCTAAAAAATAGTGCATTATTATACCATCCTCCCACAACAATCACTGCACAGCCATTGATGCAATTGGACAGCAGCATGAGGTCAGATAATGAGATCAACAGTTGTCTTACAGTGAGTGACCGTGCCCTACTTAAAAGAAATGGAAGAATCTGTAGGGCCAGTTCAGAAAGGACATAAGAAATAGTGCAGCCCTCCACTTATAATGTTTAAAGAGCAAATAAACTAAAAACAAAAAAAAATTACACTTACCTTTAATCCCACAGGTCCCTCGATGGCGCTGGTCCTTCCCTTGATCCAGCCCCGCATTATCCTGGGATCCCTTTTCACCCATTCCCTTTTCTTCAGCCTTCTTTTTTCATCACCCAATGGACCACTGCCTGGGTGCGAGATAGGGATCGGGTGACATAGCTGCTGTGAAGGGAAAAAAAAGAGGAGAGCCGATCTCAATGCGTCTGCCCTTGGTGGAAAAAAGCCACTTCCAAGAATAGGGCATGTGCACAAGGAGCAGCCAGAGCCTCCTGGGATGCATGATGTAGGTATCCCGGGAGGCTCTGCGATCCCTTTAAGTCTTGATTGCTGTGGGGATCAAGACTAAAAGGAGCAGTGTTTTACCCTTTTTTGTGCACTTGAAAAAACAACAATATTTTTTCTTTATTTAGAAGAGTTGTCCCCCCTTCTATATAAAGTAAAAATGTTGAGTTTAGGTCTACTTTAAGTCCTGTTCTAGGAAATGAATTTGTTGTTGGTGTTTTTGGACACGAGGCTGCAAATATTTTTTTACAATGGAGTGTACTGCTCATTTCTTGGCTTTATATGTCATGTAATTTTAGGATCTTCAGAAAAAGTGGGGATTTCATATTGTATTGGCTTCAGGGAAAGAATAGGAAGCTGGACTACCTTCTACATCCAGGACCTAGACAGAAAAAGAACTTATTCTAATCACTAATGTCACCAGTAATGTTGGTGGAATATCTCACTATTCAATTCAACAGCTATTCGATCGAATAGTAGGAAATTGTTCGGGTGATCGAATGCCGAATTCGAACACTATTGAAGTCAATGGTGGGAGAATTAGGGTTATTTTTAGGGACTATTAAGGGCTGCAAGAGCAATCAGATTGCTCTTGCAGCCCTTTACTAGTTGTATCTGTTCTTGGATAGAGCTTCTCTATCCAAGAACACAGGGAGTCCTGTGTTCTTGGATAGAGAAACTCTATCCAGGAACACATACTACAGGACAGCAACAGCGATCCAGATTGCTGTTTCTAGTAGGATGTGTTCTTGGATAGAGTTTCTCTATCTAAGAACACAGTGCACTAGATGTGATGAATGGGGAAACTTGTCCCCATTCAACCTCTAGTGCCCGGGGATTGCCTGAAGTCACAAAGTAATGAAGTCATGTGACCGTGGGAACTGAACTGCAGATAAACTCTGCAGTTCCACTACCATCCCTGGGGCACTACCGGTTAATTAACCTGTAGTGCCTCGGGGATCACACAC
>NC_092865.1:69054907-69075978 GCF_032062135.1 Pyxicephalus adspersus | reverse complement strand
ATAAAAATTGGAAGTGTGTACGCAGCTTTACTCTGTAACACACTTTCCAGCACAGTAAAATGATACATTTGTTACATTTTTCTTGCACTGTAAAAGAGAAAAATGTAACAAATGTATCATAATATTACGATGCTGGAAAGTGTGTTACAGAGTAAGAGATATCATGTAATTGTAGGATAACCTGTAAAAACAATAAATAATTAAATTAACACATACACTCAATAAATTAATTTACCATTAATTTTTTTTACACATTTTTTTACCAAATTTTTGCCGTCAAATCTTTTTTTTTTTTTTCAGGTCGTGTCTACCCGAATTCGAACAGCCATATTCGGGTCGAATATAAGGACAACCCAAATTCGAACACCAACACTAGTCACCAGGAAGGAAAGCGAGGGTAAATCCAAAGTTTATATTTAACATTAACAGCGCACCTGTGGACATAGGAGACTATTAGAACAATAGTTTCCTTTGTGAATGACCAACAAGAATTTTACCTTTTTTGGTCTACTTTGGTTGCAAATAGTGAGTTGGCCAACAGGGACAATCCATACAGTCTGTTTTATGCAGCAGAAAACAAAGTAGTGTTTTTTCAATGGTAATTAGATTTTGCAATAACTCCCTGAATTCCCCTACATTTGCACACATTTACAAAAGATGATCTCCCTAGATTTAATACATGGTCCAGAGGTGATTTGTTTTCAACAGGAAAACAGAAAATATGCATGTACTCACTGGGTAATAAAAATTTAAAATTGAAAAACATGAAACATTCATGAAACACATGCCTTGCGTCTTAGAATTCTTTATTAATATACTGAATTCAGAATGAGCAGGTAAGATTCCTTGCTGAATAAAATAAGTCCTTTGTCCTGCCATAGTTATCTGTCTCTAGTCTTAGTTGTACAAGCTCATCTCCTGCAATGAAAATGCTTACTCTGATTTCACTGCACATAGTCAGCTTCTCACATTGTGCATTAGAAATTGCAGCAATAAGATAGAGACCATCTCATTCTCTGTCTGGAGTGCATCCAGCAGCATCTAGTCCTTTCTTTCTTAGCCTGGCTGTCTTCTCCCTGCACCTTTTATTCACTGGGATTTAGAGCAATAAGAGGAGCAATAGGAGTGCTGTGATGTTTTCAGCAAAGTATATGCAGCACCCAATAGATCTGTTCACATTTCCCTAACAGCACAGAGACTCAGATGTGGTGGTAGATGATTCCAACTCAGATTTATTCTGACCTCAGATCAGAACTTGGAATATGAGCAATCTGAATCCCGGTTTAATATTGCTTTATCTATTACATACAGGTTTATTGTACCAATAATATTTAATTTTTTCCTCATTTTATGATTTTGTTTTCTTTAATAAAAAGTATTAATCTTACATTCCTAATACACTGTCGTGTAAAAAGTCCAGGCTACAAAAAAGAAAAATATTCTTGTCCATAGATTTAAAAGAAAATAACTATTTGCAAGAAGTTATTGCAAGTTTAATTAAATCCCATTTCAGTCCTATCTTCCATCCCCCTAATCCATTTCATACTTTTATTTTTTTATTAATTGAATTAAGCCATCATTTTCAAATCAAGAGTACAATATATGTTAACCTATAGCAGGGGTAGGCACATTTTTTTGGCCACTAGGCCATTTCAGGGGTGGGTGGGAGTACATTAGGCCGGACTCTGAGTCCCGCCCTAATGGCTCCACCCACCACCAGGGAACGCCCCCTGAAGTGAAATCCCTCTCCTCTGTATGCATTGCGGAGGAGAGTGATTTACCTTCAAGGAGCGTTCCCTTTTTACAGCGCCGGCGGAATATCAATGCCCACTGCAGTAAATAGGGGAGCAACAGCAAGGAGGCGGTCCGGTAGTTCCTAACGCCCCTTGGCAGGCGTTAGGCTGGAACAAACTACCAGCGTATCCCGCCTAAAGGCCAGAGTTTGCTGACCCCTGACCTATAGAATCGGGGGAAAATATGCAGACTGAGCCCTTGTGATTTTATTTTTTTATAATAAATGCAGCAGTGAAGACCACATTTTGTGGCCTATGTTATACTCAAATCATAGTCCTGTATTCTCATGTAAGAACAAGTACAAAAGTATATACCTATGAGTGCTTAGCACAGTAGACACTAAAACTGCATCAGGAATAATGGAAATTGAAATGGTAACTAAAATATCATGAACACAAGGTTCTCCTTCCATTTTTCAGAAGCCCTGCACACTAATACACATTATTAATGCTGGGGACTTTTGGAACCCTTTGGGTTTGTAATTGCCCAGCTTCTATAACACACCATACTCAATAAGGGTTGTGGCCATAATGAAGTATGGTTTCCTAAGCCATTTCAAAAGGAATTAAAATATCTCAATGTGATACACAAGACATGCAAGCCCAACAATCATACAGACAGCAACATATCAGTAAAATATTTTGTATCCAACTTAAGATGAAAAGCTGCGAAATGCCATAACGAACATTCTATACTGTTTTCTCTGTGCCTTGTTTCTCGTTGTATCCTCCCACTAATACCCCTAGTATTGTTTTTAATGCTGTAGAGGGACACAGAAAGGTCTGGAGCATTAGACTATCAAGGGATAGGCGTAGGGCCTGCATTACTGGGTGGGAAGGCCGAACTGAGTAGGCTGGACGGAAAAGTTGTTTTAAGTTAGAGCAAAGGAAAACAATGAGTGGGAAATAGGTCAGTTTTTAGGTAGGGGCAGTGTGTGGAAAAATTGATGGTATGGTATGGAAAATGATCCATGGTATAGCGCAGGGGTAGGCAAACTTCTATGGCCACTAGGCCATTTCAGGGGTGGGCGGGAGCACAGTAGGCCAGACTTTTAGTCCCGCCTTAATGGCTCTGCCCACCACCAGGGAATGCCCCCTGAAGTGAAATCCTTCAGGGAGCTTTCCCTATTTACTGTGGTGGCGGAAGTATCTACCCTGCCCGCAGTAAATAGTGGAGCAAGGAGGCGGCACCGGAGTTCCGGCGGCTCCACGGGTTGCCGGCCGGATCGGCCAGGGGACGTTAGGCTAGAAAGAACTACCAGCTAGGCCGTATCTGGTCTAAAGGCCAGATTTTGCCAATCCCTGGTATAGAGTCTCCAAAATTGGTGTAATTTGTCAAGAAATGGGAAGTGTGTTGGTTGGGGATAATCGTGCATTTTATTTGTTCCCGAGGCAGTGGAGTGGTGCCTGGGAACCTGAAATATATAAAACAGCGTAGATCCCTAGCTTATGGTTGTGACAAAGTTTAAGCCCATGAGGACCTGCAACTTGGTTGAATAGATATGTGATGTGAAAATGCTGTTACAATAAATGTGTTAAATTAATGCGTTAAGAATATTGGTAAATGATTAAAAGTATATAATAAATGGCCACAAGGCCTTTTCTACCATACTCACAGGTGTCTTATTTTGTTAGATGATGATAAAAAAGGTTGGGGTCAAGGGGGCGATGGGGGGGTGGAAAGGACAGCAAAAGATCTTACCTGCCGCAGTCATGTGTAGTTGATTTACTAGAGGAACAGAGAATGATCATTAGGCGTGAATAAGAAGGTGAAAGCATGTACACTTCAACTATCCAATTTCTTGAAAACATATAAGTCTTCCTTCATAAGTTTTCTGTTAGGTAATAGAGCAACAGCAAGATGAGATTTGAATCCTACCAAACGCTTTTCTTGAAATATTCGTTCTCTGCCTGCCTTTCAATGGTCCTTTTGAGCAAATAATACAATTTTATTTAGAACTAATTTTAGGCCTTCTGGTGAGAAATGTGGTTGAATTCACCTGCTCATGGTATGCATTTTTCAGATATAAATTTTACACATTTTCTGTGAGTCTTAGCTTTCAAATCATGTTCTTCTATAGTGCTGCCAAACACTTAGAGATGATCCACATACCAGGCTGACCCTTGGAGTCCTGCATGTTTTATCTGCTCTCTATTGGAACACTTGCTGTGCGGATCAAATGCCAAATGGTAGCTGGGTAAAGAGGTGCCATCCTTGTGATGTGTTAAATGTTGCAAGCATGGAGCTCTCCATATTTAGAGTTATCTGCTTATACCCTGAACAGCTTATATCCAGAACACTGAAAGCCATATTTTGCAAATAGGGAAAATATGCATTTATTTTAATGCATGTATTTTCCAATGTGATCAATTCATGTGTTTCCTTTGTGTACGTGAGCTTTGACATTCAAACCTTGTATTTCCATACTGTCAAGCTGACATTGGAAGTGCACATTGAAAAGAATAAACCGAACTCCATCAGATTTTGCCTTACAATGTTCCCTGGAAACTATTTCATGAAAAGACCTTTTAAACCACTGGGCTCCACTCCTCCTGCTGCTTTTCAGCTTGTTTACCAGGAGAACTTATGACTTGTCCACCATAGTGATTTTTCCACCCTAGTGGTGTAAATAAAATTATGATTAAATTTATTAACGTTGTCAATTAATATTGATGGTTCATAATGTATAATTCTTGTACTGTATCTAAATCTCCCAAGGAAACATCTTTGGTCTGTGAAACGTGTCGAGGAAGAGTTGAGATTAGTACTAGTTTAATTGGGAGTTTTTTATTTTATTATTTGTTTTTTGTTGTTTTAAAAGCACTATACTAAATTATATGTTTTAACGTATGTGTGATTTTAGCTGCCTTTAAACTCCCCATTGGATGTGGTTTGGTTTAAACTTGATGGATTTATTTCTCTTTCGACCTAAGTATGTAACTATGAAAAACATATACACACTGCACTGATTTGAAACTCACCAGATCAAACTCTATATTATGGGAGTTTCATTGGCTCAGTTTCAAGTCAGTTCAATTTGTCCATGTCATTAGTGATCTTGGATGCTCACCTTTCAATTTCTTTTTTGTTGCTCTGTTTAGCTGTTAGGAATGAAGAAAATACCAGTTTTTTTCCTAACATAAGGAAGCTTGGTGATTTGCTCATTGCTGCCAAATTGTCAAACTATTGTGTGAAAAATGTATCACATTGGCTTGTCTTTCCTCTTTCTACACAGAATGGTGGGGGGTTAAAAGAAAGGAGGAAATTCAATTTAATCTTTTACAGGTTAACTTTAGTATTTTTTAAAAATCATTTAATTTTTTTTTTTACCTTTTAGATCAGTGACTAGCTTGCTGTTACCAATGCTTGACTAGTGGTTTTTGTTTTCGTACCAATTGAATATCCTAGAGGTGAGATAAGCCGGCTATTCCCATGCAACTATTTGTAGTGAATTTGGGTACTGAACAAGGTTCCCAACAATCAGGAAAAAAGCAAAAAATAATTCACTGTTATTTGGCAGACTATTAACCATTCAGGTGATTCTATTACCACTCAGAGACCCTTACCTATTTCCAGACAATATACCCCAGTCTTAGAATGGAGCTACTTTTCGCCAAGTTTATGAGATCTGGCTGCAATTACTTGGAACAGGCTAACTTGAAGAACACAGAATCTAGGGTATGCTTTATCTTGCTGAAGAATATTGGGCACCCTTCCAAGTGTTGGTAACCCCTAAGCTGCTTGGCAATATTGGTAACATGTAAATACGTTTAGTGAGAGTTTATACTTTATTAGTTTCAAAAATAGAAGTTGCAAATGGAAAATGGATTAAAATCACACATTATTTTTGTGACAGTACATGTTTAGATCCTTCATTATATTTAAATAGACCTAAATGTAATTATTACCTTAAATTAATAATTATTTATAGAGAAAATCTAAAAATGAATATTGGGTTTAAGCAGTATGTGGACAAATGTACTTTTTGTATTGAAAAAATAGGATCACCTAGACATTTTTTGTGCCTTGAGCCTCATAACTAAATATCTGCAGTGTGCCTTTGTTACCTAGCCTTAGGTTTGATGAAAGTAGATTTGGAAATGGGGTTATTGTTCTAACTGGAGGGGATGCTGTATTTAGGAAACTGCAAGAATCACCTTGTATCTCATATACCCATCTGTAGATCTATGTTTCTCTATTCATTTCCCACCAAAGAGTCACTAATCATTAGGCAGTAGCTTAAAGCAAAATTTATAGCAAATCCAGACCATGGCAACCAAGCAAATTCCTTTATGCATCTGAAAGCCGAAGCCTGATTGGTGGATAGAAACAAAAGGTATACTTTTACTTCAGGTACTTTATTCTTACATACACAACTTGTCTGGAGTGGTTTCCCTTTTCCTTTAAAAATATAAATGGCTTTGCGTGAAATAATAAAGCTATATGTAAGGATAGGTGTTACAGTTTAAAAAAGTTTTTATATTATATATTTGCATATTATTTATTTAAAAATGTACTAAAGAAAATGCTTTAACAAAATTGGTTATCTAAAGAATAAACCCTATGATTCTGCATGTTAAATTGCTCATCAAACAGATGGATTTACTATGAATGAAATACACACATACACAACACACATACATTGCCTAATACAGATGCCAATACACTTGAGTGTGAGAAAGATGAGCCAAGGCAAGGAGTATGCTGGGAGAAGCATTGATCTGTGGGCCTTTAATTAAATGCCTTTTAGCCAGACATCAAAATGAGATTGCAGAGGAGAGAAAAGTCAGAGAGAATGAAGGATATAGACAGCAGGCAGTTACTATTTTACAGGGGAAGTGAGGCAGAAAAATCAAGATGGGTATCATAGTGAAATGGAAGAGACATCGGAAGAGATATAGGCTAGATCAGACTTCTTAAAGATCCTGTGCACAAAAAAACTGAATAGAAGCCCTGTTCATGCCATTTTGCCAATATTATAGTCTATTCTTATGAAGGAGCTTGACTTGTCTTCCTATTTAGGCTTACCTTGTCTTCCATATAATAGCCAAGGTGTCCTTACTTACTTGACTGGCTTTAGGCACATGCCCCTAAGTGCCAAAAGGCCTTTTTATTTTACATTAGAGTACATTTCCTGATATTATGTCTAAGATGATTTCTTAGATGATACTGAAATTTGTACAAGGAGAAATGATTGTTAGGGGAATCTATCAATTTAGGACAGAAAAATTACAAAGAAAACTTGAACCACATATTCTATAAAGGTCAATATACAAAAGGAGCCCGATGACTAAATCCAAGTCTGTTTTATGGTCTCTTTAACCAAAGAATAAAGCTACTGACAGGTATAAAGTGTAGGTATCCAATGTTGGCTGTACAGACCTGTGGCAGCTTTTAGCACCACTTTGCTTACCAATTGCTGGACCATTCTGATTGGACAAAACATATGTAGGTAGTGCCAAACCTTCTGCCCCCCAACTTCAATACACATTCCTATGGACCAATGAAATAGATCATTTTAGTGATGTATCAATAGCAATGCATGGATATGGGGGGAGAGGCAGGAGAAAATGGCCATCACCTGGGATTCCAGGTGCATTGGGGATACTGTGTCATGCTAAAGCCCTTCATGCATCATATGAGTGTACTTCCTGTGGCTGCTCAACATGAGACTTTCGGTTGGGGCTACATCTGGTCCATGAGCAAAAAAAAGAAGGTAATGGGACGGTAAACTTAGTGGCCAATAAGCTACTTTGCTGGAGGGATGTCATCAGGATGTTGTGACTCCCAGGCTCTCCCCACCAGGGATGAGCAGGATCAGATGGCTTTGGTGTATGCATAGCTGGCTAGCAAACACAGGACAAGCTGAATCCCAGTAGCCTGGTGACCACTAGGGTCACTTGCCCATCAGCCCTCACACAGAGAAGTTCATTTACTTCTCTGATGGCATGGCTTGCTGTCCTTTCCACCGTTTCCCATGTTTTGTTTGTGGTGACATGGGGGTAGCAATGCTGAGGTGGTTTGGCCATCTGGATGTGTTACCATTGTACTTTAATCATCCCGGTTTATTTGCTAGATACAGACTTGGTGAAACTTGCTATATTCTCTATAATGAAGTAGACATTTGTCAGACCCTTTCTTCTTTAGCACTACAAGTGCTGGCTCACCTATGCCAGGGGGAAAACAAACTGGATAAGACATCATCTGGGCTTAAAGGTAAGGTAATTGGTTAGAATTAGGGTAAGATTAGGTGTATATGAAGAATAAAATAGAACTTTCAGCAGTTGCATGAATAAATTCACATTTTAACAGCAGCAGTAAAGTTTTTTTCAAAAACAAGCTGCACAATTTTACTAATGAAAAATCTGTCCTTGATCTCCATTCAGGTGACTCTACGTGGGCTGAGATGCTGTCATTAGTTTTCTGTAGGCAGAAGGAAGATTTCCTCAGTCTTCTCTTCTCCAGTGATCAGAATTTAATGCTGCAACTTTCTACCAATTCACAAAGAAGGAGGCAGATGTTGAGGGCTGATCTGTGTCAGAAAAATATAAAAACAACCAATATGTACACTGATAGACATGATTGTGTCATATCTGAGCCATCCCCTCAACAAGGAATCAAAATGCTCAGCTTGGGTGATTGCTGAACTTAGATGGTGCTATGCATTCCTGAATAATCAAAGAGGTGAAATGGTCAATCACTACATGAGATACTGCCACACATCTTGGGACGGAGATTAGCTATGAAACAGGTAATCACTTCTTACAATACATCCAGCCACCCTTGGAAAGAGTTTCTTCTGGAATCTAGGTGGGTGGACTTAGGCTGCATACACACGTGCAACAATTGTCATTGGAAAGGATCTTTCACAATCCCTTCCAACAACAAAAGACTGCACGATGCATGAATGAGTGCTGTACATACAGCATTAAGAAGAGGGGAGGGGGGAGAACCACGTAGCCACTCCCCGCTGCACTCTCTCCCCTTAACTTTCAATATGATTGTTCCTCATTGGTTATCCGTGGATCCGCCAGGATAGTTATCAGAACAACGGATGAGGAGCACTGTACACACGTTAGATTCTCGTCCGATATCATCCCTGAGGCGATTATCGGATTAGAATCATCTGACGTGTGTACTTTGTGTTGCTCCCGGCCCTCTGTGCTGCATGCTCACTCAAAGATCAACCTGGTTCCCATGGCCTGCATTTGTGATTTCTGGACCTTTTCCTGGCCTTGGGTTTTATAAGCTAGATCAGCGTTTCTTGACTTTGCTAATTTGGGGGGTTCCCTCCTATGATTACTATGGTGGTCAGTGATAAGAATGTCTCTTACAATACATTGCTGGCCCCTTACATATAGCCAAAAGAATAATGGTGTCACTTAAACGGACTTGAAAATTTGCTCAAGGATGTCACTGCAAACTACGGGAGAATCCTAGGGTTCCATGGAACCCTGGTTAAGAAACACTGTGCTAAATATTGTTAACCAAGATCATTAATTGTGATTGTTTCTGGCATAAAAGTTATGTATGGGATAGATTTCTCCTCTTGGAAATGTATCCACGAATAAGGTGTCCCCATAGCAAGATTTACCCTAATTCTTTGTGTTTCATAGTTGTCACCGATTATGATATTCCCATGGTTTGCTAATGCAGCATCAAGGATGTAGCTAGGCACCAGGACATTTAATGGCGCTAGCCTCTTTCATAAGTTCCTATTTTGGATGATCTGGCTTTGAATAGAGAGATAAAGATGTAATGAGGATAAAACATCTACTAAGCATACAGCACTGGTAAATTTCTCTTGTTCTTACATATAAGGTATAGAGTGAAAAGTGGACAACTGATCTCTTTTAACATCATCACCTTTGAAGACGTGACGAGCTCATGTAAGTGTCCAGTTTTTCATTCTCAGTGATGCCCTGTTGGAACTCCCATGTAGAGTCTAACAATGAATAACTAGGTGGCTGTAAGTATTTGGCAGGCAGTTCCCAGGGCAAAATTTTGGGTTGGCTGGCTCTATACCAGGGGTGTCAAACTCAAATACACAGAGGGCCAAAATTAAAAACTTTGTGGGCCAAAAAAGTTGTGGGCCAACCTTGAAATTTATTGAAAAAATTGAGGAGGTTTTTTCTTCTCATTAGATCTAAAACCTTGATGTGATCACGACCATCATTTCTTGGATAACAGCAAGCTACGCACAGCCTGAGACACCGCTATATGACACAAGGTCGCCATGAAGCCCCTGTAACTCCAAAAGTCTCCAGGCACCTCCCACGTGTAGCTGAGGGTGAGTGCTGGAAATGCAGGGCTAAATCTTATGCGTGGCCCACCACTGGAACTACCCCTCCATTGAGATAGCTCTGTACTACAATTCCCTGCGTCTATAAAACAGTCCAATGTTGGGCCACGCATAGGCAGAAAGCCCACTGGTCTATAGACGCGAGTGATGCCGGAAATTGTAGTAGCGGCGCTATTTCAATGCAGCTGCAGTTCATATTTAGGATTCCTTTGGGGGGCAAAAAAAGGACATTGCAGGCCAGATTTGGCCCCTGGGCCAGAGTTTGACAGCCCAGCTCCATACTATAATGTAAAAATAAAAACATTGTATATATAAACAATGTCACATAAACAAAGCAAAATGAATCCATATAAGTTACAAACAATATAACAAATCAAAGACTGTTAGTGTTTCAGAAACAACTAAAATGAGAAAAATCTGTCTACCATGGGCTTCTTCACACCAAACTTGTTCCTGTGCTTGTTATTTGCTTGGTGGCAGAGTGATCTCGGCATTCTTATTACACTTTCCTCCATGAATCATTCTTTATCCTCTCTCCCTACCTGCTCTCCCTGTCTCCACTGATGTCTGAACATACTTCCTCCCTTCACGCCTCCTCTCTTTCTCACAGTTTTCTTCTCATCCATGGGGAAACTGGATTTTCCACCTAATCCTATTACCCCCTGTGATTCCACAGAGTATCATTAAAAGCATTCAGCACATCAGGGAAGCACAAGGGGCAAATCTGTCAGTGGGAACATAAGAAGGCAGGGAAAAGGAAGGAGAAAGGGATGCTGAACTACCTGTAGAGGTGTTAACGGTAAATAAAGGGAAAAAAATAAAGAAATCGTGTGGGGATTGATTAGAGAGATAAAAACAGCTGGGGTGGAGGGATTTGTTTGCAAAGCAAAATAAAGATAGTCAGATTTGTACAGTAGGGTTGCTTATTATTAGAATCCCTGTCACAAGCCTTTTGCTCCAAGGCCCTGGCTATTGTAGAAAGTGAGTTACTGCCCCTGGGGGGGCTATTAATGGCATGATCTGATTCTCACACAGAGAACAGCAGCAGTACCCGTCAACTCAGCCGCTCAGCCAGAAGCAACCACACAGCTGCATGTCAGCTGCAAACTGTGCAGAGGTGGGAGGGAGAAGAGAAAATGTATGCAAGCAAAAAGGAGAGAGAAGCAGTATATTAGAGAAAGAACCGGCATCTGGTCTGTTTGAGATTAAAGGGTCAAATCGGTAAAATTAATTATATCTTTAAAAACCCTGTGGGTTTTATAGGTAATATTTAGCAATACTTTATAATTGTGACCTGTGAAGGACCTATTCTGCCCTGGGCAAAAAAAATAAATAGCAATAAAGACCTAGGTTATGGGTCAACCCATTTATTGTGGAGGCAACCTTTTCACTGCTGCAAATTGTTGATGGTTTGTGCTGCGTGCAATAGTGTATGTATGGCGATGCTGCAAAGGAAATTAATTTAGGCCTGCAGGTTTTCAATTGGTTTCCACTGCAGTGTATGTGCACGGAAGGGTGCAAAGTCATTAAACCCACGGCAATTAAGAATGTCAAACAATGGGCAGCCTAGTAAAACAGCAACCAGGTAAAGTCTCAGCCTGAGGCTTGGGCCTGTATTGCCATTTTATATTTTGCCTTAAGAGGTGCAGGGTTTCCTTTGCTGGCCACTGTTTTAAAATTATACTTTTGATACCTTTAATTGAGCATCAGGTGACCTCACAACACGTAAATTTCTTAAGGCAATATACATTTTTTATAATTTTTTATTTATATATGATAGACCACCATTGTAGACCAATCACATTGCACAAGAGAATTGTTTGTCTAACTTACTACCACAGGAGGAGTTTATAAACTAACTTTGCAACCCTGCTTTGCTGTTGCTCCAACAGTTCACTCTTCATAGGTAAACAGCACCACAAGGACCAAAAGGAGTTTTTCTTACCATTGTTTTGGTGGAAAAAGATGAGCTGATGAGCACAGAGCACCATATTCCTTCTGCACATTATTCTAACATGCTATCTACTAGAACCAGAAGCTCTTCACAAGTGTCCTATTGCTTGCATGATGGTTGCGATATCATATATCAAAATCTTACCAAGTGGAACTTGGAACAGCTTGTGACGTGCTTTGAGGATACATATCGTACTGAAATGGTTGAGATGCGAAGGGACCTGGCGGACAGAACTGAGGATGTGTATCAGACAGCTGGTGATGTACAGATATAAATCCAACAACACAGGGATATTTTATATGACCGTGCGATACTGCTTTACCAGTTGATGTATCAGAAAGATAGCTACAGGCACAACAATATCATAGTAAAGGGCATACCGCAATCTGAAAAGCTTAAAGATCTCTTGTCTTCATCAATAGTTATTTTAAAAGAACTGCTACAACATCCACAATCACATACAAAGAATGAGCTTACAGGACAATGAATTTAGGGCAGTTTTGTTCAACCAGGGTTCAGGGGTTGCAAGAAATTCCTTGAGCAATGAGCAGTTTGTGCCTCTCAGGTCAGTTTAAATGACTTCCAATATTCTTTTTGGCTATCTGTAAAGGTGACATTTTTCCAATTGCCCAAAAATGTAGGAGGCATGCTTCCTACCGACCAATGTACTGTGAGCTGTGGATCTAGTATTATATCAGGGGTTCCCTTAAAAGTTATTTTAAGGGCTTTCCCATGTTAAAAAAGGTCAAGAAATACCAATATAGAGGATCTCACTAGCAAAATTAGGAGCACTTTTGCTAAGTTTTGTGGGGCTTGGTTCAGGTAAAAGCAGTTCTTAGATTCTGTGGACCACAGATGCCACCTGGGCCCGATCCAAAGTAATTTTGCATCTTTCATGTCACTAAAAATTTACTATCGTGCTGTGGAGATAACACTTCCTTTATACTTCATCTATTTTAGACCTTTCCTTCCTTACTCTTCGTTTTTGTTTTTTCCCCAATGTCTTTATCTTTATTTTTATATAAAACTCTCCTCATTATTATTATAACTATTTAAAAATTATAACGAGAAAAAGAACAAGTTTCCTTATTTATCCATACTGTATGTAGCCTCATTCATTTCACTCATGTTGAATTGTGCCTGTTGGGTGTTCAAGCCTACCTAGAGGTTATGCTCCCATTTTTACATCTCTTTTTGTTCACAACAAAAAGATTTTGCGCCTTCAGAGTAGTAGAGATGTTGTGTAAATCAAATGGTCTTTACCTCCCAGAAGTCCATTCCAGGTTGTAATTCCAGAAATCCAGACACTGAGAGGGAATGAATACTTATGCAAGCTACTTTAAAATTTCCCCAAGGTTTGATCACATCTTTGAGCACCTATGTATGACAAACTGTTTTTGGAATGGACTTGGTAAACAATCCCAGCTTCGCATCCTAACAGGGATTGGAATAATTTTTCCAATAGTGTTACAGAATATGGTGCCATAGGAATCCCTTACAGCTTCCTGGTTACACTTATTGACTTCATAGATTTTTTCTGCATACAGTCTTTTGTTTTGGGTTTAGGCCCTTTTATCTGAAGACGGTAATCTCTACTAAAATGTATTGTGCTAACAATACCTATTTATCAGTAAATCACCCAGTTTATCTCTTTCTCTCTGCACAAAATGAATATATCTCTCTGGATTGTATTTAGTTAACTTATACATTCATGCAAAGTATGTGAAATGTTTTAGTCATGGGACAGCACTAAAGAGGACAGATGGCTCTAAGGTTACATAATGTCCCTTGTTTTTCTTTTTTCATATAATTTGTACAAATATTCTGTCGGGGACCCTCGGCCCCACTGTGACAAAGGTTTCTTTTTCTGCAGAGTAAATCTAGTAGATTGTGTATTATTACGCCACAGCACAGCTGTTCTCTTAAGATGTGTGATGACCTCTAATGACTTGCTTCCCAAACAGGCCACACAGCATATTTAAGTAGTTATAAAGGACAGATTGGGAGAACGGAACATTATAAGAAGACAAATAGAAGAAGCCTATTTGAGATATGTACCTAGAAAAAAACCTGTGACTAGCAATGTTCAAACAACATAAAAATATATACATATGAAAAAGAAGTGCTTGAGTGCTCCAGAGGGAGTTTCATCTGTCTGGTGCCACGTCCAAAATTATTGATACTTCATAAAAGGCGTGGCGTGGGGTGCTCCGTACAGTGTAGGGCTTTAGGTTTTTGACAAAAAGGGCTTTTTTGTTTTTTGAGTTTAGGTCCACTTTCTTGCTAAAGTACAGAATTTACTTTTTTGAGGTATACCACTTTTATATTTTTCCATTTCATGGAATTATTCTGAAGATTGATACATTATTCATAGTTAAAGAGATTCTTTTGTTTGGATGAAGATGTAAAACAGCTGGACCTACAAGGAGCTTTATACTCGCCTTAACTTCTAGACTTTCCTCCAATCTGCACTCTGTTCAGCAGCTACGAAGGCCTCAAGAATCTTCCCTTCGAGTGTTGGACGTATTTGTCCTGCTGCAAATTCTGTGGTTTGCTATGCCAATTTGTAGATCACCACCATGTTCTTTAGTGATATAGGAGATGGCAGAAGAAAGAACCAATTGGGGCGGGAGGATTTTACATCCAGCATCCAACACCTAGTGTGTCTGATGTGAAGAAGCCATTGCTCCACAAAGATCGAAGAACAAGTGAGTATAAAGACTCCTCTTTTGCAGGACCTGCTTTTTTGCATCTTTTTAATCAAAATTCTTGAAAGACATGCTCCAAGCTACAAGTTGCGATAGCCACCCTCCTTGCATCATCTTATGCCTCTGCAACACAAATTGGCACAGCCTAAGTACATGAGACAACACAGCCCCATACAGAACTGAGCTCTCTGCTACACAGTGCTTTAAACCTTTTATATGGTGCAGTGACTCTGCCAGCAACAGAGAGCTGTCATGGACAATATGCTGAAAAATATGCACACCAAAAGTGCTTAAGGAGCTTGTGTATTTCACCCATCAGTAATGCATAACATTCCTTATTTATTCCCAGAAGGAGTTTAAACAGGAGCCCCAGAAATAAGAACAGGGACACTGTAAAAAAATTGTTTATTTACATTAAAACATCATCTAATTATCATGGGAGTATTAAAACTAGTATCCTACAATGTCAAGTGGCCCAATACTCCTGAAAAACGATCATTGTTACTGTCAGACCTGCACAGACAATGAGCCCAGGTAGCCTTTTTTCAGGTGACCCATTTTTGTAGAAATAACGAACCAAGACTCACGAACCATGGGTTTCTCATTGCGTACCACAGCTGCTCTGCAAATAAAAAAACCAAGGGTGTCAGTATCCTAGTAGCCTCATCAGCACCTCAGGGGACAAATCAGTTGCCCCGATGGAAGAATTATTTTTATCAAGGGTCTCTTAGAGGGCTGCTTGGTCACCTTTGCCGCTGTCTACTTCCCCCACACCAGTCAGGCCACCTGCCTGCCCCAAATAAAAGACGCTTTGGTGAATTTTTAGGGAAAGCATGGTCATCCTGGGTGGGGACCTTATCTTCATCTCTGATCCCCTGCTAGACACATCTCACAGCCAAGGTAAACCAACCTCGTGCACCTGCAGAAAAGCTTTTAAACTACTTTCCCACTTCCAACTGAAGGACATGTGGTGATTTATCAGACCTTCGGGGCGAGACTATACATTCTACTCCTCCCAACCCCCACTGTTCTTTCTCGAGGATAGATCATTTTTGGCTCCAACATTTAGAACTACACAGAGTAGACTCATGCTCCACTGAGTCGATCATTCTTTTTGACCATTCTCCGATTTTACTTTATGTTGAAGTATCCCATACAACACCAAAATCATGGAACTGGAGCCTGAATAAGTCCCTGCTCGAGGACGAAGTGGTGGTGGCGGAAGATGTTTCCTCTGAACTAACTCATTGTTAACTCATTATCAACTAATTATTTGGGGACAAACAACACTCCAAAAAGACCCCTTACTGGTTTGGGAAGCCCATAAAGCAGTTGTACATGGCATGTTTATCAAACATGGAGCAAGGCTGAAAAAGGGAACGACAATGGGAAATTGAGCACCTACTGAACTAGTTTAGAACCCTAGAATTACCTTAAAAGGCAACCTGGGATCCCACTAAGGGTAGGGAGTTACAAGTCCTACGTGAAAAGCTGTCCATGCTCTGCCTAAGCAAGACCAAAGCTACTTTGGCTAAATGTAGGACAGCATTTTATGAATAGAAATTAAAGCAAGACCAAGGCTACTTTGGCTAAATGTAGGAGAGAATTTTATAAAAAGAAATTAAAGTAGCGGCATCCTGGTCAATCCCCTTCAGGACTAAAAAGCCTGCTCCTTTGTACCATTTCTAACCGGTAGAGACGGCCAAAAACTCTTTCATATCAAAGACATAGCTGAATCCTTCCGCAAGATTAATGCAGACTTATATCACACTTCCCATCTTCTGCTCAGGTGGAGGATAGAATGGTGGCTAATAAAGCCTACCTATCTACCAGGAAGAGAGGCATTAGAAGCACTAATTACAATGAAGGAAGTCATTTGAGCCATTCTGGATACCACTGGTAAGATTCCCGGCCCAAATCGGGCCGTAGTTGGTGATGTCAGACGGCAGTAGGCTCCATTCTTCACGATTTCTGTGAATGCCTGCATTTGCAGCATTTCTGGCCAACAATTAGAGCCATTGTCCAACAGATGACCGACAAACAAGTGCCTGATGAACCTGCTTTCTTCCTCCTTCAACATAACTCTTTCTCCCTGAAAATGTACAAGGACTCTGTGATCAGATACCTAATTTTGGCTGCAAATATTTGCATATCTGCATACTGGAGGAATTCTGACTCCCCTTCTTGTGTCTGTGGCTGCAGAGGTTTAATGAAATCCACCGTATGGATGATTTGGCCCACTCCATGCAAGGGAGGAGCAGAAAATTCTTTAGTACATGGTTCTACTGTCTCAATTCACTACCTCTACAGAGTATAGCCGCCACCTGGGATCAACACAACCTGCCGAGTAAGATGTCCTGACCTCACGCTGTACCTTCAAGGCCGCCTAAAGCTACTGTACAGTGCCAGCTACCCCCGCTTCCCAGTTACCCTGCCCTCAACTGCCAGCCACCTCCTTCCTGCCTCTCAACCCTTCCATTGTCTGTCTGTCCATCCTTGTCAGGTACTTGAGGTCTACTCAATGGGTTTGTGGAATCCGCGCTTCCTATATAGATGCCAGCACCTGCCAACAGGGCCATTAGCTTTATTCAAATAGTAATAACATAAACCACATTACTGCCAGGGCTCAGCATAGACACCAGATCCTTGCCCCACTCTCCTCGTTAGACATACAGGAAGGCTTTGTTAGTTTATATCTTTTCATTGTAAGATAGCATGCTCATTGGCTGCCACATACCCCTATTGTCATTGCTATTGATCTGGTCTTGTTACTTCATACAATTATACATATACTTTAAATATTTTGAACTATAACAATTCTTATATTTACCTGGTTATACTCTGTTGTCCTTGCCACTCCCTTATTTGTTTTTTGTGAATGATTGGTCTTCATGGTATGTATCCTTATTTATGTATTCATTTGCTTTACCCTCCCTCCACATCCTTCCCCCCAAAACAAATAATGCTTTTTACTGCATTTTTTAAGTTGGTGACTGTATGGTTACAGGTGCAGAAACTTCTCTCTGGTTTTTTAAAGTCATGTCATGCACTTTACTTCCTTTTGAATTCACCTAATGCTTTCCTGGTCATGTCAGGAGAATATACTTCCTTCCTTGGTCCGTAATATTTTTACATAAAATATTTTTACATCAATTAATTCTACTGTTCTGTCGCCTCAGTAAGTAGCTCGAAGTAGTTGACTATATTTTGTACCATAACAACAAGGAGTGTATGCATGGTTCTTGGAAGCCAGCCATGGACATCTAATTAGGGACATGTGTTGGCTAGTGAGGCTCTTCAAAGGGGTAACCATATGGATTGTACAAGTTAGTATTATTGTTTTCCATTTATTTCAGACAGCTTCGTGTTCTTTTTGTTTCAGCTAATTGGATGCTACAGAAAGAGCATTATCTTCCATATCCACTAGCTGTGAATGCTACCTCTTAAAAAAAAATTAGGTCGTTGTCCTTAATACAGCAAACAAGTTTGTATATATTTTATTTGAGTCTTTTATCAGGTGAGCGAACCTGCAGTACTACTTACTTGAGCCATGGTGTGTATAGGTAGTATGTAAAATAGAATGATTAATGAGAGAATATATTAAAGGGTTTTGAGGCAAAATCAGTCAAAGAAACTTTTCGTGTTCTTACTTTCACCCAGCAGGAGGATCTGTTTCACATGTTTCCAGGCTAGGGCCTGCTGTTTACAGGGTTCAGTAGCTGTACCCTGATTTACACACAAATGAATGAGTTTAAACAGCAACTTATCCCTATTTCTGTTTCTGACTAATTTTTTATTGTTCTAATGTTTTAAAAAGCAGCCAATAAACAGCTTCTGTTAAGCTCCTTCTTTGAGGTCTATCAAGCATTGTTCCTATTTACTTTTTAGGGATGGGCTAAAAATTTCACAAACTATCAAAAATTCAAAGTTTCATTAAAATTATATTTATTATTGCCCTGCAGCAAAATAGCATTCTGTTTTTCAACCTACAAACTGTTCCCAGGGGTCACTTCAAAGCTTACTGGACATATTGGCTATATTGAGTATAGCCAACCCCAACTGAGACCCCCTTTTACAAGCCATGACTGACAGAATACCAACAAAGGAACCCCCAAAAACCCAGTGCTCAAAAGTCCGAGCTTGATGTGCTTTGTAATGAGTGAAATTAGTATTTTATCCCCTATCAACCAGTCTGGAGACTGGTTAGGACACTCCAGGACCTTCATGTGCTTCTTCTTGAGCCACTTTGTTGCCTTGGCCATGTTTTTGGGTCATTGTCATGCTGGAATACCCATCCTCGACCCATTTTCAATGCCCTGGCTGGGGGAAGGAGGTGCTCACCCAAGATTTGACGGTACATGGCCCCATCCATTTTACCTTTAGCAGAAAAACATCCCCAAAGCATAATGTGTCCACCTCCGTGTTTGGCGGTGGGGATGGTGTTCTTGGGGTCATAGGCAGCATTCCTCCTCCTCCAAACATGGTGAGGTAATGCCAAAAAGCTCAATTTTGGTCTTATCTGACCACAACACTTTCACCCAATTCTCCTCTGGATCATTCAGATGTTCATTGGCAAACTGCAGACGGGCCTGTACATGTGCTGTCTTGAGCAGGGGGACCTTGCGGGCTCTGCAAGATTTCAGGCCTTCATGGCACAGTGTGTTACCAATCGTTTTTTTGGTGACTATGGTCCCAGCTACCCTGAGATCATTGACAAGTTCCCCCTGTGTAGTTCTGGGCTGCTTTGTCACCGTTCTCACGATCATTGCAACTTCACGAGGAGAGATCTTGCATGGAGCCCCAGACCAAGGGAGATTGACAGTTATTTTGTGTTTCTTCCATTTTGAGATTTGTCGCGCCAACTGTTGTAAGCTTCCCACCAAGCTGCTTGGCGATAGTCTTGTAGCCCAGTCCAGCCTTGTGTAGGTCTACAATCTTGTCCCTAACATTCTTAGACAGCTCTTTGGTCTTGGCCATGGTGGCTAGCTTGGAATCTGATTGATTGCTTCTGTGGACAGGTGTCTATACAGGTATTGTAACAAGATTGGATTAGGAACACTCCCTTACAGAGGTTCCTCCTAATCTCAGCTTGTTACCTGAATACAGCGAAGACACCTGGGAGCCTGAGATCTGGCTGGTTGATAGGGGATCAAATACTTATATTACTCATCACAATGCACATCAACCTCTGACTTTTGAGCACTGGGTTTTTGAGGGTTCTTTTGTTATTCTGTCTCTCACAGCTACAATAAACCTACCATTACAATTATAGACTGGTCATTTCTTTCACAGAGGGCAAACGTACAAAATCAGCAGTGGATCAAATACTTCTTTCCCTCGCTGTACATCTCTCTGATGGAACTGGAATTTTTGAGCACTCTTCCTTTGCCAGATGCTCCAGGTCCCTCATATTTGAAAGTTTCTTTCTCCCAACTGCTGTCTATAGATCTCACATCAGGTGCTCCATGGAATTTAGATCTGGACTCATTGCTGGCCACTTCAGAAATTCTCAGTGTTTTGTCTTAAACCATGTATGTGTTCTTTTTTAATTATGCTTTGGGTCATTGTCCTGTTGTAAGACCCATACATATATATATATGTGTGTGTGTTTTGCTTATCTCTACTCTCCTTTTATATGCCTACCATAAACTACTATAAATTAGAGGAGATGAGTTCTGAAGGGCTTGCAGTACCACAAGAGTTTTGTTTGCTTGTGTTCAGCTCCACGTCTGTGAAAAATGTAACCTGAACAAGATCAGTCCAAAACAAATAAAGCCATATATCTCTGATGCACAGTGATCAAATTAGGCACAGAATCATACGTGATACCCGTCATTTACAAGTAGTCAGAAGGCCATATTTACCAGCTGGCCCTTGCCACTGTTGGGGGAAGAGACCTCTTCTGTAACTCTTGTGTTGCAGGGGTCCACAGGTGAAGCACATATTTACAATCTGTAAGCCACCTTTTATAGGGAACCCCCAGATATCTACTGCCTGACCCTGGGGAATGCGTACAAAGGCCCTGATTTATTAAAGCTCTCCAAGGCTGGAGAGGATACCTTTTCATCAGTGAAGCTGGGTGATCCAGCAAATCTGCAAAGGATCTTGTCCAGGATTCAAACATTTGCTTGCAAATAGCAAACGACTTTAAAGAAATCCATACCAGGTTTGCTGGATCACCCAGCTTCACTGATGAAAGTGTTTCCTCTCCAGTCTTAGAGAGCTTTAAAAAAACAGGCTCAAAGTATTTAGTACCCCTTCCCCATCTTTAGTGAGAATTAAAAACTCCCTCAATATAAACACACTACATTGT
>NC_092865.1:68994181-69053765 GCF_032062135.1 Pyxicephalus adspersus | reverse complement strand
GAGCTGTGCTGCATGTAGTGTTGGGTGAATTTGCCTCTGTCGTTGACTTGGGATTTAAGTTTGGCTACAAATAACCCAAATAACTTTGGTGTCAATATGGTAAACCATCAGCAAACCCAACAGAGGAAAATTCAACCAACCCTAATGCTGACTTCAAGCTTTGTACATTACTTTATTTTTTGACTTTTGAGTTTAAAAGAGCCATTAGCATTCACATTCTGCTTAGCAAATGGCAGACCTGTGAACAGGAATAAGAAGCTAACAGACAGAGAACACACTGACAAAAAGTGAGGTCATGGAACTTTTATTTACTGCAGTAGGGGGTGATTTCAATAAAATAACAAGTTTTCAGCTAAGTCAGCAAATTCTTTGGGGAAATTTAAATTTAAACTAACAACAAAGCTTTCTCTTTTTAAATTTGCACTTTAATATGATAATCTGAACGCTTGTGCATAGTTTAGGTGAAGGAAATAGCAAAATTTGCTATTCTGATGTGCAAAATATATAATTCACAAGAGTGACCCTGGTTGTCTGGTTGACAGTGTGTGGAGTAAAAATAGGAGGTAAAGTAAAATTTAAAAAAAACTTATTTTTTGATGAAAGGGTGTATGGATAGGTTGACTTTGTCACTTTAACAAAGATTAATGAAAAATCTACAATGTCCCCAGAACAGCAATATCCAAGGATCCTCTGTTCAGTCTAATGATATCATGGTCCTTTCCTTTGTCCTCCTGAAACAAGCGGCAATAATGCTCACTAAATAGTGCTGGGATATTAGCATGGGTGCTGCAGCAAAATATATTTTTCTGTTTTATCCTTTAATGGCATTATCATTTGGGGGAATGGCAGTAATTCAGCTTAAAAAACAGAGAAAACACCTGTCTGAAAATTTTAATGACCCTAACTTTAACTTTAAACCCTTTAATGATACACAAAATAAGGGTAATTCCTTAGTTTTAGGGTTACAATCTACTGAAACTCAGCTTCTTTTTGTCTAGACACCACAGAGAAATCATTACAATCCTGACCCGGATCCTGACCCATGTAATACTTTATTCAGATAGCAGGCCAAAAACTAAAGCCATATTATTATCATGTACCTTTTGGTTCGGGTGTTAATACTGCCATGGAATTTATAGCCTTGAAAAGACTTGTAAGGGATTCAAACATTACCCAGGCTTTTGGGGGACAAAGTTAGAATTTGAGCATTTTCGGATGTGCTGAGAAGACGCTCCTCCGATCCTTAACCATTCCTCCTGTCCATTCTGAAATTGTGCTGCATCTCCTGATGAACAAACACTCCAACCCTCTGCTACAGTCTCCCAGGAAAGGCTCCTCCAGTTCTTCCCACCTTGGAGCAATTGGTATTATTATTATTACACAGTATTTATATAGCACCATCATATTACGTAGCGCTGTACAAAGTCCATAGTCATGTCACTGACTGTCCCTCAAAGGGGCTCACAATCTAATGTCTCTACCATGGTCATATGTCATTTATACAGTCTAAGGTCAACTTTTTGGGGGGAAGCCAATAAACCTCAGTGCATGTTTTTGGGATGTGGGAGGAAACCGGAGTACCCGGAGGAAACCCACGCAGATCTGGGACAGGGAGAACCTGCAAACTCCATGCAGATGGTGGCCGATAGTGGCCAGGCTGCACAGATTCATTCACACAACCAGCAACATGCTGTCACACTTATATGGAGGACTCCTCTCTAGATAACACTAAGGCACCACTGGATGCTTCTTCCACTGCAGTTTTTGCGACTACAGAATCAAGTAAGTCTACTTTGCTTGCAAAAATTGGCTGTTTAGAAACTGAATGCAATTTTAAGCAAGACCTTGACAAGTTTTGTGCCCGTCTTTCTTCTGTGGAATTCCAGTTTTCTTTGGTTGAAGACACTACTGAGTCATTCCACTATGGATGTGGAGTTGCAGCAAAACCTGTTTTAAGGGAAACAGCAGAAAACTATTTGTTCCATAACAACATAGAAGTTTTGAGTCTGACATTAGGTGCTGAAGGCACTCATCCTGTGGCCTTATTGAAACGTCCTTTCACCTTACTAGATTTGAAAGAGGTCCCTTTAGAATACATAGTGAAAGGAGCTCCTTGGGTGCCTACAGGTCCCAACCCATCTGTTGGTACTCCTAGGCCTTTTGGAGTGTGGTCTAGATAAAGGAAGCAGTATTTGAGCTGCATGTTTTACTCCTCTTTTCCAATCATGTTCTATAGAAAAAAATTAACGATGGCTATCACTATGGAACTTGTATTTACCATCTGTGTGTAAGGCCCTGTATTCTCCAGACACCTGGGGGTTTCTGCACTCCAACCAAACAAATCGTACAACCTCTGCAACTATATACCCCTGAGGAAGCCTATGATAGGTGAAACGCGTTGGGAATTACGTGACCACAACAGGTCCCCCTTTTTTGTAGTTTTCAACCTTTACATGTAGTTTGTGTGATGTTAGAAGAATTCATGTCTAAGTGAAATATCCAAACCCTGTGACATCAACAGGCATTTGGATATATAGTCTAAAAAGTAATATGTACATAATAATGTATGTACCAACTGCAAATTGAAAAATACACACTTTATATATTTTTTTTGCACATAAACCTCTGAGCCTGAAACTTCTTTCTTTCTCTTATACCTACACAATAAGTTCCCTCAGCATACATTGCCACTGATTTCTGGATACCCCACGCTGAGGTTTTTTTATCATCTTTCCTCCACTACACATTTTGAGTTTTATGTTTACGTGCTATTATGCTGCCTGTTACTCATGACTTCTAGCCTTCTCCTGCTCTTTCCTCATTTTAGCTGCTTAATCTAGTGACTTCCTGACAAAAGGTGCTAGATGCAAAGGATTTTGGATGCTATTGGATATGTTTTCGTCTCTCCTCACTCTTCTCATCATTTTAGAACCTGTTGGAACCCTCACCTACTCATATCTTTTTTTAAGCACTTAATAATTGTTACTGGATTTGGGCTATAAAACTATTTTGGTTTAGGGTATATTTAGGGTTTTATTTTTTTTCAGAGACCCTAGTTGTTAAAGCATCAGGGATATTTTTGTTATTTGGGTCATTGGGGTTAGTAGGGGAATTGGTGTATTATTTTGTATTGTTATTTTTGTCTCAGACTGCTGTATATGGGTCTTTGGTTCTTGGCTACATGGTGGGTTTTTTTTGCCAACAAATAGCAAATGGCTTTTAGGAAATCCATTGCAGGTTTGCTAGATCACCCATGAAAATCTATCTTCTCCAGTCTTGGAGAGCTTTAATAAATCAGGCCTATTGCGACAGATGGATAAAGTCAAACAGTAAATATTTGCTTTTTCACACTAAGGCTTTTGGTTTCATTTTTTTTTAAAATAAAGACTGTGCAATGATAGAATGTATTCTTTGTTGTTTTGCACCTGTGGTTAGATTTAAAAAATAGTACCCGCTAAGGAACAAATTATTTTATTTATGTCCTGAAAACCGTAGAACTGGACTTTACAGCCAAGACTTGTCTTGTCTTGGCTGTAAAGCTAGACACAGCTTTGTACCTGGAAGTGCAGAGATCACATACAACATATCTGCCATGATCATGATCATCTAAAATCTTGTTGATTAGAGACAATTTAAAGTGGTAGGTTTTCTTTTTTGTTTATTACTTTTCTAGGCTACTAAATGTGGCTTAGACAATGTTACAATCATATTTCATGAGCAAGTCTTGCAGAAATATCCTTCTGAATTTTTTTTTTACATAGCTACATGATAATAAACAATCAGATGTTGGACATGAAAGTTAGCAAAGAAAGCATAGTGTGACCTTGTCTTAAAAACATAAAAAAAGCAAAACCAATACATTTCTAAAGCCACTTGAGGTCTTGGGAATAAAAGGGCTTCTTCTATGACAAGAAAAACCAAACAAGCAAACAAAACACATGAATTAAAATATATATATCCTAATCCTAATTACTCATGGGCTGACCTTGGTAGTATTGGTAGCTATAGCTATTTCCATGTGACTTGACTGATGGGTGACGTTTTTTACCCCTAGACCTACTTTACTGCTGTTCTGCTTTTGACACCTGGAAATCAACTTTCCAAATAGCCTAATGGTGGCACCCAGAGTCAATCTCTGCCAACTTCTATGTTAGACCCCAGCTCAACATAGACAGCAAATTCAGGATCTAGTCATTTTAGTTCAAGGCTTCCCGTATACCCTTTCTGTTCTTCATCTGAACTCAACCTGTTTTTTTCCACCTGTAATGATACTCCTCTCTTGGGATTCACTGCAGGAGTTGCCACAGTCTCCTCCTTTGCAGGTATTCTGTCTCTAACCTTTGTCAGATCAAGTAGCACTTGGGCATCATCCTCCACAGAATAACTTCCTTCTTCCTCCCTTTCAACCTACATATGTGCAACATTTTGTTCAAATAACAAAGTTTATTATTCATTTACTAATGGGAGTGGAATGGGGGCCCTCCTAGATGCCACTGATTAGACCAGTGTTTCTCAACTTCTTTAACATATGAGAACCCCTTGAAACAATGTTCAGGTTTTCAGGGAACTCCTGCTATAATTACTATATCAACAACTCATAGTACATTTGGTGTGGTGGTCACTAGGAAGAACTCCTCTTACATGCTGGCCAGTGGGAAAAACGCCATCCCTACAGATAGATAAAAAGATCATTGGTAAACTGACCTGAGAGTCATGCACTGCTTATTGCTCAGGGAACTCCCAACAACCTCTGGAGGAACCCTAGGGTTTTACGGAACCCTGATTGAGAAACATTGGGTTAGACAAAAGCCAGTAAAAGCTAGGAGATGGACAGGGTAACCCAGCTCATTTCTTCTTGTTTCTGTTTCCATGATACGGGCCTGGAAGTACATGAGCCAAAGAACTCTGGTAGAGTCCTTCTTTCTATACTTCCTGTACTTCTTTAAGTAAGTGATTGTTGGTTTGCAGTATGAGTGTGTTTCACATAGCCTCCAGTAATACCAGTGCTTTTATTTTGCTTCTTCCTTTCATTATTTTGCTAAAACTTTAACTAAAAGGAAACAGCAATAATTTGGAATACCTTGAAGATTATCTCAGAAAGCAGAAATACAGTAGGTGGGTGTGAAATGAATGCCAGTGTGCTGATAAGACTGCAAAAGATCATATTTACCCTGTCTGTCCTTCTGAAAAAGACATTTACCTAAAGTTAGCTTGAGATAGATTAAACAACATTAGTCTTCTCTGTCTTCAACTGTGTTCACTTCTAGTCACCAATGGTTTGTATTTGTATGAGACATTTACCTAATCTAACCACTGTTCTCACCCAGAATACAGAATAACATCTACCTGCCCACCTCTGACATGTTTCCCTCAGTCCTAGATAAGGTCTCATGCTGCCTGTCAGCCCTCTCATCATTGATGGTTGACAAAGTTCTGAAACTCAACCTAGATAAGACCCCCCCATCACGTTGTTTTAGCGTCACCATCTGTTCACTTCTTTACCCCCCATATTCAGAACATTTACAGGTCCTGTCACTTTTACCTTCACAGCATTTCCGAAATCCGCCCCTACCTGCCCGCAGAAACCACCAAACTCCTTGTACATGCTCCTATCATCTCTCATCTGGACTACTGTAACATCCTCCTCTCTGGTATTCCACTAACCCGACTCTCTCCTCTACAATCTATTATGAATGCTGCAGCCAGACTCATCCATCCTTCCCACCGCTCCTCTTCTGCTGCATCTCTTTGTAGTTCTCTTCATTGGCTTCCATTTCACCTTAGAAAATTTCAAGCTCCTGTGCTTTGCCTTCAAACCCCTCCACAGTTCTTGTCCCCCTTACCTTTCTGACCTGATAGAAGAATACTCCCTTAGCCGCTCTCCTCGCTCCTCCAATGACTTACTAATGACTTCCTCACTCATAACCTCATCACACACACGGCTCCAAGACTTTTCTAGAGCTGCCCCGTCTTTGGAATGGTCTTCCTCGTCCTATTTGGCTTGCTCCTACTTTCTGCTCATTTAAAAGAGCACTCAAAACCCATTTTTTCAAACTTGCTTATCCATCTTCTTCTGTCTCTTAAAACCCTTACTACTCACCCACCAAACCATATTCCACCTTCCTTTTGTGTGCTGCTTCCCCCACTTCTTGGATTGCAAGCTCTTCGGGGCAGGGTCCTCTCCTCCTCCTGTGTGATTGTCTGTATCTGTCTGTCATTTACAGCCCCTATTTATCGTACAGCACTGCGTAATATGTCACTATATAAATACTGAATAATAATAATATTTTTAATCAGGGGAGCGTTCAGTTGGAATGCCAGAGTATAGCTGGGACTTTTTTCTTGGCCAAATATTTTTCCAATCCTGACAACTACAAGATAAAGAGGGAGAATGAGGAACAAAATGAGCAGCAGTACCAAGAGAAGCAGCATCAATATTTGATGGCATAACCATTTGAGAACCTAATGGAAAGAAGAGAATGATGAGGTAGGATTTGTTGGGCAAAGTGTTTCTCCTAAATTTCAGATTGAAGCTTGAAGGTCTTTGCAGGAATCAGAGGTATCTTCAGCTTCAATAGGTAGAGGTTCTGCCTTCCAAAAACACAATACCCTCCTCTTTATCTCACGACTGCCCTCCCCATCACTCTCACCTGGTTCCCATGTCCTGTCCAGAACAACATCAACATTGTTGTCTGACCCGGTCCCATAGTATATCAAACATCTCCCAATTTTCCAACAACTGTTTTTTGTAATACACTACTACCAATACTGTCACCAGCATCAACTTTAGCATCACCAGCATTACTTTAGCCACCACCAAAAACTTCTGCAGAACCAAGATAATGAATAAAAAGAATTTCACTAATAATAATAATTCTGAATTTTCTGAAAGACAGACATACTGTCAGAAGAGGCAGCTGGGAACATGTGCTTGCAGTGGTAATGAGTATTGTGGCAGTAGCAGAAGTACCCTGGCTCCAGGGTAATGTATCAAGTTGTACTAATACTGACGCATAATAAATAGGCACAAAGTTCACAATGGGGCAAAGTGTGGCTGGGAGAAATCTGCTTCTTGGTAAAAAGACATGAAAGAACTTTTTTTTGTTTGCTTTCAGAGGTGGTGTGCTTAATAATGGTGCAAGCACTCTCATTCCTGCTATTCATAGTTTGGTGAATTCTGTACCCAGAACCAAGACGCTAAGCTAAAGTTAAGGATCCACTAGTGGCTAGTCTTTTGTGACTACTTTTATTGCCAGTCTTATTTCAAACCAATAATTACATTTATATTATGTGAAAATGGGCAAGTTTATGCAATAATTGAAAAAAATAGCATGTGTATAATAAAACTAATTGCTGTGATTTCAAATCTTTTTAGCTTATATATTTCATTTGAATACATTTACAGTTTTCAGTATGTCTACACCCTACTTTTTGTGTATTTCTGTGGCTGCTCTGAGCTTTCATGAGTTGCTCTTTGCATGTCTTACAAACCGGTTAGAGAGATTCCAGAGATCCTTTTGTTCTTAACAAATATTATGTACAGATAACTTATGGCAACTATAAAACTCTGAAAAACAATTAGAAGTTGTTAAGAAAGTGGACTTGCCCTTAAATGAATTGAATCACAAACAGAGGGAATGTCATTCTTCACAGAAGTGCTAAAATTCTTTAAGGTCAAACAAACCACAAACAACCTGGATTTCATAAGAAATTTATTGCAAATATAGAAATAGATTTTTTTCCATCCAATAATCCTTTTTTTCTTTTTTTCAGGAACAATGCGTGCCAATAAAACAAAATCTGGAAAGACAACAAACAAGAAGATCTCTCAAATCCTTTTTGTCCTCATATGTTAGGGAACAGAGCTGCTGGTATCTGCTGGGTCAAGGATGGAGATAAAGCTGAAGGCTTGTAACCTTAAACACTGGGAATATTTAGTTCTGTTTTTTGTTTTAAACAATTAACAATGTTGTATATAGCCTAATGGGGATCATTATCTAAGTCTTTTAATTTCTTATTAATTTGCTTTAATGCTATACCTCTACAGTTCCCCTCTGGGATTCATTGATCGCAGCATAAAAAAGAGATATGTTGTATTTTCCTTCTATGTTTTTCCTTCTATGTATTTTCCTTCTATAGTAGATTTAGAAAGACTTTTTTAATAAGTAAAAAATTATCAATGATAAGTTAAGAAGACAACTTAAAAGTGTAGGGAAGTTAGTTTTACCTAAAAGTGATATAAATGAATAAAGTAGAATAACTTTTTTTTAATAAAAAGTTTTTCAAATTGCATGCCATTGTGCATATGTATTTCTCCATTTCCTTCCACATGTAGTGGCTGGTACATGAATAATGCTGATTCTTTCAGTATTGAATGAGTTTGCATAATGGGTGATGTGTTCCTTGATATCTACAAGATGGATGCACTAATCTTCTGTGTAGAGTAAAAAAAATTCTGTACTTGTAATCATGGTCAGCAAAAAAGTGAGATGAACATGTTTCCATGTAGATGTATGTTTCCAGATTCTCCCAACAAAATAGGGTGACTCTAAAGCTGACTCAGGAACATAAGGAAGACTCATTTGTTTTCCATGCCATAACCATGTTTGTTTTTAAAGTAAAGTCATTTACACTTACATAGAGTCATTTACATTAATTAACAAATGTCACTATAAAAATACAAATATTCTATCATTCTTTGCATTGTACTCATCAACTTAAGATTAATGACATGCATTGCCTTCTTTTAAAAGAAAAAAAGTCAAGTAAATGTGGTTCTCCTTAGCGTATGGGCAAATGAACTGAGTTAATGGAACTATAGGGTTGAATAATTAAAGGAAAACTACGTTCATTGAAGCCCATTGAAACTTTGTTAAATTAATGTACAGCGCTGCATAATTTGTTGGCACTATAAAAATCCTGTTTATTAATAATAATAATAATAATATTAATAATAATAAAGTCAACCCCATTGTTTCAATGATGTGCTTCAAAACTGGTTCTATTTTCTAAATGGTTTGCTATGCTATCGTAAGAGCTCATTAATGTTTTTTTTTTTCTGGGAGTATACGTTCGTATACATGTTTCATGTCCTAGGACATTGTAGTAATATTATTATACACCAACCTAAGGGAACTCACATACATTGCAGAATTGGGAACAAATGGCAGGTGGAAGAGAATATCAGGTAGCATCTTACAAACATTGAAGAAGTGATTGGGTGGCTTTACAGCAGTAATCAATTCCACATAGTGAGAAGTTAAATTGATTAATGTTTTAAAGCCACCCAACCACTTCCAGCTGTTGACTGTATATATGCCTTAAAATGAATACAACATTAGACAAGTTTTTCCATTCTCCCCAGATACCGGTAATAGTGTAAAATACATTTCATTTGAATACATTTACAGTTTTCAGTATGTCTACACCCTACTTTTTGTGTATTTCTGTGGCTGCTCTGAGCTTTCATGAGTTGCTCTTTGCATGGCTTACAAACCGGTTAGAGAGATTCCAGAGATCCTTTTGTTCTTAACAAATATTATGTACAGATAACTTATGGCAACTATAAAACTCTGAAAAACAATTAGAAGTTGTTAAGAAAGTGGACTTGCCCTTAAATGAATTGAATCACAAACAGAGGGAATGTCATTCTTCACAGAAGTGCTAAAATTCTTTAAGGTCAAACAAACCACAAACAACCTGGATTTCATAAGAAATTTATTGCAAATATAGAAATAGATTTTTTTCCATCCAATAATCCTTTTTTTCTTTTTTTCAGGAACAATGCGTGCCAATAAAACAAAATCTGGAAAGACAACAAACAAGAAGATCTCTCAAATCCTTTTTGTCCTCATATGTTAGGGAACAGAGCTGCTGGTATCTGCTGGGTCAAGGATGGAGATAAAGCTGAAGGCTTGTAACCTTAAACACTGGGAATATTTAGTTCTGTTTTTTGTTTTAAACAATTAACAATGTTGTATATAGCCTAATGGGGATCATTATCTAAGTCTTTTAATTTCTCATTAATTTGCTTTAATGCTATACCTCTACAGTTCCCCTCTGGGATTCATTGATCGCAGCATAAAAAAGAGATATGTTGTATTTTCCTTCTATGTTTTTCCTTCTATGTATTTTCCTTCTATAGTAGATTTAGAAAGACTTTTTTAATAAGTAAAAAATTATCAATGATAAGTTAAGAAGACAACTTAAAAGTGTAGGGAAGTTAGTTTTACCTAAAAGTGATATAAATGAATAAAGTAGAATAACTTTTTTTTAATAAAAAGTTTTTCAAATTGCATGTCATTGTGCATATGTATTTCTCCATTTCCTTCCACATGTAGTGGCTGGTACATGAATAATGCTGATTCTTTCAGTATTGAATGAGTTTGCATAATGGGTGATGTGTTCCTTGATATCTACAAGATGGATGCACTAATCTTCTGTGTAGAGTAAAAAAAATTCTGTACTTGTAATCATGGTCAGCAAAAAAGTGAGATGAACATGTTTCCATGTAGATGTATGTTTCCAGATTCTCCCAACAAAATAGGGTGACTCTAAAGCTGACTCAGGAACATAAGGAAGACTCATTTGTTTTCCATGCCATAACCATGTTTGTTTTTAAAGTAAAGTCATTTACACTTACATAGAGTCATTTACATTAATTAACAAATGTCACTATAAAAATACAAATATTCTATCATTCTTTGCATTGTACTCATCAACTTAAGATTAATGACATGCATTGCCTTCTTTTAAAAGAAAAAAAGTCAAGTAAATGTGGTTCTCCTTAGCGTATGGGCAAATGAACTGAGTTAATGGAACTATAGGGTTGAATAATTAAAGGAAAACTACGTTCATTGAAGCCCATTGAAACTTTGTTAAATTAATGTACAGCGCTGCATAATTTGTTGGCACTATAAAAATCCTGTTTATTAATAATAATAATAATAATATTAATAATAATAAAGTCAACCCCATTGTTTCAATGATGTGCTTCAAAACTGGTTCTATTTTCTAAATGGTTTGCTATGCTATCGTAAGAGCTCATTAATGTTTTTTTTCTGGGAGTATACGTTCGTATACATGTTTCATGTCCTAGGACATTGTAGTAATATTATTATACACCAACCTAAGGGAACTCACATACATTGCAGAATTGGGAACAAATGGCAGGTGGAAGAGAATATCAGGTAGCATCTTACAAACATTGAAGAAGTGATTGGGTGGCTTTACAGCAGTAATCAATTCCACATAGTGAGAAGTTAAATTGATTAATGTTTTAAAGCCACCCAATCACTTCCAGCTGTTGACTGTATATATGCCTTAAAATGAATACAACATTAGACAAGTTTTTCCATTCTCCCCAGATACCGGTAATAGTGTAAAATACGCTCTTTACTCCCAACTACCAATAACTTGCTTGCATGAGGGCAAGTCAAGCACTAGGCAGTAAACATTTAACATATAACTTTATGCTTGGTTTTATCTGATGTACACCACTATTTAAAGCATGTCTAAACCTAAAACAAAATTCAAACATATTAAAGTTTTCTAGGTTTTAGATGGGTTGACATTAGTTTACATTTTTCATTTTTTAAGCCAGGAATATTATTAGCAAGTGTAAATAATATCTTTTGTGTTACTTCTTCTATGCCTAAAATGAAAATCCTAAAATACTGGTTCCATCATCACCATGTAGTTGAGATAAACAAAGGCTGCCATGTTTGAAGTCCAGCCTGTATGTGCAGCCAAGGAAGTTTCATACTGCATTTTGTTTTTTCTACTTCTTTGACTTTTTGGATATATTTTATATCTTTTTGTATAATAAATATAATGGGTTGCTATACATGTACAGTATGTTATGATTTTCTTTTTTTAAATATGTTTAAAAGAATAATAAAAAGAAAAAAGCATAACTATGAATGGAAAGGAAGTATGTAAGTTGCAGGATCACCAGGTAAAATTAAAATGGGGAAACCTGACAAAAAAAAGCTAATGCAGTTACAACATCTGAGGACTGGTAAGCTGCAATATACACATTTTATGTTTTTGAGTGTGTGAGGTGTATAGGTGTCATGGGACAACTTATTCCATGAGTTACATTTAAATTTTGCCTAAAGTTTCACTTTTACTAAGCAGCAGAAGTATAATTAATACCCGCACAACACTCCTATTTTTGCAGTATTCTCAAAATAAAATGAGTAATGAATGGTTGGTATGAGAGTGGATAGGACTTTGGGCAGATAATTAGATTCGGGATACTCATGTGTCACTGGCTTGCCCAGGGGCTATTCTCATATCAATACTATGAGGAAAGGGCAGAGGTAAATTATTTCTTGTTGCCTGCTTATTGGATAGATCCACCCTCAAGGCTGTCCCCAAAGTCATTGCTGCTCAATTAGTAGACATGATTGTTTGTAATATCATGCTGCTGCTCTATTACATGTCATATTTAGAGAGCAACGAAGACTATTTTCCTTGCAATCATTCACAAAAAATGTAAAATGTGATTGGTTACAATTGTTTTATTTTTCTAAGCTGTTATATAGTTTATCGGTGTTTCTGTTGAAGACTTCAGTGGAGCATTATCCCTGTGTGTAAAAGTAATGTAGATGCTTGTTTGTCCTAATGTAAAAGTAGTCTACTAGATTGTAAGCTCTTCAGGGCAGAGTCCTCTCCTCCTGTATCACTGTCTGTATTAGTCTGTCATTTGCAACCCCTATTTAATGTACAGCGCTGGGTAATATGTTGGCGCTATATAAATCCTGTTTAATAATAATAATAATAATAATAATAGTAAATAAAAGTGCTGATTTGGCTAAAGAAGAAATTGAAGGTGGAAGTGGAGGTGTGGGATTCTGTATGAGAAAGCCTTGTGACTCCTGATGTGTTGTATCCTGAAATGAGCACAGTTACAATAGTTCTGGATTTACAGACTTGTAAAATAAAAAAAAACAACTCATATAAACATACATTTTATGGTGCCCATTATGTAATTTTGGCTTAAATTACTTTTGTACCCCCCCCCCCTTTTTTTTCTATTCTTCTTTAAATCAATATAATTTTCTATACAATTGCTTACACTGAAAAAGTGCTATACTGGAAAACAGCTAGCTTTCTTGCAAGAAATTACAATTTTATATAGACATCATATTTTATTTAAAACCTATACATACCGATGTTGAAGATTTACTGTAGCAACATGAATATAAGACAATTGGTTTGAATGGGCATAGAGCACGAGATCGGTGCACACAATGAAGCAAGTGAATTTTGCTTGACTGATTACTGTTATTACTTGTGATAATCGTTCATTAAAATGCTGATAGAAACTGCTGCAGTTATAGAAACAAAAAATAATAATAGAATGTACTCCTATTTAAATCTTAGATAATCCTAATCAACTCTAAATGACTCATTCCTCCCCCTGTCCCAATTATTTTTCTGTAGTTTTTGTATTTTGCTCTTTTATTATTATTTTTATGTGTTTATTTTCATTTTATTTGTTTGTAACTTTTCAGTTATCAATTTACAAAGCAAGACAATGCACAAAATTAAAAAATACTTTTTCGGCACTTGCAAATCTTTTTACTATGCTTTGTATTAGTGGCATTTTTTACTGGACAGATTCTAACATAAATTTATATTTTTATTTACAAAAAAAGACTAACACCTATCAAAGACGAATGTTTTCACTTTTATTGTCTTCTTCAAACTATTTATCCCTGAGAAACCCTTAAAATCATTTTTAGATCTTGGGAAACCTCTACTAAAACCACTTTTTGGGGTTCAATGGAAAAAAAGCCTCTTAAATTGGTGACAGTAACTCTTACTATGGTATTTAGAATAATATCTTTATAATCAAGTTATAAAAGATGGGATGGTGCCTGGGATAAAGTCAAACCCTTCTATTTAAATTACTGTGGTATACACCCCCACAAACATAAATACATTACATTGGCCGCAGGGCTTTCTATGATATAAATTTCACCTTTATATATAGTAAAATTAATAATTTAATAAGCATGGGCAGCTTGGAGTAATGCTGGTATGGTATCAAATAGTTGATATTATATAAATAAAAGATATTTTACCTCTTCTTGAACCCCCCTGGCGGTAAAGCCGAGTGTGACTCAGGGTGAAATTTCTTTGCAGAAAATGGTACACACTCGGGATGGAATGGAGGACTTACCCGGTCCTCATGAGCCCACAGCTTCCCCAAAAGATGCCAACCCGGCATCTAGGTCCACTTGATGATGCCCGGCTGGCATTGGTGTTGGAGGTTGGACCATTGGAGGTTAAAGTAGTTTCTGTTTTCCTTAACATTACAATACCAGCATTACTCCAAGCTGTCCATGCTTATTTAAAAGGGCCCATAAATATTTCCAAAAAAACACCATTAAGGGTAAATATTCTATGATTATAAAATGTTGTAATATTTAAAAAGCTATAACCAATTTGTGTGTTTTGCCATTTAAAAACAAAAAAGACCTGAATATTTGACGGTTTGTTCTCTGGTTAATTATTTTTAAATCTTTATATGTTTATTCTTTAGGAATCATATCAAATAATTTCACTCCTTTTGGTGATAGCAGATTAGAGGAAATATAAATATTCTAATTGTGTGAAACTTATGGTCCTTGGTCTAATGAAGAGAGAGATTCTATGAAACACGTCACCATTTGGAACCAGAATGTTATTGTTTGACTGTTAAATATTTGTGGTTATTTTGCTGTGTCAATACAAATCATTAATGTTTCTTTAAAAAATCTGATTTATACAAATTTGTTATGACGCACACTTTTAATATTTATTAAATTTTTAATTTTAACTATATATAATTGTGGTATATATGTATATATGATAGAAAGCCCCATTTTGTCCTGGTGCCAATGTATAAACAACTAAAACATTATTATGCATGTGGTTTTATCAAGCGGTTTTGCTATCAAAAACATGCATGCATCGAATTGAGGGAGGTCAATTAGGGACAGTTTGAGGAACTCATATCAACCTTTGGAGGAACCCTAGTTTAAAATGGCTGGTATAAAGTAGTAGTCGCCAACCAGTAATCTATAGACCGTGAGAAAATTTTGGTGGTCCACAAAAAAATTTGGACATTTGGACAATTTTTATGTTTTATATTTAATAAAACAAAAAAAAACTTCTAATAAATTCTTGTATTCTGAATGACAATTTTCACCTTTATATTTCACAGTTCATGAACTGTACTAGAGACGGAAAAACAAGAGAGGCGCAGCGTGACGTCAGTGTAGTATTAAGTTGTATGAAGGAACCGTTACCGAGCCGTACGCTTCAGTATTGTTTCCACCATTACAACAGTCACCCCGCTCCACCAATACCGATTCTCATCCCATTGTTTTATTTTATTTGTTTATTTCTCAGGTGATCTTTTAGGTAAGTATGACCTTAGCTGTGTATTTTCTATAACTGTTATGTTTATGGCATCAAATAGTTTGACTTTGATAACTATGATTTCTTGTTTGGTCTTAGAATGAAATAAACCCATAATGAGTGAGAAAAAGCAAACAAATATTTTGCATTTCTTTAGTAATACCAAAGATAATACAACTAATGATAATAGTAACAATAATAATACTTCACTTAACCGTGAGCTGATCAATGAATCAGAGCCGCCACAGTCCAGTCAGCACCATTAGGGAGATTTTTGTTTTACAAATGTATTTATCTTTTTATAAAAATTCATATTAATGGTCCACGTGATTATCCATTATAAATTTAGTGGTCCGTGAGGTCCGAAAGGTTGGCGACCGCTGGTCTAAAGTGTACATAGAAAATGAAATATTTTTACAGAACAGTATTGTCAAAGTGACCCCCGCTGATCCCCCCGTGTAATGTGCCAACACAAGAAAGTGTGCAGCAGTGTTCGAAGCCAAGTGGCTGGCATGGTGACTGCCATGGGCTCACCTTGGGTGTTAAAATGACCAAATTACTTCAGATTCACTGATCTGTAACAAGCAACCAAAATTTATACACATGTACTTTCTCTGGGTGAGAGATTCAAAATAATGAAGCAAGAGGATCAGTATGACAACCAGGATATTAGTAATTTCAAAGAGAAAGGACAGGGAAGACAGCCTCCATCTGTTTCCCATGCACATTATATTATATGTGCATGTCTTTTTAGGTATAACATTTTTAGGTTAGAAAAAAGGGCTTCTGCCTAAGCAAAATTAGAATCAGTAAATTACTCACCTGGGTGGACTCCATGTCCACGTACGAAAGGAAGTACCATCAGAAATGAATAAACTATAACAATGACCAATATTCTTTATCAAGTGTCTTTTGGGGGAAGAGGTGTAGAGAAAATTTTGTGTACTTTTCCCTGATCGGTATCCCTTTTTTTTAATATGTTCAAAACCCTGATGAATTAATACAATTATTTAAATGAAAAAATACTTAAAAATTGCAGTGAATTCAATGGATCATTATGGCTTCTCGATTAATACGTGTGATTTGATGAATATGAACAATTTTTATAATGAGGTACATAAGGAAGTTGGCCGTATTCTCAGTGTCTGTTGTCATATTACATTGCATCCATTGCATTTGGTATTTTCTAATGTAAAAATCATTTATGAATGGTGTGGAGGGGTATATGAAAGAGCTATAGCGTATAGATTATTACATTTTTAATATCTATGTATATATCAGTGTACCTTCATCTCTACCACCAGATACCAGCAGATTCCCAGCAGGCAGGATGACATATCACTGCTGGACATATGCTAAGAGTGAACTGTGCCAAGTACTTTTATTTATTTTATCTTTATCTTTTGTAATTTTTTGTACTTTTTTTGTTGTTTTTTTTTAGTTTTTTTTTGTTTTTTACACTAATGCATGCAAAAAATACAGTTCCCATCTCCTTCATTGAAAATTATTGGCCAAAATCTTGTGTACAAGTCCCTCCATCCCTTTCTCACAAACCCTCCCACACCCCCAATTCCACCCAAAAAAAATCAGAAAACAAGAAGCCAAAAAACAAATCATGTCTTTGAAATTACAACAGAAAAACATAAAGTGCTCCTCTTACCTACTGACAATGGATGCAGCCATTTTGTTCTGGACAAATATTCATGAAACAGGACTCCCTGATCTCACCAATACATTGATAGGCTGGATATTGGTTTTGCTTTCAAAATGGGTACACCCACTGTTTGTAAGCAATAGGTTTATATATAAAGATAAAAAATAACCTAAAAAAGATTAGTCAGCTTCTAAAAAGTCAAGAAAACACAGGGCGATGTAGAGGTGACAAAGTAAAGCCCATGCACTACAATAAGTGATGTTGCAAGCTGACTTCGTAAAGTGAGGGACACCAAGGAGAATATATAAGACAAGTAAATATCTTCAATTCAGGTGGTAACACAGAAAAATGAAAGCTGCTGTTTAAAATGTTTCTCCATATTAACCTCTATTGGGTATGGTTCTGCTGTGATATTGTACGGCTTGATTTAAATCTTTGAAAACTGTAAATTAAACATACGTCATTCATTACAAACTGGAAACAAAGTGCTAAAACTGCAGCATGCAGTGTTTATTTGAATACGTCATAACACGCAGCTCCCATTAGCCTTCAATACAAATTTAAAAAGCTTAAAACATCCCCAAGTTCAGCATAACTAGTAAATACAAAATATTTGTATATAGCCAAAACTAAACTTTGTTTTATCTGTTTAGGGTGTAAAAGTTGCAATTGTTTCACCAAATATTGTAAGGGGACCAAAGGTGCCCTTATCCTACAAATATAAGTGATGGCATTCTGTAGACACCCAGCACCATTTTGTTTTCAATCACTGCTCAGGGTCCCTATGGAACATGGCTTCTTGTTACTGGAAACCATCAACATAAGTGGATGCAAGTGATGGATAAACTTAGCAAACCTTGCATAGGCACCTGAGGGTTTGCTTGGGTCTTGTCATCTGTGCAGAAGTGTCCTGCCATTTCTGATCATAAATATGCCAAAAATACACTTTTCACATGATTTTTTTAATTAAACAGTGCTAATGAATTCCTGTTATCCACACTTTGGTCTATAGGTGTACGAGCTTCAACTAAGAACTGGGCCTAAGGACTTTAACCCCTATAGAATTTCTTTTTATACTAATGCTTTTTTTTGTCCTAGAAATTTAGTACAGATTTTTTATATACAGTTAAACGAACTTCATTCCAACAGGCCATTTGATGTTTCATTTTTAGAAAATTTAGGTGCCCTTTTTGAAATATTAAGTAGCGATTTGCATGGAGGTTTCAATGGTCCTAATTGTAGAAAAAAAGGATGGAAGTATTCTAAAGCTGCGTACACACTTTCAATTTTTATCGTTGGTAAACGAACGACGAACGATCCTGCACGATATCTGTGAACGATCGTATGGCACCGATCCTGTACATACAGATAACGACACGATCGTTCAAAGATATTGTACACACGATAGATGCGATCGTTTGAACGATACAGGAAGTGACGTGCACCACAGGAAGTGAGCGAACGTTCGTTCACCGCGCATGCTCAGACCATGGACGATCACTGAACGACCGTACACACGATAGATGGTCAACGATCGTCGTCCAATCCGATCCGCCGGTCCGGTCGTTCATTTACAACAACTATCCTCATTCGTCGGCGTCGTTGGTTACTTTTTTACGAACGATTTTTGGCCAATCGGTCGTTCGTCGTTCGTTTGTCGTTCATTTCCAACGATAAAAGTTGGAAGTGTGTACGAAGCTTAAGATAAGTTTGTCTCAATAATATGAGCAGCTTACTGGTAAGAAATGTTATACTTAGAAGTTGCTGTGATTTTGTTTTTTAATTGTGAAGCACTTTTTTAGAAATAAGCCAACTCTAGATGGTTGAAGCAGATGAATAATTCTTTTTCCCAAAAACAAGCTTTCACCATGCAGGCTGTATTTTAGGCAAGTCTGCTCATTGTTACACCAGATTTACCTATGGATCTCACTATACATTGGGACCATTTAGGCACAGAAAATTGCACAGACCCCAGCTCTGCAGTTATGTTTCCACATTGGTTTCTCCAGGTCATTCATGGTCTGGAAGGTATATGGAGGACACAACCTCTGTGCTGGAGTCTGTGAGAACATCCAAACAGTTTGGAGGTACATTGGGGGCTTTACTAATCTCTGCATGGAAACATTGCCTAATGCATGATAGAGGTTGCTTTGTGTAAATTTACCTGTGGTATGTTTTTTGTGCTTGGAGTTGGGCTATAATATCAGCAGTAAGCTTGTTCTAGGTTCCCTGATAATATAATAATATCTTAGGTATTTGCAACCTTTTGCCATAAATCTCATGGGGAATATATTGTGTCTGATAAACTATAGCTTTGTTTACATTGTATATATATATATATATATATATATATATATATATATATATATATATTTATTTATATATATTTATATATTATACAATATTATATTATATTTATAAAAAACGTCAGAGAGAGCACATTCATGTAATGCTGCATTGGCATTTTAGTTTTTGTGGCACACAGCATCCAAAAAAGTTGGACAACCCTACAGTTTAACTCTTTTAACCTTTAAAAGTTCCAAAAGCCCAAATGTTGGTCGGTGATTTGATATGCCAAGAACTGATGTAGATATATTTTATCCTACAGTGGGCAGGGCTAGTTGCAATTTGTTGCCTGAAAACAATATACCAAATACCAGGTCTAAAATTAGCTTCTCTTTAATGTGGATATAATAACATGTCAAAATATATGCCGAGTTAGCCCATTCTTTTTAAAAACAATTCCATATTATGTATATTTCTCCACCGATTCCTTTTAAGCGCACATTCTCTCAACAAACATGCAGACTACAAAAAGATTTATTTATTTTCTGAAAAGAAATTCTCAGTGTGAGATGTTGCTTTCACTTTAATAGTTTGTAATGATCACTCAGCTTTATCCCTTTTCCGAGCTTTGATATTTAACATATCAGAGCACCCTGCGGTATTGATATAGCTTTACCTTAAAATAGTTATTTTTATCTCATGATGATAGGTATCATTTATGATTATTGTAATTATTAGTAATCAGAGCAGCCTTTTCTTCAAAGCTCTTGGAATAAAAATCACTGTATCATTAAACTGCAGATCCCAAGCCAATTTTGTGTCAAAAAGAATTGACATCAATCCATACAAACATTAAGGAAAGAACAATATAAGAATATTATTTCACATGACTGACTAAATCAGAAATGGCTATTTTCTTCCCTGCTAGGGCTTGAATTCAGCTTGCAACATTCTGGGCTATATATTTTTTATCATAATATATTATTAATAAAAAATAAATATAAAACCAAAATGTATAAATGGAAAGAAAGTCACCACTACAGTGTATGGAGACGAGGGGGAGAAGTGTTAAAAAAGGGGAGGAGGTCTGTGCCAGAAAATTCCCTGTGCAGAACTCTCAAATCAAATTTTCTCCCCTCCTTTTACGAGGGTACATCCACACCTCCAATGTAAACTTTAAACTGCAGTGCCTGAGCACCACAATTTTCAACATGTCCACAGCCCTGTCCGGCTCTTAGCACCCTCTTAGGTGTTGGTTACAGTTTCTGCTGTGCAGACACTCCTTTCCAGTAATCCAAAATGTCGTGCAAGTCCTCTCCTTTGGCAAACTGGACTTTTTTGCGCAAGGCATGTCCGGCTGCTATGTAGACCTCTTCTCGTGTGTGTTTTTTGTAAGGACGGAAGCGCTCCCATATCTTGTGGGTGTTTTCAGTTGAGTATTCTGGGCTAGAGGAGTATCCAGAGAAATGGTGTCTGGGTGACAGCTGGGAATAACTGGAGTCCCTCTTGGAACGAGAAAGGGGTTTCAGAAAACTTACTCTCTGGCTTAATGTATCAGCACTTTCCTCATAATAAAGAGCAGGGAAGGAGTGGCGATGCTCACTACAGTGATAGGAAGGCTTGACATCTAAATGGTGAACCCCTGCGGAGGACACAAGAGGGAGGCGGTCCAAGGGACTGTTGAGTGGGCTGCTTTTCTCGATATATTTGGAGTCACACTTTATAGGCTGATCAGGGACATCCAAGCTAAAAACTCTGGCACTCTTAATGGAGCCACTAGACGAAATGCTGCAGCGTTTCTTTGCCACCGTGGCAGCATCTGCACTCAGCTGGCGCTGAAGTGGATGAACACCATCCTTGTAGGGAGGAGAGAGGAAGCTCAGCCTTTCCAAATGACCAGAAGAGCTGGCTGGAATTGACTGGCAATCGTAGCCCAGCTCCGGGTCCCCCCCGCCTAAAAAAGAAGCCGTGTCAAGTTTCAGGGCATCAATACAATTATTGATAATTTGGTTCACTTTATCCACTTCTTTGGCAATAGTGGATATTTCGGCTGCAGAGCCTTCACCATTATCTAGTTCACGAAAGTCTTCTTCATCCTCTTCTCCTGAAATGCCTCTTTGATTTCTGTCTAGTCCTTCTCCACTTCGCACTTCCATATAATTTGTGCCTTTTGGAACTTTTGGTGTTCCCATTTGAGAGTTCATTGGCTTAGAAGACATTCCTTTCTCCCCTCCACTTCCAAGGCCGCCAACTGATGTTGGCAGTGATGATATACGGGAGATAGGAATAGGATGTTCTGAGAGCTTCTGGGATGAATGAGCTCCAATACAAGGGTCAACATCAGAACCATACCGCATTTCAAGTATAGTTTTTTTAACATTTAGGGATTTTTTCTTTTCCTCCTGCATTCTCTTTTTTCGCAAGCAGTAGTAGACCACTCCCAAAATGATGACCATGCCAAAGAGGCAACCTAATATAGTCATAATATAGTGAGTGGTTGTGGAAGTGTTGGGGGAAAATTCTTCCTTGTCCTTAGACCGAGTAAATACAAACAGACAAGTATGGTTATAACGTTTTGAGTTCCGAATGGATGCTACACAAAAAGTATAGTTAACATGAGCCTTCAGCTTATCCAAGGTTATATATTCTTTCTTGTGCTTCAGAGTTGTAACATCATATACGAAACTGTTGTTGTACTGTACCAGAATGTACATCTTTTTATAGGGATATGGAATAGTAACAATTAAAGTGGCTGAACTTCCTGTTACATGATGAATTTCAATAGTGGGTATGCCAGAAGAATCTGTGGTAGATGTTGGGGTTGGCTCAGATGAAAGAAGATCTCCAGGACTATAACCAGAATTTTCATCTGTATCAGGCAAGGAGTTTGGGATAAAAGGGGTTGGCCTTTCGCGAGGTATATAGGCTCCATTCTTGCACTGAGCTTGAAGAACAGTTATGGCATTTCGACTATGGTGAGGCCTGGGGCTAAGAAGTGGGTAACCAGCAAATTCTCTGGGGCTTTCACATTGTAAGCGGTCATAATTACGAGTAAAATTGTTGAACATGACTAACCACCCAAGAAAGCCAAAAAGTTCACAGTTGCAATGAAATGGATTTCCTGCCAGTTCACATGCCATAAGTGCTTGAAGACCAACAAAGGTAATACCATCTAGCTTTGTGAGTCGGTTGGAGGATAAATCAATGCTTATGAGGCTAGGACACTCGGAAAAAGCTCCTGGTGTTACCACTTCTATTAAATTGTGCTGAACAAAAAGAAATTGTAGTCTAGGCATGCCCCTCAGCATTCCCTCTGATAAATTGGTCAACTTATTATATCCAAGCTGCAGGATTTGTAAGTTCGATTGTCCCAGAAAGGCTCCATCCTCAATATAGGATATTTCATTTTTTGTAAGATTCAGGTCGGTTAGATTTCCAAAGCGGGAGAGGGAAGCATAGCCAATAATCTTTAACTTATTTTCATTAAGTCTAAGATCATGAACTGTACTGTTGATATGCTGGGGGATGGTTTCATATGGAGGTTGATTCTGGCTACAAATGGCCAGCCAGACATAACCTTTGTCACCTTCAATCAGCCAGCAATCGCTCTTTGCCCCTGGTGGGAGGTACCAGAAGAAAGGAACTAGTGTCAAAAAGAACCACCAGTATGACATGTTGCAGACAACAACGATGATGGTCCAGAGGAAGAGACGTTATCCGAATATAAATTTGTGCCCAAGCTTAGCGCAATGCTTCCATGACAGTCCTAGACAAAATTCCGCACATCATGTTCTATGGGACAGGATATGAGAACAAGTCGCCTCTCAATTATAGTATCTGATCAAACAGTTAGCACCCCGTGAGCAATCAACAGTTACTCGTTTGTGTTTCCCAGTATTTTTTTCGATCAAGCCGTGGAAAGTTAAAATGAACGGAAAGGGTGACATGGAACAGAAGACAGAGATTGTGTATATAAGTGTGCCAGCCGCCTCTGTGCCCTGGGATGTAGATTTCAAGCGATGAATCCGTCTCTGTTTCTGTCCGTCTCCAGCTGCCACCAAAATCTGAAAGAAAGAGAGACAAGGCTACGTCAGCGGCGAAGGAAATAAGAGGGAGAGATGGAAAGAAAGGCAGATGCTCGGAGGTAGAAAAGAAATGAATATATTGAAGAAAGACAAAATGTCAAATATAGGCATAAAAAGGAAGATACTAGATTTTTGGAGGATAAAAAAAAAGAGAACAAGAAGAGAATTTAGAAAGGAGAAAAAGACAGGCAAGTGGAAATAGGTGATAAATATGTAAATGATTCTCACACTGCTAAGGAGGGGGAGACAGGCAGGGAGATTAGAGGGAGATATAGCAGTAATCAAAGGCAGCGGGCTGAAAGATAAAAAGACGAAGAGAGTGAAAGAATGGAGAATGGAGAAGCTGATGAAAATTAGCGTACATAGCAGGCGGCAAGAAACAAAACTTTATCCCACCAATCAGATGCGGTTCTCAGCCATAAATAAACATTATCAAAGAATTTACCAGAATCCCCCCTTTTTTGTTTTTATAGTGAAAAATGTTCCCTGATGAATTTAAAATGCATTCCTGTTACATCTGACACAGTCAGAGAAGATAAATATAGGTCATTGCTGTGCACCAAAACTACATTCCCTTGTATTGATATATGAGGCTATTATTTGCTGTGTGAGAGAAACTATCATTCTCTAATTGCCATATACTTAAAACAAACAATAGCAATTTAGCGGCTGCATAGATGGCTGCATGGGCAGGCAGTGTTTGGATTTGCCTTGAACAAGAGTGCTAGGGCAAGAAAACCTGCACAGATGTTTTCTAGCAGGGTAGTGCAAATGTGAAAAAAATGTTTGTTGCAGAGAGAACAGAGGGGGTGACATGAAGAAAGCTTTCTTCTTCTATAAATGGTGAAAAGCTCCCTCTGTAGAAACTTAGGACCCATTCACACCTGTGAATGGCAGGAACATGTTCATCTGACTTTTTTTGCTGTGTTGTGAACTGCTTATGCATTTAAATGGGCTACTTTATTAATGCAACACTTATTAGCTTGGTACATAATGCTTGTTAACATACATGCATTAATGCAACACACTGGTACAAACAAGTGAGCCAATAACATTTTATCAGGTATGTAGGTTAATGGGGGGAGGCGATTAATTTTTAGGTTATTGGTAGAAAATTTTCAGTATGGAACATGCATACATGGGGTCACACAGAGAAACACCATATCGCACCTTGTAGCATTTCACATGATCAAGAAACACTTCTAAAATACAGAACATAAATATATTTATATATATATATATATATATATATATATACATAAATTCACACGTAGTGAAAATTCACATAAATTAGGACTAATATATGTACACAATGTAATCAAGTTAACTGTTAATTTAAAACAAGAGTACTTTTTTCTACCATTCTGATAATATTGATGATATTCTGCTCAGAAATAATGCATGACACACCACTCGTTATGCCACCTAAGCAAAAACTATAACCAGTAAACATTCTACAGTTTTCTTTTAAAAAAAAGCTGATCTTGTTGTATGAACGTCCCACAGGTCCATGTTTAAAATATGAGTTGTCAGTATCAAAATCAAAAAGGTGAGCATTTGGAAGCGTAAAAGAGTATGAAATATGGCAGCAGATGTATAAAGTGTTTGGCTACGACACTTCAAAGAACCATACACTTCAAGATAAAACTAAGAACATTGTAGAACATTTCAATAATAATAAAAAAAAATAATAATTTTGCTAAAACTGTAGGCAGCGATGCTCCAGCCTCTTTTTATAGTGAGGTTGTAACTTATGTGTTTTGCTTGTGCTATACCTAAGGAATAAGTGTACTTTTAGCACAGTTATTCTTTGGGATGTCTTTTTGCATCCTCTACCCCCCCCCCCCCCAAGTGAAGTACTGAACCCCAAGACTTACCTGTACCCACTCATCTTTGCTGTGTGTGTACTTATGGGAGCCACACAACGCCTAAAAGATACTCTCTATGCACGCACATAAAAATCCATCTATTTAAGGTCATCCAGTGTTGGAATAAATACCTGATACCTATTTATAAGAATAAATTACCATTTTTCTGTGCATATGGTGGAGTGGAGAAAGCAAAGCCTGGATGGGAGATTATAAATAAAGAGTCCATGGAGCTCCAGGGGGAGCACAGTGAACATCTTAATAGAGCACTGCAGAAGAATTGGGAGACTGGTTTCAGTAGTTCTATTGTAAATGAGGGGATGAATTGCTCCACAGTAGCTGGAGCTGCAAGGGTAGGTAAGTAATTATTTCAATACAAGACCTTGAATGACCGTAGGCTGATCACAGTAACACATAAATACATATACTGTATAAACTGATCCTACTTTTACCTAAAAAAAAAATACAGGAAAACTACTTTGACTCAAGTTTTAACCTAGGGCACAAAATAAGGCTGCTTAATGCTAACCATAAAAGCTGTAATTAACAGAAATGCCAATAAAATAAAATATGAACAAGTATATCCATAGTGTGTTATTTTTAAACATTTATTTAAAAAGGGGGTAATTAAATTGCACTGGCTGTTTGTTTTTCTTTTTTCTCCCTTTTTACAGGTTTAAATATGTTGTACTTTGGAGTTAGTTATGATGAATTACATGTTCTTAAAGTGAACTTAAACTAACATTTTCACTTTACATAAAAGGGTAGACAACGGGAGCCAAAGCTTCCTGGGACACTCACGTCATGCATCCCACGAGGCTTCTGGCAGCTCCAAATTTTAGGCATGTGCAGAAGAAACTTTTTCTTCAATGGGGGAAAAATGCTAATCTCATGCATGAGGTCAGCACTCGTTTTTTCCATTTACATCAGGCTATATCGCCCGATCTCATGCCTGTGCAGTGCGAGATTGGGTGACGTAGGCAGAAGCAGGAAAAAATAGAAAGAAAATGGCCCAATGCTTGAAAGCTCGTGAGGGATCTGTGGATGTTAGGTAAGTTCGTTTTTTTTAGTTTATTTCTATTTTAAATGATGTTTTGATCCTTACTGTTGGCCACAGTAAATGGCACTGTGTCATCATGTAAAGTGTGTGACAAACTTTAATGTCTCATTAAGGGGAAACATTTGCTTTACATGAGGATATATGGCCATCTAGTGGTATGACCTGACTATAAACCAAGATTCTTCGTCTAATAAAAATAATCTTGGTTTATAATCCAGTATGTATGATAATTTTACTTTTTTACTTGCCAAAGAGTTTGCTTAGAGGAGATAATCATTTAGTTGCTTTATAGTTTACCATCACTGATTCTAGGTTTGCTTTCCTGCTTCCTCTTGTTGGACAGAGATATTGGTGATGATGATGTAAAGAATTAATAATTACCAATAATTATTACTTATAAAAAATGTTTGGTGTTTTGGTGTATTACTCACCACCATTTCCAACCAGACAGATGACAAAGAAAGAATGAAAGCTGAACCACAGATGTTTGAAATCCAAAGAGCTGTGGGAATTGATTAGCCAAAAGAATTACTAACCAAAATGTCATATCCCTGTAACCATATATTTATTTCAGTTGTTTAAATGCATTTAAATCATTTAAATTAAATGTAGTGCTTTGTGGTTAATCTGCACTGATTTTCAGTCATGATTATGCTTCAATGTTGCATCGTGATCATTGCTAATCCAGACATGCTTAAATCATTTTGTCTCTCTTTATAATCACACATGAACCATTAATGTAGCTCATCAAGCCAGCATGAGACGATCTGGGTTTCTACTTAATGACTGCAGATTATTGTAAGAATAGACACAGACTGGTTTGTATAAAGTTTATTATGCACTGCAGATGACAGGACAGGGTTGAATCCTAGATTTCATTAACTTTGCAATCATTGCAGATTATCAGGGTAGGACCAGTCAGGGCTTGTTATCAACATATTCCAATAACTGTAGAAGACTAACAGTTTTAGATTGGCAACTTGGCACCCCAGGCTTCTACAAAACTTACTCTGCCACAAATAATACTTGCAGAGATCTCAGGTATATGTATTATTCTTTCATTTCAGCTGGTTTATGGCATTCCGAAATGTCTGCACCTGACCATTGTCATAAATCTATAGGTAGCTTTGCATCTATATAACGTTATGGAAAGTAGTAGTAATGAATCAGGCAGTACTAACTTTCAATATAATTTATCAGATAATCAAAGTGATCAGACAATGCCATGGCCCCTTATATCTTGGTCAGGCTATGTTTTAAATCGTGTAGTTGAAGATTATCAGGTTTTTATATAATGTAATATTAAAATGCCCATCCAGTGGGAGTTTCTTTAGTAAACCTTAAGTGGAATTTCATGCAAACAGATTACACATGGCTTAAATATATTTAGTGTCTTAACTTGGCAAAAGCTTTGTAATTTTAGGAAGACAATCTTATGATAAGCATAATTTACTAATCAGTAAGATCTCTGCTACTTTCTAGTTATCATTACTGCATCTTAAGCTACGTACACACGTCCAATGGTTCTCGCCCAATAATCGTCTCATGGCCGATATGGGACGAGAATCTGGTGTGTGTTCAGCACCCATCATCCATCGTCCGAACGACGGTCCTGGCCGATCCACGAACGATGGACGACGAATGATCCTAATGCAAGGGAAGGAGGAGAGCACGCAGCGGGGTGCCGCTCCGTCGGTCTCCCCTCTCCATAGAACAGAATGGCGCTTTATGTACAGCACCCGTTCATGCATCGTGCAGCTCTAGTCGTTGGAAAGGATCGTGAAGAATCCTTTCCAATGTCTATAATTGTATGTGTCTATGCAGCTTTAGGTCAGCTTTCTGCTTGATAGACAGAGAAGATAATACTGGAGGTGGTGAGCTGATATATTTTACCCAGTGTCTAGTGTAGAAAATGTTTGTAAATTACATGTAAACTAAAATCCCAAAATTTGCTTTGTCCGGTGTCAATTTATTTAAACTTTTAACACTGGCCTTCAAGGTCATTAATTGTGATACAAGTTGCAGCCATACCTCCTTTGTTTTACACCAAATGGTGATTATTCATAGATAGTGGCATGGGTTTATTTAAATTGAGTAGTACAGCTAAAGTCAGAGCTTTTAGCAGAAGATGGGGAAACTGAAGACTCCAAGCTGAATGCCTACCCCTCTGTATTATTTAGAAATGTATAATTTATATCTATTAGCTGAACAGAAGGATCTATGAATATTAGACATGGTGAATGTATATGAGACAGGAACCATATTTACATCAGTGTCAGATTTACATCTTATATCAGGAACTATGCATAAGGCTACATATGCACGTAAGATTAATCCTGTTCGAGAATCGCCTCAGGGCTAACAAGAATATCGGGTGTGTGTACAACGAGGAACGATCGTAATGAAAGTGAAGGGGAGAGAGCACAGGGGGGTGCCGCTCCTTTGTTCTCCACCTGCCCTCTCCGTAAATAATGGCACTGTATTTACAGCATTTGTTCATGCATTGTGCAGTCGTTTGTCATTGAAAAAGGATCTTTCACCAGGATCGTGAAGGATCTTTTCCAACGGCAATTATTGCACATGTGTACCCAGCCTTAGGGTCAACAGTGATAGAGTAATTTGTTTCAGCAATTTGTTTGTGACTTTCTGTTTATTGTCTGCCAATTAGCCCATTATCCCCTTACGTGGACCTCCAGCCAAGGGCATAACTAACCCTATCAGGCTAGGCAGCTGCTAAGGAAGTAGAGCAGTGTCCAGATGGGCCATGTTGTGTAAGGGATGCTGGTTGATGCTACTTTAATAATCATTTCCAATGTAGAATATAATACAACCTGCTGTTTTCTTCCTCCAAGCCTCTCTAAGGTTTTAAAAAGGTGGTCTCCCTATCCATTTTTCATGGCTCACGCATAGAGCATGATTTGAGTTTCAGGCCACATGGTTTGTTATAACACCCATGACTTCAGTTTAAATGTTTGGCTACTCTTGGATAGAAACGGGGGAGAGTAAAAGTCCTGAGAGTTTAGTCATTGTCTGTCCTTGTTTGGGAGACGCACTCTCACCTCCTGGTCTTTTGGCCAAAAGTAAGGTAAATTATTATTATTTTTCAATTGTTGCTGGAACAGGAGGTGAAAAGGAGTCTCCCAAATAAGTCTTCTATTCTGGTGACAAATGGTGAAAATTATTCCTACTCTGTGTTGTCTTTGGACCACAAAGTGAATTGAAAACACCTAAATAGAATTAAGAAGAGTTATATCCTTTCCCAACCCTATCCAAAACTAGAAAAAATATTTATAGATACAATTCCTTAGGTGCATGTATAACCAATATTTTTTAGTTTGTGTATAAAGTAAGGAGCCCCATCAAGTTATTTGTTGCGGTCTAGATAGATTTCCCCTTACTAGCTGTCCTTAAGATGAAACAGTCAATGTGAGTAAATCTGATCAAAGTAAGGTGAGATATAGGGATGACCAAGAATGCCTCTAGCATTCTTGCGAAAATTTCCTCAAACTTTCAATGGGTCCGCAAAATTTTGGTGAATGGATTTTGTGAAACCATCGGAAAACAGGAGGATTCCCAGAGCTGCATTCAGCTGCAATCATTGAAAAGATGCCGGGCAAAGGAGAACCTCCTGACATTGTAACATCTGTATACAAATATACATTTGTTACGGATACAAATGTATCATTTGTAAGATATACTTATGTTACAATGTCAGGAGGTTCTCCTGTGCGTGGCATCTTCTCAATGATTGCAGCTGTGGCTGCATTCATTGAGAAAAGTGTGCCATCCCCGGGGGCACTAGAGGTTAATTAACCTCTAGTGTCCTGGGATCGCAGAGGATTTCCAGGGCTGCATAATGTAGCCCTGGAAATCCTCCTGTTCGGCGAGAGCTCCACCTCTCGGCGAATCAGAAGGCCGCTTTTGCTTACATTTTCGGTAAGCGAGAAAGCCCCGATTTGCCGCAAGATGGAACTTAACATTCTCGCTCGCTCATCCCTAGTGAAATACCATCTTAGATAGTTGTCACCACAACCTTTGCTCACATTAAATATGATTGACTTACTTTTTCAGTCACAACTTAAAAAATTCTTTCATTCTTAAATCATTCTTTCTCTATCTCTGTGACAGTGGTCACCGGAGCATACAGAGGTTTAAATGTCCTTGGTGGGAACATTTTTTAACATAGGGTCTAAGCCTTCTCCACCCTATGCAAAAAAAGTTTTGCCTTGATATGCCCTTTAAAACATTTAAAACACAATAAATGGATGGTAATGGTACATTCATGTATTTCACAATGAGTAACGCTAATGTGATTGCAAATTCTGACGATCGCTCAATTAAAACATTTTATTTTTTATAGTTCTATATGTCTTAAAAAAAAGTGCCAACAGCTATTACAATCAGCTGCCAGTGACATGTATATATTGTTATAAAGCAGAAAATAATAGTAAAGCAGCACACATAGGTATCAACCAATAGCCTATTATTTCCAGGAATAATATTTACCGCATCAAAGAGAACAGCGGTTGTGCATGCCGTGATTCAGTTACATGGAAGTCTTCTTCAAAATTCTTCTTCTGATCTATCCTAATTTTTTCTAGCAACAGTAGAATGTATGAGCGCTGTACAGTTCTATGGAGAAGGGTGAAGGAGGATGAGCAGCCTGCTGTATACTCCTCCATAGGAAATGACATCGATCGCCCCTACTCGGTGATCCACTACAGATCTGGTCTCATTGGTGGAGCTTTCATTTCACGTCTTTAATAAAGATGCAGGAATTGATAGGAGCTCTCAAAAAAGAAACGTAATCTCCTCTGACACAGAAAAAGTGTCACCAGAACCGATATCTCTTTTGGAATTTTTTACCCTTACCTTTTTTTGCAACGATGAGCATATTATTATATATTTTCCATCACAATTATCATTTTACTAGCAAAGGATTCTATTTATAAAGCAGGGAATCTGACACTCCCTCAAAAATATATTGGTGAAGAATCAATTACTTCCATTGCAGATTCCCTGATTTATTAAAAGAGCCCATAGAGAGGTTGAACTACCCCAGCGGGGTTCAGGCAGCACGAAAAACACAAATTGTAAACCTTCCCCTATCTATCTAAAACAAAAAAAGTGTTTGTTGGAGGCACAATAATAAAATAAGATATTCTTCTAGGAACATCTAAACAATAAATTTCACATTAGGTAACACTGATACGTTTGATTGCAAATTATATTTGTCTTCAATGAATTATTTCATAAAAGTCTTTTATTTTTTATTACTTCCTACACCTTCCTCCTCTACATGTCGTGACTCAAAAGTATCTCAGTCTTTTGTACTGTAGCTCTACATACTAGGGAAATAATATTTCACATTTTAATATATTTACAATTTATATCATTAACAATAGTAATTATTTGCTCTATTTAGCTATATTATTTATTGTAATGTAACTGCATTCAACAGATTTTTTTGTACAACATGGAAGCCAATTAAAACATTTTTACATAAAAAAACTCCCGATCATACATTTCCAAGAGGCAATAGGTATCTTGTGCAAGGAATGTTCCCATTATCCCAGCATGTAGTTTAAGGCTGAGCTTGTTCACTGTGTTCTTTTTTGTTGTTTTTTTTTGTTTATAAAGTGAACCATTCACTTTTAGATAAGTGAATTTTACTTTCTTTAAACAAAAAGACAAAGAAGAAGGGAAAAATGCTTTGTGATTGTGTTTTTTAAGTAATTCAGTTAAACAAAAAGGAAATAGAAAACAAAAAAAGCTGTTTGGTGCAACTATATACTATTATTTTTAGTCATAAACTATGGCACTTGCTTTAAAGGTGTATTCAATGAATGTATTTATTATTTAAAGTTAACTTTGATAAAAACATAATATTATCAATGTGTGGGAATATTCTGCAACAATATTGTCAGTAAAGGAATAATACATTTTTTAGACATGGAAGGGGGCCCAGGAAGTTCACCTTGTAGGAGCCCTGGGCATTTCCAATGGCTGCCCTGTAGGCAAGGATTGCTAATGTGATTTAAGCTTTTATGCCAGCTCCCCAACAACTTATTCTTAGTTTTTTTTTAGTACTTAGGAATATTGCCTATAAGGCCTAAGTAAACTCCAAGTCCCGTCACATTGCTCAGTACTGGTTATATTGAGTTGGAAGAAAAGGAGAAAGTCAAATGCTCCATTATATCTAAAAGTATTATATAATTTTATTTTTCTTTCATGCAGTCTAACAACAGATTCACACCAGCAAATGTTTTTCTACTTTTTACATTTTTTTTTAGTTCTATTTTGCTTTGAAACTAGCTGTGATCACCTTTAGTGAGAGATTTCCCAAAGCTGAGGGATATCCCTTATAGGTCTGGGCCAAGCACCAACGCCCTCACAGACCTAAAAGTAATGGGCATTATATTTGCTTGTAGAGGTTAAATGAAGAGGTGGGGAGCAGAAAGAAAAGTGAGTTCATTCTGCTGGGTTGGGGGTCATTAAAATAAATAGGTTGCTTTGCATTACATGGGTACAGCACAGGTTTGCTTTAAAGCGGACCTATCACCTGGACAATCCTTTTATGCAAGGTAAAAATGACCTTTTTTTTTTTAGAGGGGGTAAACACCCTTTTTTTAAAGTAAAAAAAAGTGAAGCCCCTATGCTACTGTCTTTATCACTGCAGGGGCATACGTTATGCATCCCGAGAGGCTCCTAGCTGTGGGATTGAGCAGGAGCTTTTTCAATAGAGATAAAAATGCCAATCCCATGCATGCACAATGAGATTGGCACTCTTTTTACCCCCATTTACAGCAGGCTACGTCACCCGCTCCTTTGTGCATTGCAAGATCGGGTGAAGCGGGAAGACAAGAAAGAAGATGGCAGCGGCTGGTAGTTCCTCCGTGCCGGAACTAAAGGAGATAACCAGACAGCATGGCACCCGATCCAGAAAACCTCCAGAGGGATCAACAAATCTGCGGAAGTAAAGATGCGTATATTTCCGCTTTAAGGTGCAATAAGAGAAATGATAACTTAAATAATGTTATATACTTACTATTACTTATACTAATATATATTATACAACTATAATATACTACTTTCCTTAAAAAACTAAAACAAGCAAAATGAAAAGATAAAACAAAAGTTATATAAATACAATAAAAAATTAAATAAAATGAAAAGAAGAAGGAAACCCAGAGTTGCTTATCATTCTGGAAGGTTCATCAGTATGTACCGTGTATACCAATTTAATCGATGGCTCCTAAAAGGTCCAATTTATCAGTGCCAGGGAAGTATAATTATGGTACTACAATGTCATGTGTAGTCTGATGGCCTGTTTACAGCAGATTGTAAAGACAAGAGGATCAGACGGTATGGGGTTTGTATTTAATGGCAACGTCTGCGTGCGGATTATGACACAAAATAGAATGGACCGGTAAGGTTCTGGGTTTATAGCATCATGCTATATTTATTACCCGCTGAGCACTACATGATAAATATACCACACTGGCAATCTTCTAACAATCCTGCTCAAGGTCTACTATGTGTCAAAACATATTTCTCTGCCCCGGCCTATTTGTCTGCAGCTTAGATTTCTGTGTGTTTTACCTATTATCACCTTGCATTGATTTATGTTCTTTTTGGTAGACAATCCATTTGGTCATGTTTTATACAATCTGCTCGATGCTCTTTTTGGAGACGACATGAATATTTTATTTTTGGTATGTGTTTGTGTAGTTTTTGCTTTTACAAACCGCTTGATTTGATTTATTTAACTGTTTCAGCTGCAGGCTATTAAACAGAGTTCCTGGAATTCTACAATCTGATTTACAGTGCTCTCTTAGCTGCTGATAATGAAAGGCAAGAACCTGTAGGTTGCACATCATGAATGACACCATTGGCAGGCCACATGCAATGAACCTGCAGAGTAAGACTAATAGCATTATTGTATAGGCTGCAGCAGAGCTTCTCACCATTAATTTTGCTTTTCCATGGTCCATGCGGGTCATCTTACTGGACTACAGAGCATCACACCGCTCTCTTTCTCTGAGATCACATCTGACATGAGATAGAAAGCGAGAGGCGGCTATGCGTAGGTCCCAGCTGAGAATCAGCAGAGCATGATATTACTGTGCTAAGTGGGTTCTGTTAGAAATTTATGTTTTAACCCTTTCATCCCCGAGTGAGGAGTTCTGAGACTAATGGATTTCTGATTTGTGCTGACAGGTAGCCTGTTCTTTTAACCCATTATCATTCACTAGATACACAAGCAGGATTCTGTGCATTGACACAGATTAAACAAGCAGGAGCTGAAATCATTAAAATGCTGCTTCTCTAGAGACCAATCCCTGTTTAACGGTTGCCTAGAACTTTTACAATATCTGATGTCTTCTATAAATGTTTCATTTACTGAAGGATCGTGGTGCATTTTACTCTCCAGCAGATCAGCTCTGTAATTCTTACTATAGCTTCTTCAAATATTCTTTTTTCGTTTTTTATTGAAAATTAGTTTTCAAGAATACAAAAGAAATAGGTCACGTACTCACTACAATTGCGGATTGTCAATGATGATGAATGTAGGACCTTTTTTTGTATATTTTAATTTTTGTGCATTGATCTGAACACTGTTGGGGTATGTGTTTCTGGATTTTATTGCAGATCAATAGAAATAGATCAGAAAATAGAGCCTGCTAAAATTATTAGGTGCAACTCTTTTCAGGAGTTTATTTATCAATATTTTATCTTTGAGATTCACTCAAACTTCATTCAACATTTTTATATAGGACCCAGTTAGAAAAAACAGCTGATTCTTGGGTTACATATGTGTGCATCTTTGATAAATCTTTTTTTTATAATTAAAAAGATCCATTCATTTCTTAATGTACATGCTATTGTTCATGTACTGTTTTAAAGAAAATTTATTGTAAAGAAAGAAACGGAGGGGAGGGGGTTACATGGCGCAGGGGATACATTACAGGGTGACCAGGACCTTCAGGAGAGGTTAGGGTTAAACAACATTCTAGAAGGGGGGAGGTGAAAGACGTTCACTGGGTAGTAGGCGGAGGAAAGGTGGGGTTGGTGTAGGTTTTAGAAATGCCTGGGTTAAGGAGTGGGTCATTGGGCCCTTAGGACTGCCAGGGAGAAAGTTTACCCTTCACACTCCCTTGTACTTGGGCTTTTGGTGTTGGGGTTATTCCGGTTTACTAGTGACTTGCGGCTGGGTTTCTGGATGGAGGTCGTTTTAAAGGTAATGGAGAGTGGGGAGGAACCCATCCATGATATGGGTAGTCTCCGTTTTTGGTAAATTTGTGGTTTGGAAAAAGGCCGGGAGGTGGAGTCTGTGAATGACTAATATCGGTGCCTGAGTCAGGGCGGGTGGCTAGGTGCCAAAATCTATCGCAGATAGGTGGTATTCAATAGGTGGAGAAAAGGGGGGAATTCCAGAAGCAGCAGCCAAAAAAGTTAACTGCTACTCTAATGTGTTTTATTGTTGGGTTATTTATGGTTATGTATTATTGAAATGTTGGCTTTGGTATGAATTAAATGTTCTATAATAAAAGACGGCTGTGTCAGCCAATTTTCATCAAACATGGTGTCTGTGAGATTTTTGAGGAATAGGTGGGAGGGGCTCACCAGCAAGGAAAAATCGGGGGGTTGGGGTGCTTTGATGAAGGTATCAGGTCTACCTTAGTCAAGGATGCAAGAAATAATGCCATGCTGGGATTTTGTTTTTAGGGTAACCTTGAAGCCCTGCTTGCATCATTCAAGACAGTCCGGGTGGACTGCAAAGTTTTTTTCAATTTACTAACAGGACCCATATTCCTTGATTCACCAGTCCCAGTTTTGTTTGAGGATCTGTCAGACAAGCTGTATGTGAGATTATCTGACAGTCTCTTTGTTTTTACTTGTTTCTGTGTTGTTGTTTGTAATGAGCACTCCCCTTGTATCAGGTGCAGCTGGTGGTCATTACTGCTCCTCCATTTAGTCTGGCCTTACACTTCATGCTGTGCGGTTGATATTCACTGCTGGATTGTGAATAGCTGGAGTGTTGAGCCATCCTGTGTTCCTGTTTATATCTGCTATAAGATAAGTTGCTTTACTTTTGGTGTATTGGTGTTTTGTGGTGATTTAGTTGTTTACTAGGGAGACACTGGGTCCTTCATAGGGGAAGGAACCAGCAGTCTCAAGCCAGACACTACTGCCAGGGCTATACAGGGCTAGTAGGGCCTAGGTTCCTGTGTATGAGCATTCCCACCATCAGGGGATGCTCATATGGTTAGGAGTTAGGGCTAGATTAGGGTGTCTGCAAGGGGTGACCATTCCCTTTTCCCTAGTCATTTGAGGCCTAGTAGTGAGTAAACCTTTCTGTTTCCCTCCCCTCCCTGTTATTCGTGGCAGTTTCACTTTATAGGCTTTAAACCCAAATTATGCATTCTATTGTTGAAGTTAGTCTGCATGCCCCGATTGCCATCCATCCAAAATTTAGAACAGGTCTAGAAACGATTACATCTCATAGTTGTAATTTCTGGTACTATTTGGCAGCCAATGTCTTTACATATTTTACAGAGCTAATAAAAGCATCGATATTATATTACAAAGTGTCTATAAACAGAGCTGAAACAAAATGCAAACACAATAGCTAAACAACTATTGTACTTGGGAAACCGTAAGGTGCTACCTTGGATTTAAATAGTAGCATGGCAAAGACAGGAGTGCACAGCAAGGTAGAACATACAAAATGGCCATATTATAAGCACCCCCTGTTATGAAAAGTGCACTGTAAATAAATATTTACTGGCTTGTATCAAAAGCACCAATAAATACAAATAAAAAAATAGAATATAGTAGCCATACATTTGTTCAGCATTATCAACATGTAAACGACCTTATATTGGGAGATACCCAGTACACCTTCAACCTCCTTTGTCATCCACCCTGATAAAATTGCAAGTTGTGCATATTCTTGTAGATTTGATTTGTGATGCACTTTAAACGAAGATAATAAATCTCATTGAGCCAATAAAGTCAGTGGGGCTTAATAGTACGTAGTCAGCATTGGTGTATATGACTAGCCACAATGTCCAAGTTTAAGCAAACTTGGTCGTAACCTAAATTGAGATCTGTAAAAGAAAAAGTTTGTATTGACCTCAGTTTCTAGTTTGAAGGACAACTCCACTTTTGCTAAAAATTGATTAAAGCATTTATAAATGCTACATAGGCTACAATTTAATGTTATTAAAAATGACCTTTCCATTTCAATCTGCAGATGCTGCAATTTGCTAAAATTATCCAAAAAGAAAAATGAAAATGTTGTTTCCCTGCAATATGGCAACCTGGAGGTGTTGTGTACACTGTTGATGTGCAGGATGTCTTCAGAAATATTCAGTAATTTCTCACTTGTGTGATTGGCGCTTTGCTTTTAGCAGATGTCTGCACAGAGATACATTTCAGAAGTTTAATTTTTTGTGAGATACACGCAAAGGTCCTTCCACTTGGAAAGTGATGTAGGCAGATTTTTTTTGTTACAAACAAGATTGCAGAAGGTGGTTTTAATGAAAGCTGACCTTACTATTCGAAAAGACATAAAACAATCCACGAAGAGGAAAAGGTAAAAATCTGCAAAACTGTATAATAATAATGCTGCAACTGCAAAGCAAGAAGTTTGTCATTTTGGGTCAGTTATTGGTTCAACATACTTGTTAGATACAGAGAGTGGACAAGGACAGGCTCATTACAAAGAAATTTAACATAGATAGTGCTGGTATACTTTGCAATTATTTTATAAAGCATAAATGGGTAAAAATAAGTTAGATTTCTCTGCCATTTTTTTTATATAAGGTCTGCTTTTTAGGTTTCCTTTTTGAGGAGCTGCGGAGGAACCTGTGATAAGACAACAAATGGAATACCAAGCGTGTAGAGTTCCTGGGCAAATGATGGGAGAAGCAGCTAAAAACATTACACTTAATGTGTAAGCACTATTTTTTCACTAATAGCACAAAGGCACATCAGCAAGTTATAAAATCTGACACATTGAAGCACACAGTATGTAGGCAATGGACACATCACAGTCATTGTGCCCACCTCCACATATATAGACCCTGAGCTCCCCCTATGTTTTCATCCATGGTGCCCACCTTCACTTATATAGACCATGAGACCATATCTCTGAGCTCCCCCATTGGCCCTGATTTATTAAAGCTCTCCAAGGCTGTCCAACACTTTCATCAGTGAAGCTGGGTCATCCAGCAAGCCTGGAACAGATTTCTTCAAAGCCATTTGCTATATGCTAGCAAATGTTTTCAATCCTGAACCAGATCCATTCCAGGTAGGCTGGATCACCCAGCTTTACTGATGAAAGTGTATTCTCTCCAGTTTTAATAAATTTGTCACAGTGCCTTCCGTGACGGAAGTTAGAGGATCTGTCAGACAAGCTGCATGTGAGGTTATCTGACGGTCTCTTTGTTTTTACTTGTTTCTGTGTTGTTGTTGGTAATGAGCACTCCCCTTGTATCAGGTGTAGCTGGTGGTCATTACTGCTCCTCCATTTAGTCTGGCCTCACACTTCATGCTGTGTGGTTGATATTCACTGCTGGGTTGTGAATAGCTGGAGTGTTGAGCCATCCTGAGTTGCTGTTTATATCTGCTAATAAGATAAGTTGCTTTACTTTTGGTCTTTTGGTGTTTTGGGGTTTTTTAGTTTTTTACTAGGCCTCAGGGAGACACTGGGTCCTTCATAGGGGAAGGAACCAGCAGTCTCAAGCCAGACACTACTCCTAGGGCTATACAGGGCTAGTAGGGCCTAGGTTCCTGTGTATGAGTATTTCCACCATCAGGGGATACTCATACGGTTCGGAGATAGGGCTAGGTTAGGGTGTCTGCAAGGGGTGACCATTCCCTTTTCCCTAGTCTTTGGAGGCCTAGTAGTGAGTAATACGTTTCCCTCCCCTCCCTGTTATTCGTGACAAAATTAGGGCCAATGTCTTAGCGGTTGGATGGAAATTTTTGGGTAATATAACACTATTGATAGTTAATATGAATGTAAACCCTAAATGGAAGACAACATACTGTGTATCATTATCAATTCCTGATGTTTCATTTCATTTTCTGTAGAAGTTACCGATAGCTCTGTTCAAAGGAATGTGGAGGATGAGTAGGAGGCATCATGCTGCGTCCTCCTTCATAGGAAACAACAGTGGTATACATCTCACACAATGACAATCTAATGGCAGTACATAACTATAGTCTCCACTGGAAGCACATGTGACAGGGTGACAATAGACTAATACAACTGAGTGACAGAGTGTTGTTACACACAAAGCGCATGAACAAGAAACTTCTTGGAAAGATCACTAGATACTTTTAGAGAAAGTTGCAGATGCAAGAAGACTAAAAGATTTTTTGTAATAGTTTACAATGATTTAGTTCCAAAATATCACAGTCCTTCCAAATATACTAAAATTAGGGAAAACTGAAAACTGAGCGTTTTTTAGGCATTCACTACATCAATTTTGAGAAAAAATCAAATACATTTAAAGCGTACCAAAACTTTACTTTAATTTTTACTTTACATAGAAGGGTAGAGTGCAGAGCCTCTCGGGATACCTACGTCACACATCCCGGGAGGCTCCTGGCAGCTCCAGCATGCGCAAAAGCAGCCCTTTCATCAACAGAAAAAAAATTGCCGATTTTATGCATGCGCAGTGAGATCAGCCATTTTTCCCCAATCTCACATCTGTGCAGTGCGAGATCGTGTAAAGCAGGAAGAAGACCTCAGAAGAAGAGAGAAGAAGATGTCGGTGCCTGGTACTCCCTCTACACCGAGCCGAAGACAAATACCGGGACAACGCGGGACCCAAAATAAATTTCACATGATTAATTCCTTTAAACCTCCAAGCTCAACACGTTTCATGGATTTATAACTGTTTCTTCAGGAGCATATTGTCTAAGGAGGAACATGCATTCAATAGTCACATATAGGAACAATGACATTAGCTTATCTATCAGAAGCGGTGGGCAACCATAAGCCACAGATAGCAATGGAGAAGCTTTCGAAAGATCAGGAAGCTGGAAAAATAGCCAACCTGGCTAAAATCATTGTTTTGGATGAAAGAATAGGATGTATTCCATAACTAAAAGTATATACACAAATGGCTGACTGTAAGGAACAGTTCCTACAAATTTAGGACAGCTCATGTCGGGCTCTAATCGGCCTGATATTACATTTATTTAAAAAATTGTAATTTTATTTAATTATGCAGAATATTCAGTCTTGGTATATGTTTGTTTCTGAGGAGTAAAATGGGAGTTTTAAATGCACAAGCTACAAAAGAGTCACAAGCTGCTCAACGCTGGTCTAAATGCCCTGATCTCTTCTATGCACATTGTGTAGAATGCCATGCCTATTTTTTTTTTCAAGCTTGTTGAACAACTGATAAAACTCAAGGCATGTAATTACTGAGATTAGAACCCTAATTTTACTTTCCCACATGGACTCTTATCTCCTATTTGTCTGTTTACCCCAATTATACATATAACTAATTATAAGCTTGGATAAGCATGCCATAATCTACCTAGAGAATAATGAGAAAATCAGAACCAAGACAGCTATATTTAAACTCTGATCTGGTAAAACAAAAAAATTACATTTTATTGTATATTCCATATAACATAAATACTGCCAATTTATCTAAATATTGCTTAGTTATTACAATTATTGAAATAAGCCTTTATGGTAAATCTATGCAGAAAATTATGTTCAGATGATAGATAACAATATACTTTTTTCCTTACTAGTGATGAGTACTAACTTTGGCCCTAACAAGGCCAGAATACCGTACAAACAAAGGCAATGGCTTAGGACACACAAACGACATGCTCAAACTTTCAGTGGGTGTTGAAATGTTTGAACAGGGATCAGAAGAAGGAAGGTGAAGCATCCAAAGCCGTTTTGGCCCATTTTGAAGCTGCACAGGACTTTTTGGCTAGGTTAGTGACTAAGGATGAAACATGGCTCCACATCTACGATCCTAAAACCAAGGAACAGTCAAAGGAATGGGGCCACACCGGGTCCCCACGGCCGAAAAAGTTCCGAACCCAGACATCGGCCAAAAAAGTCATGGTGTACGTTTTCTGGGACAAAGACGGTATTCTGTTGGTGGGCTACCTTCCTCAGGGCTCTGGTATCACCGGACTGTATTATGCTAACCTCCTGGACCAGCTGAAGGAGGCAGTTAAGACCAAACACCATGGAAAGTTGACCAAAGGGATCCTTTTTTTGCAGAACAATGCACCTGCGTACACATCCAATGTTGTGGCTGCCAAATTAAACACCCTGGGTTTCCAATTGGTCCACCATCCCCCCTACTTACCTGACCCGAGCCCTTCGGACTAATATCTGTTCCTGAATTTGAAGAAACACCTGAAGGGGCAACGTTTTGAGGACATTTCTGACACCAAAGATGCTGCTGAGAGCTGGTTTTCTGGCCCAACCAAAGGACTTTTATTTGAACCATCTAGAAAAGCTGCAACTACGCTGTACCAAGTGCATCAGTCTCAGGGGGGAATATGTTGAATAAATGTGTTATTTCATAACTCTGGCTCTCCTCTTTATGGGCAAAGCCAGGAACTTCTCAGCACCCCTTTGTATATATAATGAAACACACTCTATGAAGTCTTCCTTTCCTAAGTTGACATACTCACATCACAATCACACGGCAGATGATAGCCATAGTACGAATTTGTAACATTGTAATGATTGTAAATGAATGGCTACAGAAATCTTGGGCTTACCAAGAGCCTAACAATGGACCTAACAATGGAGTTATTTTAGATGTGTGATAATAAACAGTTCTAACTTTAGAATTTTCCATCATACTGGTAAATGTCTTTTTTCCCGATACCCAGTCATTCCCTTTTCCATACAATACAAAGACAGAGGATTTTAATATTACTGTTCATCCATCTGCTGTTTCTGTATTACTTCTCCCTATATGTTAGCAGACTTTACCCCCATAACTATCATTAACGGCCACTCGCAGGCTTGGGGAAAGAGCCTTTTGTTCCCACTCCCCTCACCATAGAACAGAACAGCGCTGTCCGTGCAGAACTCATTTGCTCCAACTGCTACTAGAAACTAAAGATAATTTCCAGCGACAATGATGGAGTGTTTGTACAAAGCCTTACACTGCGTAGACCTGCTATTAGACCTACCATTAGGATTAGTATTTCTATGGAAACTGTTTGCTCTTGTAACTATCTCCTCCATCAACTCTAATTCACTGTATAACTGCTCCCAGTAAATCTTATCATCCTTTCCTAAACCTTCTCCTCATAAACCTTTTTTCTCATTGATTCTATAACTTACAATAAATGTCATTTATATTTCTAGTCACTACCCTATACCTATTTATTTAGGAGTCTGTTACATAGTAAAGGCTACTTTCTGATGAAGGTCACTAAAGTGATTTACATACTGATACATAAAAATAAATAAATGCAGAAGAAAATCTATATCTATACTATGGCTGCTACACTTCTTTTTACAGCCGATACTTTCTAATAAAACCTGCAATTTCCAACCCAGAAAATGGGCTACAGGTAGTCCCCGGGTTACATACGAGATAAGGACTGTAGGTTTGTTCTTAAGTTCAATTTGTATGTAAGTCAGAACAGGTACATTATTTTAATAAATGCAATTAGGACAGATGTTTGTCTCAGCATATTATTAAGCAGCATGGTGTCAGTTACTGTATAAAATCCTCACTGTGAGTTAATCACAAAGCAAAAAAAAAAAACTTTATGGAGCCTAGACATTCATTAACTGGAGCAAGCTGTGCTTTGATATGCAAAAAGAAACAACTGTAGCGTTTTCTTGGTCATTAAAGAGTTATAAGAGCTTGCAGAAAGAGCTCACCACCCTAAGATCACCCACAACCTCAGCTGTGTTTAGCAAAAGATTTCTTCTGCAAGTCATGCAAACCACCCCCCCCCAACAAGCCGCTGTTCTGCACACAAGCGAGCAGGGAAGCTCCGTTCCTGTCTAGGAGGTGTCCGGATGTCCTTCACTCAAGAACTACTTGTATTGTTCTCCTTCCTGATACTTAATGTAGCAGTCAGTGTTGTCCTGGAATGGGACCATCTATGGGGGTCAAGATCGGATAAAGCATTTATGTGTACAGTAATTTGTTACCGTTAATAAGTCAGAGAACCAACTACCCTTAACATTAGTGTTGATTTAAGTAGAACAGGGAAAAGAGATAGGCTTCTACATAGGCACCATAGGTTTACAGTAATTATGTATAAAAGCAGTAAATTTTATTATTCTTCAAATACAAAATGCTTTAAACAATGATAGACTTTTGTTACAAAATGGCATGATAGGGGACTCTATTCACACTATATAGGTAAATAGTAGATTTTACAGACTTGAGTATAGATCTTGAGACAAAGAACAGGGTCTCATCCCGACGCGTTTTGCCCAATTGGGCTTTCTCAGGGGATATAGAGACCCTAGGACTGTAATAATATTTAGTTAGCATCATAATTTGCAAATAAACTGTTCATTTATGTATGTGAACAGCGGTAATCCCGAGTCACACTTGGGGTCACTTTAAACTGCAAAAACCCACTTACCCACTTAAAAAAAAACACTTACCTTGCTCTGTCGGCGTCCCCCAGCATCCTGCTAGTCCCCTCAGGTCCTGGGAACACATCCTTTCTCTTGGATCTTCAGCCAGCGACGACAGAGATGATTTCTGGGGTTTCCCGAAGACGTCGGTGCATGCTCCGGTGCAGGCGGGAAATTCAAATAATTATGTATTGGATTCAAAACAAAATCACTGTATTGAATCCAATACAAAGAAATCTTTACATAATATATATATATATATATATATATATATATATATATATATTATACAAGCTACTGTACAGTTATATTACATGTTTACCTATTTTTTTTATTTTTTAACAGATTTTTGTGTTTTTTTATTTCAAGTTTATTAATAAATATATTAAATGTATTAAATATTGGACATATTTCGGTGAGTTATACCTAAGAATTATAGGCCTACAATGTAAAATGAATTCCCATGCAAAAATAATGTAACACTTTTTGCATGGAAATACGAAGAGAATTAGAATGCTAGGGGGGTAATGAATGAATTGATGCTTTGTTGACTCCAATTTTCAGATGCCTTCTACTTTTGTGCAAGAAAAAATCATTTTTTTTTCTTTTTTTTAATGTATATGGATATTACATGCACAGTGAATTGAACTTTTTGCACATCAAATATACACTTTGCTACATCAACAACCTAAACTCCCTATAAAAATCAAACCATTTGCCCCATGTCTTAAAATACTAAACCAGCTGCTAATCTATATTCCTTTCACACTGCCTGCTTGTGTGTATCATTCCTATGAACACCTTAGGGACCCATGCAGGGCAAAGTAACAAACTCCTTTTTATTATATATACCTTCATATTGCTTCCCCGATGTTCAGGTAATGGGAGTAAAGGAAGTAAACACCATGTAATCTCCAGGTCCTGATTTACAGGATATATAGGGCTAAGAATAGTGTTCCTTCCCTCATCTGACAGCACTGGGTGCCCCATTTGAAAGCCTTGGGTTATGTTGGAAGAATAGTCACATGTTCCTGCATACCCCATTTACCTTAGAATTGAGGGTGCAAAGGGATACTAAAAAAAAAAAAAAAACTATTGGCATAATTTTTTTTTTATGACATAATTTTTATGTTAAATTTGGTTTTGCCTTGGTAACACATCTCCCAATTGGGTCCCTTGGGGGTGGCATTTTCTGGTGCCGGTGACCAGCAAGCCAGTGCTGCAAATGTGCCCATGCCAACAGGTCCCTGGCAGTCCCCTCATTTAACAACATTGCCTACAGACTCTCTCCTAGATCTCAGAAATACTCCAGCACAGGACATTTAATGAGAAGTATTCGTGTCCTGCAGTGACGTGGAAACCTAAATAGGGATTCCTGCTAACAAAAGACAAAAGAAGACTTGGAACTGGAATGTCACATGACATCAGGTCCATAAATATTTAGACAGACAACTCTTTTCTAATTTTGGTTCTGTACATTACCACAATTACTTTTAAATGAAACAACTCAGATGCAGTTGAACTGCAGACTTTCAGCTTTAATTCAGTGGGTTGAACATAAAGATTGCATAAAAATGTAAGGAACTAAAGCCATTTTTTTTACACAATCACTTCATTTCAGGGGCTCGAAAGTAATTGGACAAATTAAAAAGCTGAAAATAAAATGTTCATTTCTAATACTTGGCTGAAAACTGTTTGCTGGCAATGACATCCTGTAGTCTTGAACCCATGGACATCACCAGATGCTGGGCATCACATAGTGGGACCATAGAGCCAGGGACATCTATTGGCAGTGTCAAGATGGAAAATTTGGCAGGGTAGAAGCTGATCAAGCACAGTTTGTACTTAATTAGCCTAAACACAGTGCATGAGTGATATTAGGGTTCTATTATACCCCTGATCTCTTTCTAAATGATCACCTACACTGTAAAATCATATGGTGGCCTTTTCACCCCCCTTGTGATAAATAAAAAAAATTATGTAAAAAAATAATCCCTGCACCCACACACAAAAATATTCTCATTGGCTGTATATGTGTACACAAACAACACAAATTGTAAACCGATGAGCTGTAACCACTATTAAAGTGTTGCCTAAAGACAATTTAGGGGACCATTGGTTTTTGATGCATGTGGGCCCATGCGGTTTTTAAGCAATTTCATATTTGTCCTCACTTGACAGAACATAAGTTTTATATTTTACAAACAATTTGTGATTAACTTTTTGTGTTTGCATGCTCTAAAATTAACGTTGGTGTCTTTTTGACCAAAAATGTGGGTTGGATAAAAAGTTGTCCTAATATCTTTTCTTGTAATTAGCATAATTAGATTGTACAGGTTCTTTGTTTACAGAATATATAATGATTTGGGGGTTTGGGGGGAAAGTTAATGTAAAAAATATGCATTTTAGTATCTGTGAAAAAAAAAAGACAGCAGCAAAAGAGTAATTATACCATGGATGCCAAAAATGGTAATCTGGTGACATACAGAAAAGGATATAATGACACCCATATCTCTATGCCAAATAGGAAAGTGTGAGCTCTCAAGAATAAAACTGCTAACCTTTCCAAACTTTTCAGTAATGGTCTGCAGACTTGTGTTTAGATATTTAAGCATAGGAATATTTGAGCAGTTGGCACAAACTGGGCTATGTAGTTGCTGTGGCACTGCGTGGCACTGAATGGCATTTCTTACGCTCCCTTTCTCCCCTCCAGTTTGCTCACACAATGCCGATTTAATTAGCCTGTTATCTCACAGTGCCAGCTGCTCTCTCTAACATTGTACATTCACCAGAGAAAAGACACGAGTTGCCCAACCGAGAGAACGAGGCCAAGGAGTAGAGAGCAATAGAACCAAGAGGGAAAGACAGACAGCAAAAGAAAATGGGACAAATTACTGGGAAAAGAATATTTTTTTAGTACAACTTATAAATATTATTTTGCTGACAGGGAAAAGCCATTTTTGGATACTATTCCTGATATGGAACACACATCCCATCGATTGCATACCATAATTATACATTAAAGGGAGACTTTCAGATTTTCAGTTTTTAGTATTGCAGTGTTTACATTAAAGCCATATTTATATGATGTTTGTGTGTTTACAAGCTTGTTCTTACTTGTGCTACATATACAATCATTGTGTAGCAATGCCAAGTAGAAAGCAGAGATTGCACATGTAATGAATAAATATACATAGTTACATAGTAAGTCAGGTTGAAAAAAGACACAAATCCATCAAGTTCAACCCCTAGGGAAATAAATATATCCCGGATAAAAAACCCTATAAGACATAGTTGGTACAGAGGAAGCCAAAAAAAAAACCCCCCCGGTACAATTTGCTCCAACAGGGAAAAAAATTATTTTCTGATTCCATGAGGCAATCGGATGTTCCCTGGATCAGCAGTCTCTGTTATCTTTACTGTAAAAGCTGAAGAGTGCGGCGTTAGCTTGGGGGACTGGTGTCTGGCGGGTACTGTTGCTGGACCAGGACCCTACACTTGCATGTTGTTTTCTTTGTGGTAAATCTGATGGATATACATTAATAGCATTCCCCCAACGCGTTTCACTAATAAAGCTTCCTCAGGAGAAACGTTGAAGAATGCTTTTTAATGTATATGTATCTGCTTTACCTCAAAGAACACAACATGGAAGATATTCAGTGCTTAAGTGGAGTTTGTTGTCTAATATTATTGTAATGTATAATTGAATAAAAAGTCATTTTTTAGTCCTGTTTCCAGAACTTTTCCAAGCTGTAAGTAACCATTTGGGATGTGGTACAATATAATAGACCTATGATACATATCTCATATATGGTGTACTCAATTTAGAACTGGGGAATGTCAGGATTAAACTAATACCTTATCTAAGAGGCTGAATATTCTCTGAAACAAATATTACTTAGCAATACAAATAGGTAGATCCTAATCTTAAAGCATAGCTAAACTCAGAATTTGATGGTACCTCTGGTGTCTTGTTCTCACCTTCTATTTCTATTTGGGGTCAGTAGTGTGGGCCAGGTTTTGTTTGATACTAGTTGCCCATTATGGGTCTTTTAAGCAGAGCACAAACCTTTTATTTTTTATAGTGTTTGTTTGATAGTTTTGTTTGATTTTTGTAGTTTTGTATGATACTAGGTAACATTACAGGGGCACAACTGAGGGTTGTTGAAAGGAAATTTCTGAACCTGGACCATATTGGGAGCATCATTTTCATGCAAGTATCAAGTGCTTTAGAAATTATTGTTTTAAAATGATAAAAACTACTGGATTACGTAAATCATTTTTATTGATTTCTTTGGAGACCTAATGCAATTACATCAAGTCCATGATCTATGTCCACTTTTTGCAAAATGGAGCCAAAATTTGGGTTTTAGCTAAATCAGATAGACCCTCTGCCAGCAGTGTCATACATTGCTTTAATTTGACAAATAGCAGGCACATTCCAGGTTGAATGGCCAGCCACCACTTTGACAAGATTCATCACTTTTTAAAGTAAGACCCATAAAAATGTAGGCTTCAGAAACATACCCATATATATATGGTAATAGTTTATAGTTTATATATAGAAGTAATAGTAGTAGCAAAATGAGGACTTGCACAAATAGGAAGAAGGGGTCAAATGCACAGAATTACCAGTTCTCTGCTCTTACTGCCATTTTGTCAGGTTAGACACTGGAGAAGGTGAGGGCCCCGGGCAAATGGCCAGGCTGCCCCACCCTAAATATAGTCTCCTCAATGTTAGTTTAAACTTGGGTCACACCAGTAGATGGCACTATGTTCGCATGTACCATGTGTAACAAACTGACTGTTGGAGACATGAGTTTTTCACACACTTCAGCAGTCATAGTATCAGAAGGTCCCCGCTGGGGGACGCACTGGCCAGAACCGCTGGCCATGTCCCCCATAATGTATTGCAGGCTTGAGGCGGTGGGGGGATGTGTCTGTGGACACAAGTTTCTTCCCCTTTGAGTGACACATGACTCCACACGCATGTGCAGTCCGAAATCTGTAAATTTAGTGATCCGTGAGGTCCAAAAGGCTGGTGACCACTGCTTTAGATAAAGACACAACACGGCCTACTGGTGACTAACAACCATGTACAAAATATCATTCAGTAGAAAATACTTTGACCTGTAAAAGGGTAAAATGATATATAAACTAGACCCATGTGATTTATTTTTTAATAAATGTTTTAAAAAATTACACACAATGAATGTATTTATTCTCATAAATGTTATTGGCGTTTCTATTATTTATTGTTAGACACCGCATTTTTTGCCCTAGGTTTATATTGGAGTCAAAGTGTCTTGTATTCTCAGGTAAATAAGAGCCTTGGTTTGTATTAAAATCAGTTTCTATTTCTTGTATTCAGATCTGTTATATATATGGTTCATACAGAATATACAAAAGGCTTAGAAACTAGCTCTGCAGTTTTGGCAGGCCTGCTTGATCACAAAACTGCATTATAAAACCTTTTCTAGGCCTTACAGTTCACTAATATGCATTTCAATTATTCTCAGTGCTAAAGCTTTAACTACAAAAGATATATACAAACAGAAAATGTAAAAAAAAATACTTTTAGATTGAAAAAGAAAGCATAGCTGTAGTAATAAACATTTGGGAGATGTTCCTGTGTCTGTATTCATAATTATATATTCCCATACACAATATGTACATTTTTGTATGACGTTTGGGAATTACTCTAACATTTTTAGGATTTAGGTAAATTCTATAGTGGGGTGCATGTTTCAAAAACTATAAATAAATATTTATTTAAACAAATATATAGTAAATATTAAAGAAAAAACAGCTATGGATTGTTGGTTCTCCAGTACAATGTCAGTTTGGATACTTATTCATCAGCCAATATTTCCAGCTGGGGAGAAAAAGACTAGAATGACACATGAATCATGACCGATCCCAGCAGCTGGAAAAATCAATCATTCTAATGATGATTTTATTTCCATATACAAAAGAATAATATTTTGAAAGAATTTATAGTAAGAAAATTTATGTGACGTGAAGTTGCCAAAAATCATTTGTTGTTGAGGTTTAAAATGCTGTTTAAAAAATCCCATAGAGGAACCCACTGATTCCTGATAACCCTTTTTCTTTTTTTTTTACAAATATTTGTAGCCCTTTATATTTTCAACAGTTACAAACTTATTCAGCCATTTTGTAAGCAATCTCAGCTACAACCAGGCCTTGTGGAAGATTCATTTTAACAAAAATCTTCAGGAAAGACAAACTGCACTGCTTAGATGTAGGGCCTGATTTATTAAAGCTCTCCAAGTCTGGGTGGAATACACTTTCATCAGTGAACCTGGGTGATCCAGAAAACCTGGAATGGATTGCTTCAAAGTATTTTGCTATTTGTTGGAAAATGTTTTGAATCCTGGACCAGATCCATTCCAGGTTGGCTGGATCACCCAGCTTCACTGATGAACGTTTATCCTCTCCAGCCTGTGAGAGCTTTAATAAATCAGGCCCAATGAGTAAACAGCAGGTATGGTATGAATGAGATATATATTTTGTTAAAAGAATTATCCATAACCATAAAAATACAAAAATTTAGAACCTTTTAAACATGAAGTTTATGGAGATTCCTCCCTATCAGGAAGACATTTTACTAGATACACCCAAACATGTGTAACAACATATGTAATAACGTCTCAAGCAAGAAAGTCACAAGAAGCATATTCTGACTCCAAATCATTCTAACTCCATTATAGTCAGTGTAGTTATTTTGCCTATAGAATGATCATATCCTGAACTTTATTTCAACTACGGTGAGTATTTCTTGGCAAAGGAAGATTTGGATTATTGGGCATGTGCAGAAGGAGCAGCATGAAGCCTCCTGGGATGTAGTTATCCCAAGTGGATCTACACTCCCATTCAATCTTTACCGCCAAAGTGGAGACACTCCCTCTTTATTTTTAGGGAAGAAAAAACAAGCTAATTCGTACTTTATATAAAAGGATTATCTACTCTTTTAAATAATGTAAACATTTTGGTGATAGGTTCGCTTTCTTGGACTCAGGATACCTGTGGCCAATTGTAATGAATTGTGGGTGGGCAGCACAGTGGCTCTGTAGTTAGCACTCCGGCCTTTGCAGCGCTGGGTTCCTGGTTCGAATCTTGACCAGGATACTATCTGCATGGAGTTTGCAGGTTGTCTGCGTGGGTTTCCTCCCACGTCCCAAAAAACATGCAGTAAGGGTAATTGGCTTCCCCTCAGAATTGACCTTAGACTACATTAATGACATATGACTACGGTAGGGACATTAGATTGTGAGCCCCTTTGAGGGACAGTTAGTGACACAACTATCAACTTTGTACAGCGCTGTGTAATATGATGGTGCTATATAAATACTGTGTAATATTAAAATGTAAAGTGAGCAATGTGTAGAGGACTCTCTACAAGACTGGAGGTCTTGAAGTTTGTGTGTACAGTCCAAGCATCAATAGGTGAAGGTTTATTGGAGCCAATATTAGATTGGGGGTCTAAATGTGTAAAGGTGTGCAGCACGGGTGGCCATAGGCGGGGGACAGAAACTGTGCCGTTGTGTGAAGGCCCCTCCTTGCCCACATGCACCGGGGGGTGGCTTCAGTCATTTCTGCATGAGAGCAGAATACATAAATATATACTAGGCTCTGCAACACAGGAAAGTATTCTTTTTTTTCACAATTTCAATAGGCGAGTGTGGAGGAAAATGAAAAAATGATTAAGAGGTAGGAGGAGAAGGATGAAGAAACAAAAGGCAGAGGTGAATGCGTGTGTGTGTTTGTATATGTGTGTGGAAGGGGGTGTACAGTAAAATCATGGAGAGGTAGGGAGGAAGGAGTAGAAAGAGGGAATATTATGCGAGGGGGAATACAAGATGTCAGAGCTTGAAGGGAACGGAGCTGAATGAGGCGGTGAATGCGAAGTGAATGCGGTGGTGAAGAATAAAAGGGAACAGTGACAGCAGCTAAGGAGTGTGCTGGCGAGAGGGAGAAGGTGTTAAGAAAGATAGAAGGAGAGAATCAGCAGTGTGTCGATATAAATAGAGAAAGAACAAGAGCGACAGGGACAAAACCTGGAGGGAGACAGATGTGCAAGCCGTGTGGAGGAGAGAAAAATCTCTTCTGTCATGTAAAATATGCTTTTCTCTAAACACATTTAGGGTATCGCCTTCTACCAATTGAAAAAAAGTCCTTTATTGTGCTTTTATTATAAAAAAAAAATAATAGTAATAATAACATGAACACAAGTGTGTGGACACTCATGGCAACCAATCAAAATTCAGCTTTGATTATGTTCATGAAAGGTACCCCTTACTTATTCAATGGGCCTGATTTATTAAAGCTCTCCAAGGCTGAGGAGGATGCACTTTGTTCAGTGAAGCTGGGTGATCTAGCAAACCTGGAATGGATTTCTTCAAAGTCATTTACTATTTGATAGCAAATGTTTTGAATCCTGGACCAGATCCATTTCAGGTTTGCTGGATCACCCAGCTTCACTGGCGAAAGTGTATCTTCTCCAGCCTTGGAGAGCTTTAATAAATCAGGTCCAATGTCTGATCATTATGCTTTTCTATTGATTCAGTATTTATGGCTGATAGTGAGCCTGCACATTGCCCAACAATTGAAAAAAGGTAATATACCAACTTTTCAGGGGGGACTTAATTTCCCAACTCAAGCATTGAAAATAATTCCCCAGCAGCATTAAAAATGATATATACATATTTTGTTGGAAAACTTACCTCCCCTTCAGTGTTGTTTGCTGCGGACTCACTACCTCAAGGTCTAAGTCCTAACTAATTTAAGTTAGGTATAAAAAGATTCTTAAAAAAAATAGTCATGGATAGGGCATTAGGCCAGTGGTCACCAACCTTTCAACCTCATGGACCACTAAATCCATGGAATCCAGACTGCGCATGTGCGGGGAGCAACGTGTCACTCAAAGCAGAAGAAACTTCCCCCAGAATGACGTCATGATGCAAGAACCTCCCCACTCTCCCATTGCAGGCTCAGACCTGCTTGCTAAATTCCGGTGAGGGAAGTAGCGCAAGGCTGTGAACGCATTCCCCCAGGATGTTTAGCAAGCAGGTCTGAGCCTGCGATGGGGAGTGGGCGGGTTGTGTCCAGATAGGGGACAGAGCCCAGGACCACCAATATTTTCCCACGGACCACTGGTTGGTGACCACTGAATAAGGGAATGGATGGATAGAGGAAAAAGCTAGAGAAGAAAATGATTTAGTATTTAATTGCTCTCCACAAGACCTTTACAAGACTTAGTTACTGGTCGCACAGGCACCGGGGCAAGGGAGGTAGGGGAACTTCACATAAATGTCCCATGCCTGAAGATGCCAAGTATATCTCTGGGCCATGACAGAACCCAAGGGAGTATAGGGAAGATATGTACAGAGTGCTGTAGCGACGTAGAGGTGAAAGGATGGAACAACAGCATGCAGTGGGGTACAAAAGGATACCAAAGTCCCACAAGTGACAAATTCTATAGTCAACGGGCCTGAGTTATTAAAGCTGTCTAAGATGGAGAGATGGAGAAGATAGACTATCACTGGTGAACCTGGGTAATCCCGGAAACCTAATCTGGATTTCATAAAAAAAATTATTTCCTATTATTTGACAGATGTTTTAATCCTTGACCAAATTTTTTCAGGTTTGCTGGATCACCCAGGTTCCTCGATTTTAGTCTATCTTCTTCAGTCTTGGAGAGCATCGAAAAATCATGCCCAATGATTTGGTGTTGGAACAGAGGAGATGTAGGTGACATGGACTGTTTGAGATATTAGTATAATACCTGTTTTCCTGCACATCCCTTTTGTAGGACTGCACAAAACATAGGTTTAATTTATAACCTATAAAATTTTGGCATTTTTCAGGTATTGAGGGGTATGTGAACTTCTCCTCCAAAGATGCAATTCTCAGACATGAACATTTATTTAGAAGATCCATGACAGTAAGTTCTGACTTTGACCATTGGTGAACTTACACAAGGATTGGACTTCGGGCTCCCATAAGTGAGGTAGGAAGTAGAGGAGAATACAGTGGTAAGTATTAAGGGTTGAGGATGTCCCACCAAGGGAACCTGTAACTGTACCAAATATTGTCAAGATGCCAGATTCCAGTAATTCTAAGTAATAGCATTGAGACATCATCTGAGTTTGCCGAGAACATGACCTCGTGGCGAATCACAAGGCTGTTCTCACAAAGAGCACACATGACCTATAATGTATTCCTACAGAATATATTGGTGCACTCCAAACAGTTGTTTGGAGTAAGGGAACCGGGGATGAACATAATGAATTCTGACATATAGAAAAGTTAGGGGTCACCATGGCAGTGAAAAAGTTAAGGGTCTTCCTGAAACACATGGTTGCCCCCTCCTTAGACAAGCATACCCCCCCTTCGCACCCACACAGACTAAAACAAACAGTGCATCGTGTTTTCATATGGTAATGCTTCTCCATCTCTTAACGAGGCTGTTAATTAGAGCTATGTGCGGCACGTCAGGAGGAGGGGATGTGGGAATGTGATTATAACGTGTTGCTGTGGGTTCATTCCAATGCAGAGGGACCATCATACTGCTCTGCCGGGGATAACAATGGTGGAAGGGAGGTGGGGTCATTGAGAGAGGAAAAGATGTATCATTTTATACATTATGCTGAAAGCCAGCTATCCGCTATTCTACATCCTTATACCGGGGAAGGGGGGCAAAATGGGGGTGCCTAATGAGGTAAGAACAGAGAGTGATGGGAATACAGATGAGAAAGGCCAAGGAGGAGAAAAGCTGTCAATTAAAAGATGTGAGATGAATGCAGAAAAAAATGATGAAAACACACAGATAATCCAAGTGTGCGGTGATAAATGAATCCATTTAGTAAGGCCATGCAATGACATTGGGAAAACAAGTCGACAGATTTTCAATGATGTGTAAGTCAGTGCATAGTTATCCTGGGAGCTCAGATTGAGAAATGTTCACAAAATACAGCAAAGGGCTAAATCCATCCCTGACATGTTAGAGATTACTAGAGCCAAATGTTTAATAATGCCAGGAGGGTGGCCCAAATCCAGAGATCATACACATGGTCAGAGCAGGAGGTCAATTTAAAAAATGTGTCAAGTGACACATGAAGAAATGAGAAGAGAAACATGTTGAAGATGCTCCTGGCACTGTTCTGAGCAGAATATCATTTCACTGTTATTACAGATCTACAAAAGAAGAATTTGGATTTGTTCACTTCAGATGTAATTGAATGATGTAGATGTTAATGTGTGTTAGAATATCATCATACATTTTAGACGTGTTGTGCTGATATTTTCAAATGAGACCATTAACGAAAGTAAATGGCATGAATATTATTATTACACCGTATTTATATAGCGCCATCATATTACACAGTGCTGTACAAAGTCCATAGTCTTTTCACTAGCTGTGCCTCAAAGGAGCTCACAATCTAATGTCCCTACCATAGTCATTTGTCTTTTTTTTTTTTTAAAGTCTAAGGGGAAGCCAATTAACCTAACTGCATGTTTTTGGAATGTGGGAGGAAACTCACACAGACACGGAGAAAACCTGCAAACTCCATGCAGATAATGTCCTGGCTGAGATTTGAACCTGGGACCTAGCGCTGCAGAAGTCAGAGTGTTAACCACTGAGCCACAATGCTGCCCTGGATTACAGGCCAATGTACCAAATATTTAGCACAGAAGATTTTTTTCTTAATCCGATCAAGCATAATGATATATTTTAAATTCTTTACACAACTAGATGAACACAGGTATACTTTACCTAACTTAGTAAATAGCGTTGATGTATTTTTCAGTTGGTGATGCCTTTTTAAGTTTCCATGGCTTTCAATGTCATTGCATGAAAAGGCATGTAACTTGTGCTTTTAGTGTAGTGTAGTATCACAACCAGCTCCTTTTGCTAGCAACCTCTAATCTGAGTTGGCTTAGAGAACCCAATAAAAAATCCAATGAAGCACATTAAAAAAAAAGTTAGTGTTTGTTTACCATATATACTCAAATATAAACCAATAAACATACAAAGTACTTGTTTCTACCTGAAAATACAGGAAAATATTTTTCAGTATAAACCTAGGGCACAAAATGGTAACACGCCAAACAGTAATCAATATATAAATACCAATATAATGAACAAGAAATACATCTAAAGTGTGTTATTTTAAAAAATTTTAAGGAAAAATAAAATAAAATAACATCCGTCGATTTATCTGGCCCAGTCTAAAATTTATTTCTCCCTATTTTACAGGTTGAAGTTTTTTTTTTGTGCTGGGTATGATGGGTCTCTTACTTCTATATGGTATGGGTCCATTACTGATGTGTGTCACAAACAAATATGATGTAAAATGTGTAACAAACGGAGTTTGTTATAAACTTTACATGAGCATATAGCTCCATTTACAGGTGTGACCCAAGTTTAAAAAAGACTAAAAAATATGGGTTTATAGTTGAGAATATACAGTGTGTAGTCTATTGGGTATGTCTACTACAATCTCTTGTAGTTTTAGTAACAAGGTTCCCCCTTTCACAGTACCTGGGAACCCTGGAATCCGTATTTGAAAAGGCTCTGATCTTACCTGGAAGGCCTCCTTTATCCTGTTCCCTATTTACCTTCCCTCTCCCTTTAGCTTGTTCACACCTCAATTCCTTCTGCTTCCCTGATCGATTCCTGCTCCCCCTGCCCCAATCCCAATAGAATTTACAAATTTTTGCCAAGGGCTTCCCTGACTTTAGGATTCTATTACCATTTGTTATTTGGAAACTTGTATATTGAATTGGGGGCATTGTTATGTATATGTATGGTGTTTATCCCCCAAGAGAGAAGAAAGATGACTTCATCAATTTTCTGCTGCGCATTCTTTTTTCAATTATACATTGGAGAAAAGAATGCATTCAATATTTACTGTGGAAAGGAAAAGTTGGGTCATCTGTGATCTAAAGCTGTATGAATCTTAGGTGTGACTGGACAAAATTTCAGCCAGCTATGTATCTGGTATCTAATTTTAAACATATTGACCTACCACTGTTATTGGGAAATAAAATGGGGGGAATTTTATTGTCAGTTGAATAAGGATAAAAAGCATATGGACTGACAACACACAGAATTTTTGTGTACTAAGTGGTGTCAGCCTTGCCCAGTTTCTATCCTATTATCCACAACCTAGACATTAATCATTCTGCAGTCCCAAGATAATAACAAGGAGAACTAATTAGCAAATACCTGATATAACAAAATCATTATCAATGGTATTTTCAACAGACCAAAATAGCAATTGGTTACAGTCAAAAGTTCACTTTTAGTTTTTACCAATACTAGCATTACAAAATGCTTTTAAATTCTTTAAAAATGTGCATACTGTTTTATATTTTATTGCATGCCGGAAAGAATTTTTTATTTATAGCCCCTCCCTTGCGGGTTATTATGCTAAAAAAGCAAAAAAATATAATAAAACTGCAGCAAAATGCTGCAATATAGATAAAAGATTGTTTTTCCATTGAAGATATGTACAGTAATATTGACAGTTTTTTTCAAGTAAATAGAAGCAGATGTAAAAAGCGCAGATTGTTTTGTATTTGAAGCCTGGAATAAATTAATTATTCACATTGCTGGATATGAAGGACAACGGTTTTGATATGATTCCATTTGATTGATTGATTTTGGCATTAACAAATGCCCACATTTTTTCTGTACACACTTATAAGTAGAGAAGCCAGACAATGAGCCTACATCCCATGCAAACAATATATTTTCATCACATGTTAAGCCATGAAATGTTTATATTACACCCAATAATAAGTGAAAGAAGTAACAGCATGAGTTCAGTATAAACGGGGCCAGATTTATGTAAACCTTACGTGTGCCAACAAACAGGCACCTTATTGATGCCCGTGTACTTTTAATGGTGGAGAAGAATTACTTGGATGGATTAGCTTAGTTTTGGAGAATGATCACTGTTAGTCTCCAAATAGATGATACCATCTCCCCTAAGATTATTATTCATTAAAACATTGGGGGTAACCCAATGGTTTTAATGAATAATATTGGAGGATGGAGTGGCATTACTAGGATGTTTACAGTTCAGCCACATTGTGTCTCCAAGAACCAAACTGAGTGCACAGCTATGCCAACCCATTACATTTTACTTCTTGGTAAACTAATGCAGAAATGGGTAAATATTTCCTTATTCCCCCACCACCAACCCCTAAGCCTTAGCGTATATATGTATTATCTAGACCTGCTAGTTTGCCTACTAAAAGGCCTTTGCTCAAAAATGTTGGCATTTTGTATATTTGTATTGTTCTTTGGAAATGTTGGACTTTGTTTCACACTTTAATTACTGGATTACGTCTTATTGAACCCATAGGCATGGCTCGGGTTTGTTGGCACCACTTTGCAGGTCCTGTTCACCTTTACTAAAATGTTCAATATATATATATATATATATATACATATATACATAGATGGTTAACTCATAACTCTAGACTGTTTGCATGGTTAAAATCTGTGTGCGTAGACTATTCTATAATTCTGTAGTCATTTAAATACTTAGAAAGCACTGAACCAGAAAACAGCTTTACCAACATCCCTGAAAATTAAGCTGGAGTTTACTTTTTTTTTTGGTTCTTTGTCTATCCACAAGGTAGGAATAAACACCAACACAGGTATGCTTATGTTCTATATGAGTGCTCTTAAAAAGACAGAGAAAGTCATAAAAATGTGAAATATGAACAAGCTTGCACTAAATTACCAAAGGAATACTTGAAACAAAGGAAAGCAAAAACATTAGATGAGTGTTTGAATTACAGAAAACTCACCTACCATAAGTACCCTCAAAATACAGAAACATCAACGTGGCAGAAGATTACTCGATCTGAGAGAAGATATAACTATTGAAAGCACAGCCTCATTATAATGGAAATTCTAATGGAACGGAAAGCAAAGGAAAGCAGCAAAGGCCAAATGATGGACTCATTTGTCTCTGAATTCAGCTCCAATAACAAGGAAAAGAAGCCAAAACAACAATGCTGACAAATAATTGCATATAGAAAATTAATTTATGTTTTAATATAATTAAAATGTCTGATATTGCTATTGTACTAAATTAATGTTTTAGAAATGAATTAGACAATTCAGTCTTCTGAATCCAAGCAGGTGGGTAACTAACCAAGTCTCCGCATACCCATGGTATTGCAGAATAAGACCTAATACTTACATACTATAGTAACTTTCAATTTAAATTGAATACATTTTATATGTTCATTAATTTTTATTTTAGTTTCATGGTTTCTATGTTTTTTTAAACACCAGATATGAAAGTTTAAAATGAGATGTTGATTCTTCAATTGAAGGTTTACCATAGCTAACTGTGGAATTATTAAGTTCTAGACATCCATATAAAAGAAGGATTATTATGTTTTATTACAAACTAGATCTCTGACAAAACTATATTATTCAATATTCTTTGACAATCTATATGCTATTTATATCTTGTATTTGTACATTATAGAAATCATAAAACCTCTACAAATTTATACCCCTGAAGAAGCCTATAATGGGCGAAACGC
>NC_092865.1:68963194-68992036 GCF_032062135.1 Pyxicephalus adspersus | reverse complement strand
GTTTTCAGAGGTGTTGTGCCGCTCTTTAAAATTATCCTATTTAATTTACTTTAATAGAACTCACAAAGCCAGGGCACAAGATTGTGCTTTATTTAAATTAAATTATGTATTTATGTATTTTGTCTGCATTGTTCCCCTAACCAGTATAAATGAGCCATCAAAGATAACCTTTTCCACTGTTCTCTTTCTAGAAAACCCACATTGTATTTTGACCCCGGTGTAAATGGTGTGTGCATTAATTATTAAGTGTTTATTTGTAAAAAAAAAAATTCCCATATTAATATGTTTTCACCATAGGTGGAAAGATTCAATATTACAAACATAACTACAACCAGGATTTTTGCTAGAACATCACGGTATGACAATGTCTGTAAAGATTTTTCCTTATTCCAGGTCATTGTATATCTAGCAGTAGTTAGTCACACTTGAATGGATTTTGATTCCTGTAATACTGAAGACTTTTGCAATGTTCCAAGCTGCTTATTTAGTTCTGCCAGTGTAAGAAAAACACATCATTTATACCCACACAGTATAAACACCTTAATCCAATCACCAGGGAATGTGGCACTGCAGAGGTTAATTGTCCAAAATCAGGAGGTGTGACATTTGTTGAACCACTCTGTTCTATTAATATAATCCCATTGTTCGTGTTAGAAAGTCTGCATAGGTGTTAAACCATTGAATATCATGGCTGAAGTTTTTTTTCTCAAAATTCATGGATAGAGATGGTAAAATGGCAGTGTAGGTAGAAGACGTCCTGTTTTATGGTCCTTGCAAACCAGTTTTACTCAAGGCACGTCTTTGTATTAGAATTTGTTTCCCTTTTCCTTCTGTTGTAGGAAAATTGCTGAACCTAGAAAATAATTCCATGTAATTTGAAATAGGGATTAGCGAGGGAAATTTTAAAATTCGATTTCATGGCAAATCAGGCCATTCTCGCTTACCGAACATTTAAGCGAGAGCGGCCTGCGTAAATTCGGCCGTCGAGATCCAATTTTTTAGGACCTGCAAGAGCAATCAGGGGAGCGGAGCTGACAGCTCCCCTGATTGCTCTTGCAGCCCTGTAGTATGTGTTCTTGGATGGAGATTCTCTATCCAAGAACACATAAGGCCCGCGGCTGTGCTCATCATGAATGAATGCAGCTGTGGGAATCATCCTGTGGTGATTCCCATGGGTGCATTCATTAATGAGCAGAGCCCCGGGACACTCACTAACAGGTGTGTGCGATCCACGGGCAATAGAGGTTAAATGGGGGCAAGCCCTTATTTAACCTCTAGTGCCTGGGGATTGTGCACAGGAGGATTCCCACAGCTGCATTTATGAATGCAGCCGTGGTACTCCTCCTGTCTCCCCGGGCACTAGAGGTTAAATGAGGGCTTGCCCTCACTTAACTTCTAGTGCCTGGGGGTGGCGGACAGGAGGATTCCCATGGCAGCCACAGTATTCCTCCTGTAATGATTTCCTTGATCTTCCGATAGGTCAGCGAAGTCCGTTCGCCAAAATTTTATGGACCCATCGGAAGTTTAAAGGATATTTTCGTGAGAATGTCAGAGGCATTCTCGCTCATCACTAATTGGAAAATGTAACACATATGCAGACTTTCTGCCAGTTTGGAAGGCTGCGAAATGTCTTCAACATTACAGGAAAAAGTCCAGATGAATATGACCAACTACTACTAGATACAGGTTCCCTTTGCAAAGTTGCTGACAGCTGCTGCTCTATTGGTAATTTCGGTGAATGCCCCACATTTACCAATCAGGGTTAAGTTTATTATGCAAACTTGGTGATTGTAGGCATGCCATTTATTTGTTTGTAAGAATGTATTAATGTATCAGGCTTAACATTTAGTGATAAATAAGCATGAAAGTGAGTATCAATAAATCTGTGTATTAAACAGAATCTATGGGGGAAGGACACAATTGGGTTGTTGACTTGTTTGGGATAGGTTGCCAGTTGACTTGCGCCCAAGTGCAAAATTAGTAGGAAGAAAAGCAAAGTAGAGAGCTTCAGTGTTTGAACTGTGTAAGAGTAAGTCATTTGAGGCTAAATGCGTTTGTCAGATAGCAGCTGTGGGTAGCTAGTTTAGCATCATGCCACTGGTTAAGGCAATACGGTTCCATATGTGCAGTCCTCCCACCCGTCCATGATGTGTTATGATTACAGGGCAAACCGCAATAATTACTGTTTGTGAGTTCATTGTTTTTTTTTAAGTGTTTGCTATTTGACTTAGTATGGCTGTCACAGATCAGCAGAAAATCTGCTGCTGATCTACTATGTGTAGTCCTATTTTAAAACAGGAAGTCATTTGTTTCAGCTGGATTTACCTACTGTTCAATATGGCGCGTCCACTGTCAGTGCCTGCTCACCATATCAATCAATATCACATTTATCCATGTTCAGACCAAACATTTTTTTGCCTAAACAATGGGTTGAATTTTAGCCTTTGACCTTCCTGAGTTTCAACTTTTTTTCTATGTACCCCAAAAATAGCAATGCCCCTGAGAGTTCCTTCCAGAGTTCTATTGCGCTCGAGACTTCTTGGGTGACCCAAATTCCTTTTTGACCCTAGTTCCTGTGTGACCACAGTGTCACTATGTAACCTCATATTTCCTTGTATGTCTCATGGGCTCTTGTGTGCTAGTGGCCCCGGAGTTCTAGTGTGAACCCCAAGGTTCCTATTACCTGCATGACCCTAAAGTACCAAGTACCATGACCCTAAAGTACCAAGATCCCCCTGCCTGTCACCTGAGTTCCAGTGTGCCTATAATCTTAGAGTTCCTGAGTGGTCAAAGTGTCCCCATATGATCTCTGAGCTCCTGTTTCCAAGTAATCACATAGTTCCAGCTTGACCTCAGAGTTCCAGTGTGACCACAGTGTCCATGTATGTGCAATGAGTTCCTGTGTCCTAGTGACCCTAGAGTTCATGACTGTCTCCAGTTTTCCTGCATATCACCCCTGTGTTCCATCATCAATTTAGAGTTCCAATACACTTCTACTTTAGAATCCTTGCTCTCTAATTACTCCTGTTACCCATGCTCCTGTCTCCTTGCATCTTTGGCTTCAGTCTGTATTTAGTACACTTCTCACTTTTGTCAGCAGATGACATCGTAGCTGAGGGCCACAACCTTGGAGCCATCCTCTGCAACATCCATGATTACTTTTTGGTGCCTTGGTGAACACTGGGTGCTCCTTGAACTTTGAGCCCCAGTTTACAATTTCATAGTTGGCAGGTCAGAGGTAAGCACAGACCCAGCGCTGGGTCCCAGGTTTGAATCTCAGCCAAGTCATTATCTGCATGGAGTTTGCAGGTCCTCCCCGTGTTTGCGTGGGTTTTCTCCCACATTCCAAAAAACATGCAGTTAGGTTGTCTTCACAAAAAAGTGTCCTTAGACTGTAATGAAGAAATATGTCTATGGTAGGGACATTAGATTGTGAGCCCATTTGAGAGACAGCTAGTCACATGACTATAGACTTTGTACAGCTCTGCGTAATATAATGGTGCTATATAATACTGTGTAATAATAATATTTGTAGAACCAATTTAACTAGCAAAAGCTTTCCTAACAATGCTGATACTGGCAATTATCATTCATGTTCATTATTTATTCATGTTACCTATATATCCAATAGTGAGAAATGTTAGCTAATATGTTGGTTTAGCAACAGTCAATATAATGACAGATAGCAGGTAGTTATTTGTTTTCACATAGGAGTCCAGAAAAATACTTGGCAAGTCCTATATGGCAGAAAATTCTTGAACAATTCCTGTTGATTGTAAATTTCTATCCTGAGTGTGTTTTAAGATAACTGTTTAAGTTTTCTTTTCATGTGGCCATTTCCAAGTTGTAAAACATAATAATAATTAAATGCTTTTGAAAGAATTCTGAACAAGGCCATTCGACCAGAGTCAATGAATATGCCAAACATTAGAATTTCACAGAATCCTAAGTACTTGTACCACCTCAATGTTAGGCTTATTATGTACAGCCATCATTTCTATCAGGATTTGATTAGATGTCTTCATTCAAGTTTACATTAAAAATAATTATAAGTAAAATATATATTCTATATTGTTGTACCCCCTAAGACTAGAGGCGCTGCCTTTGCAGATCATACACTTTGTCTCGGTTGTAATTTGCACTTTCCCCTTATTACTTTTAATGAAACCCCGTAGGTTTACATTTCTTGTGTTCAGTTATTGCTTTTTTTTCATGTAATTTCTTTTCTTATTTATGTGTTTGTATTTGTTTCATATTGTATATTATTGTATTGCCCTGTTCTTTCTTATTTTTGTTATTCTGTTCTTCTTCTATTTGTTATGATACCCAAGGTAACACTAAAATACAATGTACATTATTATAGCATGTGACATTACAAAAAAAAAAGACATGTAGTCACGTTGTTAAAATACTTAAACCACAGAGTATGGCGTTTTTAGTCGGAACTTGTTCACAATGTTTTAGCAACAAACAAACTCTCCATTAGCAAAGATTCTCATAGAACTATGTTCATTTAGGTGGCAGTACCTACCCTGAGCTTTTAAAATCCTTTAATTTCCTAAAGGCTTGTCCTACAAAATCATAGATAGTTTAGTTTACAAGTTTAGGTGGATTGACAAAAATCCAGCTATATACATCGATCAAAATTTTGTCCCCGTAAAAACTAGTTTTGTTATGGTGATTGGTGTCATTGGCACAAAACATTATAGGAAATCCAAAATGTTGTGGTTGTTAATAGAATAGAAGGAATTTTTCCCTTTGGGAAACTTGCTCCAGAACATTATTATTATTATTAATAAACAGGATTTATATAGCGCCAACATATTATGCAGCGCTGTACAGAACATGAAGTGATAGGGTAATGTGAGGGAAAATCTTTTGAAAAGAACTTCAGCAGCATAAAAAAGAAGCAGAGGGCATAGTGATGACAAGTGTTGGTCCAATAGCAGACTTTTCGATTTGACAGCTATTCGATCGAATAGGGAGGTATTGATCGGGTGATCGAGAGTCGAATTCGAATACTATTAAAGTCAATGGAAGGAAAATTTAGGTTATTTTTCGGGACTGCGAAGAACAGCTCCGTTCCCCTGATTGCTCTTGCAGCCCTTTACTAGTTGTATGTGCTCTTGGATAGTTTCCCTTTCCAAGAACACAGGACTCCTATGTTCCTGGATAGAGAAACTCCATCCACAAATAGGGATAGTGCTCCCTGATTGGCTGAGGATTGGCTGAGGAAAGCCTCTAGTGCTGGAGAACCCATACTGTTCTCAATAAATGTGGTCACGGTTGCATTTATTGAGACGATCCCCAGGCACTAGAGGCTAAATGGGGACAAGTCTCCCCATTCATTCACTTCTAGTGCTCTGTGATTGGCTGGGGAATGGAAAATCCTGATGACGCTTGAGCTGTCATCAGGGTTTACCTTTCCTCAGCCAATCACAGAGCATTAGTGGCGATGAATGGGGAGACTTGTCCTGGTGATGACCAGTGTCTCCCTAAACTATCATGGCACAATCAAAAAATACAAAAAGTACTAGACCGGGTTGCAATTTTGATTTGTAAAGTCTTTTATGGAAAGGATCAGGAGCTATAAAATGACTTCTGGCTATCTATCAGGGGTGTTTGGATCACCAGAATGGAAGAACTACAAATCCTTCGTCAGGTGGGCAGTTCTTATGTACTTATTGACTTTCAGTTGTATGTGTGGCAGTTTCTGGTGTTCAGCTTCAAATATTAAAAATATAATATAATATATGCAATATATGTCAATTTCATATTATGGTACCAATACTGAAAGGAACTACTTTTCAAAGTTAAGCACACATTTTTCTATATTTTAGAGTCCAAGAAAAGGGGCTGCATAAGCAAGTAGTGCTGCTGGGAACAGTGTGAACCTCTACCAGCCCCAAATTTTGGATAGAGGGAAAAACTGGTTCACAAGAAGCTTGCAAAAGGCCATCTATGTCAAACTAAAAAATCATCCTTAAACAAGCGGGCCTTTGTCACCCACATAAAATGCTATTTTTACAGCTCTACTCCAGTGGTTTAACAAAATGCATCTAACTCAAAGGATTGACATCTTTTCCAAGCAAAATGGCATAATGTAGTTCCAAAAATACTCTCACCCCTATAGTCCTCTTATTGGACAATACAATCTGCCAAGATATATCCCATGGTAATTGAATAAAGGTGACAAACCAAAAGTCTTCAAGATTATAGAACCGGTGCAGTTACATAAAGCTAACTACTTGATATGAAAACAATAATCTGGTTAGGGATCCCGCACTGTTGGCGGCCGCAGGACCAAGCATCCTACCTATTCTCTTCATCGGTGTTGCTTGCAACAGCAGGGAAGATGAGGCAAATGGCTGTCAGTGCTCTGCTCTGTAGCTTGTGGCATCCCCGGCTTCCCTTTAGATGTGAATGATCCCTCTGCATCCCCCGCTCAGAGAAAGCTTAAGGGGATTGTGCTGAGTAGTTGCTGGGGCTTTATGGCCTCTTTGCTCCCACTGACCTGTGCCTGCTGTAGTGTTTAGCTGGGCTAATATGTGCAGGAGTGAATTTCCTGGTCTTTACCATTGCTGACCTTTCAGTTTCTGACTTATCGTTTATACACAGCCTGGACTGACCTTTTACATGTGATCCCAACTCTGCTTGTGCCTACTCCCTCTCTAACTAGTCTGGTATGACCTTGGTGGTGGTCAACCTGTTGGCCCTTGTTCTTTGCCAGACCATCTCCAGACACCATCCCTTGCGCATAAAGTCCTGGGGGCAACCATGTGCTGGGAGACGCAAACAGTCTCCCAAGGTTGAGCGAGGGCTTCCCAAAGGTGAGCACTGCAGCATTAGATTTTGGAACTGGTGTCTGGTAAAAACTGGTGTGGACCAGGGCCTTACATTACTGTAAACTTAATAATACCTTGGACAAATAAGAAGTTTTCACAAAGTTGTTAATAAACTTTGCTAAGCTAAGGAGGATAGTGGTAAATGTAAATAAATGAAATACATTCAATTGTTTTTCCCATATTGAGTTCAATAACTGAAGTCAGTACACAGAAAAGCATCGACTATATAAATAATTTGGATTAAAAGATTAATGTCAAGAGTGACAGATGTCAACAAAAGAGACGAGAGGATCAATATCAAGAAATAAAAATGAAATTGAGTTTTACATGCTTGAACAATTCCTTCAATTTAAAACTTTCTATTCCCAGTTGAAGCCCTACTGATATAAAACCATAATGGATATGGTCACACAATGCACCTGGGTGACTGCAGTCTGTGCTAAACATTGTAAGCGCTTTCTAAATCATGAGGCAAAAACCTAAAAAAATCACTTACAATAAATTGGGAGCTTTTTTGTTTGGGGTTTTACAGAACAAATCATATAAAGGCTATTTTAGTCTTTGCATTTAGAGAGTGCTTTTTTAACATGGTAAGTTCAGAACACTTTTTAAGTTCTTTCTAGGCTTAACCAAAGTGCAATTTTGTAGAATTCTATGTATTGAATTCAATTGCATTAAGTCAGATGTCCAGATATTGAACACCAATTTACATATTTATGTATTAATTAAACAATAATATCAGCATCTTATAAGCATCTCTACAGTAGGGCTCCAATTAGGGATGGGTGGGGGATCAGAATTCTGAGCCAACCAGGCATTATTATTGTGTGCTTTGCTATGCATGCTTGCAAAAACTAGGATGGACCGATGACCAAGATCTACGTCTTTATTATAGTGGAAAACTTTGAGATCACCAGCTAGGTTGTACAAAACCAGAGTTACAAATTCTTTAAAAGAAAAGATGATTTATATAGGTATTTTACTTGTGCATTTAGCTGCCTTCCTAGAGTTTAGATTTTTGAATTGGGATAAACTTTTCCAACATGTGTATTATCATGTGCCAAAAGAGAGAATACACCAAGCGTCGGAGAAAGATTTGTAAAAAATATTACAACTTCAAAGCAAGTACATAAAAACATTCAAAATATAAACACAGAAAAATGCACTGCATTAAAAAATAGTAATATGTGGATTTAAAAACATGTTTGCCATGAAAATAGATCAAATTTACTTTGGTATAGGAATTTATACATTTTTGTTATAAGGATTTTATTGGTCTGTTAAATTCACATCCAGTGATGACAATTATCCCATACAGAAAAGCTGTATATGGTGTCATGACTAATAAAAACAATAGCAAAGGGTCATAAATTATAGTACCAATTACATGGAGTATGCATATTGAAAGATATATTAATATTGGCTAATGTGTCATCAAAAGAAAATTACCCACATGGGTGGAAGTATCATGCTTTGGGGTTACTTTCTTCAGCTGGAACTGAACCTAATTTTGGCCCTAAATCTTCAGGTGTCTGATAGAAAGCTGGAAAAAGTTTTGAAAAGATTTATTGTAGTCTCTTCAACCTGCCATATAAACAGAAGATGAATATATATATATATATATATATATATATATATTTGTACATAATAATGTGAATATATTAATGTGAATACACAAATGATGTATTCACAATATTGTGATTTAGAGCACTAACAATGGCCACAGATGGGGTATAGTGCACAGTTAGCAATACATAAGTGCTGTCTTTTGATATAATGTTTAGTAGAAGCATTGAAAGCTCAGTTAGTTACTTTTCTAAGCAGCAGATGTAGCAATATGTACAGTCAGTTACACACAGATGGTGTGCTTTAGTAAAAGTGATGATTACTATGAATCTAAAAGTTTGTTTATTGTTGCAGGTGTATGTACTGCCTTTTAAGGCTTTTAATGTCTGTTTTTATTTGGCATTATGCATATATTATCTTTTAAAAACCTTGTAGTTTGCCAAAAAGCACATTGATATAGTAAGATTTGAAATATAGCTGCATATAAAAATGATGTCTGTATTTATACGGAGTTGTATTGTACCAGAAATGTGATGGATGAAAAGATGACCCCTGATTTAGGAAAAAGTTACATTCTGCAGACTATGCAAGAAACGGGATTGGGCTTGTGTTCTGCAAACCATTACATAAGAAATAAAAAAAGAAAGGACAAGTTGGGTCATTGGCGGTGGACAAGCAGCCAACGTGACACATTAGCACATGATACAGCACTTCTGTTTTCTGCTCCCCTTAGTGCAGGCTTTTCAAGCTGGTGTGTTTTGGGCAGCATGTGCATCTCTTGTTCTTTTTTTGTTTATTACAGAGAAGCAGACTGGCCATTATTCTTTTGCAGCAAAATCATGTGAAGTATTGTATACATTGCCAGGTCCCGGGAGGATGAAACTGTGAGAAGCCACCAAAGTTTGGTTTTCTGTTTACATATTTATTGAATTATTATATTTAAATTTTATAAGAATTGTAAGACTGTTTCCAAAAACCACAGTTATCCTTAATAATGAATTATCTTAACAATTTTTACTTTGAAATGTAAAAAAAAAGGATCTGTTTCAAAAGTGGAATAATACCTACCTATCCTGCCTCTGGTGACTTCAGGCTTTATTGTTTTACAGATGTACACTAACCGGCAATATCCTAAACATTCATCATTTTCAAGTGTGCCAGATGTTTTTGTCCCCTGCTGTATAATGTTGTTCTGCGTGCCAGCTGCTGCATCACTAGTGTGCCTCCAAGGTGGGGTATCGGCTGCTGGGTGGAACCACAGTGACGGTGATATGCACAGCCATTCCACAAACCAACAAATGGAAGATATTGGAAATTCCAGCATCAGATGTAGCTCCTCAATGGACCAGCAGGTGAAGTCACTGGTGGCAGAACTGGAAAATATTATTCCCTTGCAAATTGTGCAATATTTGAAAATAACTTTAAACTTGGGTAATTTAAAGCTCAAACATTCCAGCAACTCAACAAAATACAAAAGTCAAATGCATATAAAGGAACTGTTGTGCTTGATTTACTATTTGTCATTTTGCTTTAGCTGCCTATGCTAGTTTTATGTTTACTGAGATAGAAAAGCATTAATTTTTTTTAACTTTTCATAAATCAGCCCTCTTGGGGCTTATACTTAAAGCGTACCTAAACTTAGACAACCCTTTTATGTTAAGTAAAAATTCTGTTTTTTTTTTTTTTAAGCAACACCATTTTTTTTTAAAGAAAAAGTGTGCAACACCACCCGCCTAGGCGATCGAGAATTAATGGGAGCGCAAAGCCTCATGGGATACTGAATTCATGCATCCCCGGAGGCTCTTGGGTGCTCCTTCTGAAGGAGACTTTTCATGCAAAAAGAAAATTCTGCCGATCTCACACATGGGCAGTGAGATCGGCAAGTTTTTTTTCCAACCTACATCATCCAATCTCGTGCCTGGGTCAGGTGACATAGGAAGAAGAACCTGGAAGAAAAGAAGAAGATGGGGCTGCCTGAAACGCAGGCTCAAGGACGGATGCCGGGACAACATGGGACCTGATGCAAGACACCTCCGATGGATCGGACTGCCCTGCGGGACTAAAGGTAAGTGTGTATTTTTTTTTTTTACTCGCTTTTCAGTTTAGTTTTTTTTTTAAAACTGGAAAAAAGAAATGTATGTGCTGCCAAAAACAACCAATGAAAAAGTATAATAACGTACAATGTAAAACGGGGGGCTAGTCTTTAGGGCAGGTTCAGACCTACTTTGAGATTGAATGATCCTGGGTGGCTCCCCATTGCTGGCACCTTGCAAATCTCTAGCATCGCAATGCTGATACTTAAATAACCAGGGCCTGCCATTTGACAGCTTCCCCCATTCATTCTCAATCGAGCGGCTGTCAGGATAAAATACTTGTGGCATTTTCCAGGAAGCAGGGGTTCCTTGGCCAGAGGAAGTGGTAAACTCACTGCAATATCCTGGCCAATGTAAATATAGCTTTAAAGTTATAAAGAGTTACATTTTTTTTAATTTTACTGTGATTTTTTTATAACCATGTACAATTTCTAAAAAAAAATAATCCAATTATGCCTCTATTTTTATCTACACTCTATTTATTTTCACAGGCAGTCTGTGATTCTTTGTTGCTGATTCTTTGCAGTATTAGTTATCTCCATCTCTTGTGTCTGGAGTATTGCATGTTACCCTCTTCAAGCAGACACCAGCACCCAATTTTCTGTGCCTATATGCATGTGCTTTCATCATTCAGGCCCCGGTCCCTTACATTTTATTACTGTGCAGTGCCCCTCCTATTCTCCCCTCATTCTTTGCCTCTAAAGTACTTATTACTATTAATAATAAAATGTATTAAGCCCCAACATATTACACAGCTCTTTACAAAGTATATGGGTGTCACGGTCCCTTCCGTGACGGAAGTTTGAGGATCTGTCAGACAAGCTGTATGTGAGATTATCTGACGGTCTCTTTGTTTTTACTTGTTTCTGTGTTGTTGTTTGTAATGAGCATCAGGTGTAGCTGCTGGTCATTACTGCTCCTCCATTACTCTGGCCTCACACTTCATGCTGTGCGGTTGATATTCACTGCTGGGTTGTGAATAGCTGGAGTGTTGAGCCATCCTGAGTTCCTGTTGATATCTGCTTTATAAGATAAGTTGCTTTACTTTTGGTGTTTTGTGTTATTTAGTTGTTTACTAGGCCTCAGGGAGACACTGGGTCCTTCATAGGAGAAGGAACCAGCAGTCTCAAGCCAGACACTACTGCCAGGGCTATACAGGGCTAGTAGGGCCTAGGTTCCGGTGTATGAGCATTCCCACCATCAGGGGATATTCATACGGTTAGGAGTTAGGGCTAGATTAGGGTGTCTGCAAGGGGTGACCATTCCCTTTTCCCTAGTCATTTGAGGCCTAGTAGTTTATACACCTTTCTGTTACCCTCCCCTCCCTGTTATACGTGACAATGGGTCACAAATGACAAGCATTGGTATTGGAGGAGGAAAATACTCGGCCCCCAATGTGCTAACAATCTCAGACTACTTCTCATAAATCGGACAGTTTTCAGTCATCATTCCATTTTGATACACAAGTATATATAAATATGTAAACCTCAAGTAAAGACCAATAATCATTGTGCACGTGTCGGCTGAGCCTTTTCACTTACATTGTAAGGAGCATTATTTTAAAGAAGTGAATCTGACACTGCAGGTGGATTTTCCAAGGTTCCCTACAATACTTGTGTTAGTTTTCTGGCTTCTAAGTCCAAAAAGTTCTCAGTTATGCTTCAATCAATATAAGTGGCTGAATATTAGAACTTGCTCCTTCCTGTTAATTAGTCTCACAAGGTATTCAGTAATAAATGTTGGTGCTTTGGAGGACAGCAGAGACTGTCATTTCACAAATCAAAGGGGCTGGGGTTAGTTTTTACTTTCTGGATACATCTCAGAAGAATTAAAGTTATATTGACCTGTCCCTGTTCCATTATGGCACCACCATCTTCTTCCCTCTTCTCTTTCTTCTTGCAATCTTTAGCAATCTTGATTTGCCTGGATGACATTACTCCCGCGTAGGCGTGCAAGAAATAATTCCCTCTCAGCAAGTGCAGAGGAAGTCTGAATGCGTGTGCAGGTCAGATTTTTGGACAGTTCCATAAAATGAATAGGCAAGTAAGAAGGATTGTTTCAAAAGGAACTTCGCCTTTCCCTTTTTGCAATAATGACCTGCCTGATCAAACATTTTTAAAAGTGGAACTTTAGTTTGGGCTCATGATACTCCTATATGGCTGTAGCATTGCCATTGTGTTACATTATATCAGCATGCTGAGCCTGAACCAGGATATACACGGACCTGACTATAGACTTTATAAAATGCTGTGTATGTCGGAGCTATATAAATACTGTGTAATAATAATAATATTAGGCATAGGTCAAATTGTGAAAATGAAAAATCTAGAGTAGGTAGACTGACCATTTTTTAATACTTGTGGACAAGTTTCTAATTGAACTTTCTGATTGGTTGTTTCCTAGATAGCGCAATCTATTCAGGTTAACTTGACTAGTTCTCCGATGTTTAACTCCAAGCTAAATAAAATTAGTGGTTAATGCTAAGCTTTATATGAAATTGTGTGCATCCTTTGCAGTGATATTTTCTTTTTTTATTTGAAAATGCCATTCCATCATTCCAATCCCTTCAGCACTGAACTGTATCCATTAGAGCAACATTTCTCAACCTCATTAGCCCTAAGAAACTCTTTAAAGAATTCTCAGATCCTAAGGAACCTCTGTTGGAACAAATTTATTGGAGGTCAGTGGAAGAAAAAGCCTCCAAAGTTGGTGGCCAGTGGAAAGAATGCTCCTCTTACGTCAGGGACTATGAAATAGGATGTCAATCAACCACAGTTTGAGGAACTAGCAGCCATTAGTTGCCTTGTTCAGGCAGATTGTAAAGGTGGGAGCAATGTATTCAGCTTGTGCTGCTAAGGGTACATTCACATTTATACATTTAAAATTAAATGCTTTCCTATGTACATTTACATTCAAGTTTTCTGTGTATTTAAAGTGCATTTTACATAAGGAAACAGAGTTTGTGATTTTCCAAAGTCATCTCCTGCCATGACACTTTTTTATTTCCAGTAATGCATGATTTAAAGGTGTTACAATCCATTTGTTTGTAATAGATATTATGACAAAAATCAAGTTCAAATATTGTTAACATCATTTTTCCAATGCCTATTAGCAAGGTTGCATTTAGTATTAGTAAAAATCATCCCAATTTTCTATACATGGGCCATCCAGTTAACTAAAATCTATAAATATATACATATATTCTACATATCATTCCTACAAAAACCACTGACACTCCAGAAAGACACTCCACCTTGCCCACTTCAACTTAAAATGTGTGACTTGTGCTGCCAACCCATCCATGCCACAATAGAGAAGAAACTTCAGGCTTAGCTTGCTTCAAAAATACCAAGCTATGAATATAAATATATTTGGGAAAGCTTGTAAATGTGCAATGGTCTGTCCAGCCTTATCTAACCTACACAAGTGGCCACCGAGTATATTGTTGACAAATGGATAAAAAAATGTTGGAAAAATGGATAAAAAAAACCTAAAATGCATTCTGCTGAGTGGACCAAGCTCTTGGAGATTTCTCCCTTTGAAGTTAAATCTTGCACTATAAATACGCAGTATAAGCTGTGCCACCCCATGGCCTTTCATTTTAAACAATGAAAACTATTTATAGCTTGCTGCTATACTCTTAATGTACTTCCTGCTATTTATAGGCACTATATTGATTATATGTGCCTTTGGAGAAAAGGAAGAGAGAAGGTCTATTGGAATCCAAGTCAGCAATGTGTTCAAGAAGGGATGATAAAATAATAGGGCTTGAAAGATTACCAGGCAATGTGATACTGTATAGTTAAATTTGTGTGATATGTAAATTAAAAAAACACTGGATATTTAATGTATTGTGCAAATGATGGTGGTAACAATGTATGTGAAAAGAATTGTATGCAAAATAATGTTATGCCAAAACCTGTAGTGGTCATTCTGTGTGGTCATATGGTTAATTCTGATTAGAAATCACAACACAAAAAAATGTATTTTAAATAGAAATCTTCTTCAGTTATGTTTAATGTATGACCATAATTCAGTGATCTGTCCCATAAGACAATTAATTGTAAATGGCCCCCTTTGGCCATAGATCTCTACGGCTGCGACATGCACCTTGCATAAATTAGGAGTAATCCCAGCACAGTGAAATGAAATTCTTCTGTAAAATATTATTAATCTTCATAAAAAAGAAGAAGAAACTGCCTGTCACTGTCCTGGATTTTTTAGGAGCTAGGCCAAGGCCTTAGTGGAACACATCTGGCCCTGGTCCAATGGTCAGGTTTATTTCACAAGATTATGATTTACATCCAGTGTCTCCCATCAATATATAAGACACGGAAAAATCTCAGTCAGATCTGATGGATTAAAGGATTTCCCTCTATGATGTTATATTTAGATATGGCAAAGCAGAAATGGCTAATAAATAAATATTATTCCCATTTTTTCAGTATTTATCTACAAACTGTGTATAAGTGCCAACCTATATCGTGCTCATTTACAGAACAGCCTAAGAAGGGCAGGGAATTCTCCTGCTGCATTATGATAGCTGCACATTTATTTCTGCACCCATTTACCCAAACTTTTTTCACTGTGGATAAGACTTTTGGGACTGTATATTGTGACTTGTAATTTTGTCAGTAAAACCAATATATATATATATATATATATATATATATATATATATATATATATAAACATCATAATCTAAAAAGAAAATTATGCAAATATTTATAATTGGGTATGGGGTGTAACTGCAAAGCTACAATGAAGACCTCCAAAGGGTTTGCAATTTTGTATAGACACCCCTAAAATGTATCCATGTCTGCCAAACACCCATTACAGCCATATTGGTGACCTCACATTGCCCTGTTACAATGAATCAAAAATTCAGCTTGGTCAGTTCCATGTCCCCAGCCTGCTATTGGACAACAAAGGAGTAGCAGCAGATTGATTAGGTATCTGTTGCTTTTGTTTGTATCAGAAGGCTTTTGCAAATGCCATAAAAATTCTATTAGTTAATTCTAGCTAAATATTTCTATAAGAATGCACGGCTTAGTTGGAACAGGTCAAAAGGATGTCAAGTGTATGTGAAATTAACCTGTCAATAAATAGTGATAGATCTCAGTAGCATTGCAAACTGATATTAAGTTGATAACATGAACACAACCCCAAACACCATGGACACGTACTCTATGGGTGCTGTCCCTCCTTTTCCCAGTTTTCCAGTTTTATTAAGACATATTCAGGTATTTAGACTATTTGTATTTAATAAATAAATTAATATTATTTAAAAATAGTGTTTTGACATCTGTAAATGTAACATTGGTTATAGACTGTGCTTGCACCATTTTCTTCCCTGTAAACATTGGGTTTGGTGTGCTTATCATCTGCGTCCCTAAATGGCAGTGATTTTCCAGCAATGTTGGTACCATGGCTGGGAAAAAGCACTTTCCAATAAAATGGTCTACTGTACAAACATAGCACATCACAATGCAGTCTCTGCACAATAGCCCTCTGGCCACTTTTACTGAGCTACCCCCCATGGCCACATCTTAATAGCCACTCATATGTGTTGTATAATATAAAGACGTACAACGAAAAAATATCTCCATTTACCATTGCATGCAAGAAATACAGCTGATAATATAATAAAACAAGAAAAAGTTTGTTGTCCTCATTTAACATCACAGTCCCTAGCATAGAATCCTAGAAGACCAAACAGATACATTTATAATTGGAATTCATTTCTTAATATATTCATGGGATTCAAAGGATCAATTTGTCTTTATTAGTAGTAGGTTTAAATGCAGATATACTATATTTTAGTAAGCAGATGTTTTATAATCTAACTGCTTTGTTTATAATAAAGTCATTGGTAATATCTTGTTCACATTTTACTGAGATAACTATTTTAGAATGTGAGGTCCCATAAATTTGTGGGTCAGTTGCAATTAAGGGAAGTCGTTGTCCCTTTTTCAGACATTTTAGAATTTTCCTTTCCACCTGCTGCAAAGTCCATTTTAGAGCTCAATCTCTCAAGCCAACATTTACACCCACATTTTAGGTTTATTTCAGATTAGCTGTTTTTATGTTGCTGTTTTTATTTTAATGATTTGTCAGGTGGTAAAGCGAAACCAAAAAATAAAAAAATCACACCTTTAATTCTGTAGATCCCTCAATCGCTCTGGAGATGTCCTCAAACAGGTCCCACGCCGTCCTGAAATTCTCCTTTGTCCCGGCTTGGGGGAAGCGCTGGGCGCCACCATCTTTACTTTTTTTCTTCCCTGATCCCTGATCTCACACTGCGCAGGTCGAGATCAGGTGACGTAGCCTGCTGTGAAAGGGAATGCCGATCTCACTGCGCATCCCTTTACCGTCAGTGAAGTAAAATGCCGGGCATGTGCAGAAGGAGCAGCCAAGAGCCTCCAGGGATGTGCAACTTAGGTATCCCCTCTTTGTTTTTAAGTAGTTTGAAAAAGCAGTTAAAACAAGAACAATATTTTATGAAAGGGTTGTTTACCCTTTTATGTAAAGTAAAATCTGAGTTTAGGTCCACAGTAAGTTCAGTTATGGTTCAGTTCACTGCATTGCAAGGGATTTTGGGCCATCGCACGTTATTTTGCAACTTCAATGCAACTGTGTTTAATTGCAGATCGCTGCATTTGGAATACATCCCCATTCAAGTCAATAGAAGTGGTTGGCTGCTCAAGGGAAGCCAGAAATATAAATTGCATCCAGGAACCGATCTACAAACAACTGCAACAATAACACAACCACATGCAAATGTGTGCACAAATTGGTACCCATTGCTCCTATACATTTGAAAAGGAATGGTTGGGAGCTTGATTGAGCCCAAGGGAAATCACAGAAGTAAACCAGCAAAATGACTCCTAACCTTCCCATACTATTGAATAGGAGCAGCTGGCAGTGCAGTTTAGTGTGCCGTAGAATGCTGTGTTTACCACATGTCTGAAGCCTTAGACCAGTGGTCCTCAACCTTTTGGAGCTCACGGACCACTAAATCTATGGACTCAGGACGATGCATGCACGGGGAGCCATGTGTCACTTAAAGGGGAAGACTCTTCCCCCAAAGTGACGTCATGATCCCAGGATACACCCACTTTCCCATCGCAGGAGACATAACCCAGCCTGAGATCTATAAGGGGGACATGGTCCATGGCCCTGGCCGGTGTACATCCCCAAGCAGGGTCCTTCTCCTGACTCCGCTGGGGGGTGCACCGGCCAGAGCCACCAACCACCGCTGGTCTCCATGCTCTCGGGCAGCCGCGGCCCTGTAGTGGGCCATGGCCCGGGGGTTGGGGGCCCCCCGTCTGTTTTGTATTAGGCCTTAAGAGTATCATAACAATGTAACCTTTTGCCTTAAATCCCTAAAATGCTATGCAGGAGCACATGTCCCATTTTAGGTTACATGAGGTATATCTTGCATTTATCTGTATCACACACAATGTCACAGGGCCATTTGATCACATCAACATTCACTTGCATGTACATCTGGCTGGAAAAAAAGGAACCGTAAAAGGTTAATGCGTGTTATTTCTTCGTGTTATATCTTCGGTGTTAAAATATGCACATCAGTAAGGTGCCGGGATCGTGCAGTCCTGGTTTATAGTTCTAATGTACTATTATTTTTTTCATTAAGGTTGAGAACTGCAGCTTTGCACTCCACAAACTGTGAGTTAGTTCTGTCACCATGGAAATGGCTTTAACATTTTTTTTTTATATGCAGAACCGTGTTGCATATTGTTCTTTTGCTTCTCAAACAGAAACCTAGAAATATATGTTCTTTTTACAAGATCCACTTGCTGGAATATTATATTACTGATCAGTCATGTAACAATTGAAGAAATGATTAACACCTGGGATCATGGCTCTGTGTTTGGAGACTCAGGAAAGGCCCCTGAGGAATATGTACATGTATAATCATGTTTCCATAGCAACTGGGAAAATTCACTACCCCAGCAAACATCACCCCCAAACCCACCATCCATGCATGGCTTGGCTCGTGTTGCTTAGAAACAAATGCCATTGACCTTTCGTTATGTGGAAGGAAGCAGTGCCAGGCAGTTTATACACTGACCTTAATGCAGTGGCAGTCAGTTAATGTGCAATGACCTTAATGCAGTTAGAAGGACCTGAAGTGTCAGCCCACTGTGCAAACTCAATTCTCTGCAACATCATTGTCATCAAAGAAATGTTCTGAAAACTGTTTGTACTGCCATTGTGTTAATGTGCAGTGACTATAAAGCTGAATCATTGAGGCAAAATTCAGATAACATAATGCAGCAGCGGATAGTTAATCTGCGGGAATGACTACAGCTGTGTGACATGGAGGTAATGTGCAGTTATTTAATGCAGTGCAGGCAGATTAATGCAAATAGATCTTCTGGGAATATGCAGTGGCAAGCTGATGGATTGAGGCCTAATCAGCAAATCCGCTGCACAAACACATTCACGTCACAGCAGTTCCTAAATATTCTATTAGAATATATATCTGCTGCAGTGATTATTGCAATTCAAGTGTTAATATGCAATAAAAATGACCTTGTACATAAATGTCTGTCTGAGACATTGATTGAAATTCCAAGCAGTTAATTAAATGTATTGCCATGTTATGACCGTGCTGTAACCTTAATGTAGCCGCAGTTGGTTAAGCAAAACATTTAGGTTATTTTAAGGTATAGTGAGAGCTGATTGGCTAATATTTCAATGCATGTCCAATAGAATGATATGCTTCATTTTTCAGTTTATTATTAAAAGGAACCTGGAACCAATTTTAGAGGAAAGTTATTAGGTCGGTGTATGATGATAACATCACTATAACGTAGAACCTGCTTTGTACCGTCTCAGTTGTATGATTTGGTTCAAGCAGTCTTTCTAGATTTTTTTAAATGTGGGAACTTTTGAAAGCAGACACACCTTGGTTTCCATAGGTTCTTTTATTAATAGCAACACATTATTCTAGGTGACTGTAATTGATCAATTTGAAAAAGTGACTCTACTGGCAAAATGTCCTTAACTCTCAGTCTAAATGAGGCATACAAGAGCAGATAGCAAATTTCAATAAAGTAGGCCTTTCTGTGAAAAAGAAATAATTAAATAAATTATATGTTAGTGTTTCTCAGCCAGGGTTCTGTGAAACTCTAGGGTTTCTCCAGGGTTTGGTGAGGGTTCTGAGGGTTTGTGATTTTCAGGTCTGTTTAGGTGACACCAACGATCTTTTTGGCTAAAAGGGTGACATTCGTCCCACTGGCCAGCAATGTAAGAGAAATTTTTCCTGCTGATCATCAGTTATTGTGACCTGTGGATATAATAATAATAGCTGGGGTTCCCTGAAGACCTGAAAGTTATTTCAAAGGTTGCCCCATGTAAAAATGATAAAGAACAGATGCTCTATGTATTAGCCTTGTATGAAACCTATATAAAAAGTTCATGATCCGCCCCTTGCCTAGGAGTAAGTAACATTATTCAGTCTTGCTGAAGCCTTTTGGAAAATCTAGTAATCCCAAACCTCACGATGATTTCTTTTTCAGGAGCGTCTTGGAAAATACTGAATCCTCAACATGCCCAGGAAAGTTGAGTCACATTGCGGGTGCCTAGGTGAGTCTGAAATCTATGGTAAGTATTGTTCACTTTTTATCCTATTTTTGTCTTACGTTTCACCAAGAATTTATTATTGGAGCAACTAATAGATATTGGTTGAGGTATACTGAAAAAAAACAGAATATTAGGAATTAAGCAACAGAAACATTTTCTTACAGCGTAACTAAACCCTTCTGTCCACAAGGACAGCTTTGTCTAGACCTGCAGTTGGTGCTGCACATGTGAACTAATAACAAACCAGCCAACTGGAAAGTTCAGACACAGCTTGAAAATTCAGCTGAGACGTGACATAAGAATACTATGATATCTATCACCAGAGGCATGCAGAAATTGTAGCATACACTGCTCTTTACCTAGTACGTAAAGTGTAAATGAAAACAACGCAGAAAACTATATTGGTATGTTTTTTTTTTTTTTTTAATGTCAAACAACAAACAAAAACCAATAGATGGGGTGTCTCTATCGTTGAGCTATGCTTACATACAGCTTGCCAACCCCGGAAAATTGTATAAAAACATAAAAAGGTTTAGAGGGAATTTTTTTTGCCTCTGTTTATTAACCTATTATGACAACCTGACTATGTTGCCCTTTGGTATTGAATATATGTCATTTAAAATACTGCATGACACCATATATTAAGGTATTGAATTGAAATCTTTATGTATTTTCATTACCAACTAATGTGTTTTCAACAATCATGTTGTTTCTGGTGGTATATACTACCCCTGAGGAAGCCCCTGGCCGGTGAAATGCGTCGGGTAATTCCATGTATGTTTGCCTATCACAGATTTCTAGGTTACAGTCTGGATTCCTGGAACACTGTTGACATAATACTCTTGAGTATTCATTGTTTAGTGCCATCTTGGATGGCCTTGTAATGGATCACTTATAACCATAGGGATCTCAAACACTTGTATTTCACTGTATCACAAATACAACATTTTGCCTTTTAAAGACCCCTCTGTTTTGTCTTTTTATGTTTATATTTATTGTGATGTATCAAACATTTCTAGCTTGAGCTTTTATTGAAAATCTGGTCAATTGATAGCTTTAGTTCCATTTTAAGCAAAATGAGGAGCAGTTTTATCCTATGTTAGTTTCTGTTTTTATATGAATACCTTTTGGAGATATTTCCACTTACATCCTAGGTTCTAGAACAGGAGGGTCCATATTTACAAATGGGACATAGGTGGCTATATAACTGAATACAGAGGTCCCACGATGTTGCCATTCTATTCAAAACCAAAAAAAAGTTGTAGCTGCAGTTTGATGCTAATAGATTATACTGAGAGATTCTGATGTCCATATTTTTTTCTATAAACTAGAATTTTTCCATTTCATATGATTTTATAAATTAGGTTTTACCTCTTTTATTTACCTAATTTTATCTACTTGGTTTACCTACATTTTTTGCTTTCATTGTCCTTACTTGAGGGGCAATTCATGAACTGAGCAGGGGTAGAATTCCTTAATAGCCAAGCAGAATATTTTAGCCTCTTGGGATATGCATAAAAGAAGACGCGCCTCGTTAGCAAGTAGCGTGCACTGCATCTGTTAGCATGCTTGCTGTGTTGAAGCATACAGTATATCTTCATTACAGCATTTCTCTTTGTATATTCCTGACCCTGTGCTTTAACAGACAATTCAGCATATTTATTAAAATGTAAATGGATCACATTATTCAGGCTAGTAATCTTTGTTTTCTTGTATCACACATATATTTTTGTATAACTGTCATCTAATGTCTGCATTTATATTTAGACATTTTGTTCTGCGTTCCTTTAGTTTGTCCCATGTTTATTTCATAGCAAAATGAAGAGCAGACAAGTCTCCAGGGGCCATAATAACAAAATGGTACCTTGGTACAACAGAGGCCCTGGTATAAATGTCATACCATACTAATGGAAAAGACCAGTTACCATTGGGACCATATTGTCAATGTAGTGAATGTTATGAAGGTAGCCATGTTTCAACACATCTCATCTTAACAACAGAAGTGTCACTCCATGTGTAAGGTGGAGAAGTAGTCTCTATGTGGGTTTCATACAACAATTTGTTGGTTTTCATGTTTATACATTACAACTACAGTTCACATTTAAAAATCCGGCAACCTCCAGACCTGAGGACTTGAGTGCCGGATTTTTGAATGTTATACTTACCTCCACACACAGACCAGCCTTCCTCTCGCATCACCCGCAGACATCTGGCTCAGTTCCAGGCAGCAGGGACCTCTCAACGTGTATATAGTGTAGCAAGCAAGGCCTAACAGCTGTTTCTGCAGAACAGCGCCATCAAAACATAAGTGGCCAAACAGTGTACAACAGTCCCTGTATTGAAAATGCACTCTGAAATTCATGCCAGATAACTGAAGGATCCGGATTATGGGTGGCTGGATTTTCGATTGTCAATTGTATAGAAAACACAATTAGTATTTCTAACATCAAAAGAGAGTTACTGTCAAAGGAATATAGACATGTCTAAATGTAAGCTTCTTTACTACTCTTTCTTTCTTGTATACAATGTGCTATTGTGGTCATACAACTTTATTTATCTTTGTTTTGTGCATATCTATGGATCTGCCTATGTATGCAATAAAAAGTGGATTATCTCATGATGTAGAACAGGGAGTGCCAACATTTCTAAATAAATAAATAAATAATTCCTATAATCCTATATAATCCTATATATTTCCTATTTTCCTATATAAATAGTAATTCCTAGTTTTAGAAACTTTTATGTTTTAGAACTTTTAACTTTTATGTTTTATGATTAAAATATGTTTTAGAAACTTTTTGTTTTTAGGAAAAAACCTTTAAAATTGAAAAAAATAACAATCCTCAAATTATTGTAAAGTATAATTTTAAAGTTCACCTTAACCAGAATTTTTGATCTTTTGATAAATGCTGGAGGTTTAAATCTCCTGACAATTTCCCATACCTTGTGGGCACTTTACATATATCTCCTCCTGAGTTCCTAGCTCTACATAATATAATCACTAAGAAGGGTTTCTAATATGCCTGCTGGATTCATTTTAAAAATGACAGGGGGATCTTGCTACTTTAGTATTCCAAAACTTAAGGAGCCAGGGGCTGACTCATTTTTCTACTTATCAATAAAATATCATTTTGGGGAGAATGACTCTTTAACTTAAACAAAGAAGATCATTTCAATATTGCAAACCCAATAACATTTGTATTTACTCTTCAAATAAAGTCAGTATTTCTACAGATAGGAGATCAGAGGAGAATAGTTAGACTGGTTCGAGCTTATAAAAAGGCAACACACAAATATTCACACGTTACAACCAAAGAATTCAGAAGAACATCTCTGAAAGCATATGGCAAACCTTAAAGTAGATGGGTAGAGCAGCCGAAAACCACATCGGGTGCCACTTCTGTCTGCTAAGAACAGGCAACTGAGGCTACAACGGCTCAAAATTGATCAAAAGAAGACTGGAAAGTTTAATAATAAAAATAAAAATAAATAAAAATAAATAAAAATTAAAATAAAAAGTTTAATGCCTAGTTTAATAAGTTTCAACTTCTACTGTGACATTTTGGGTGTCAGGGTCCTTAACAACATTTTGCCATTAACAACAGGAAAACAATGTGCAAGTTTTTCAAATAATAGCGGGTTGGGGGTAAATAATGTGCTGGCCATATATACCTTTCCCTAACAAAAATGATCAGACATATCAAGGCAACCTACTAAATGTACACAGACATACTGTATATGTGTACTTATATGTATATCCATATGGTAGGGATGATAGTAGGTTGTCTATATTTCTAGATGCAATTATAAAAATAAAAATAAATAAAAATTAAAATAAAAAGTTTAATGCCTAGTTTAATAAGTTTCAACTTCTACTGTGACATTTTGGGTGTCAGGGTCCTTAACAACATTTTGCCATTAACAACAGGAAAACAATGTGCAAGTTTTTCAAATAATAGCGGGTTGGGGGTAAATAATGTGCTGGCCATATATACCTTTCCCTAACAAAAATGATCAGACATATCAAGGCAACCTACTAAATGTACACAGACATACTGTATATGTGTACTTATATGTATATCCATATGGTAGGGATGATAGTAGGTTGTCTATATTTCTAGATGCAATTATAAAATCTGAGCCATAAAGAATATAGCATATATGAAAGTGTTACCCAGAACATCACAATCTTAAGAAAAACACTGACAGATGATTAGCTTCAAGGCAGCAAGCATGCTTACATAGATAATGTGCAGATTAGATATTCAAGGACATTGTCATACAGAGTCAAAACTTTAACTTTAACTTTAAGTCCACAATTCACTTGCCATAAAATGAATACCAGTTCCACTTTAACAAATATTTAAAGAGACTGAAAATGTCGATAATATACCATTGACACCCCTATAACAACTCTGATATTTAGAAACTTCCCAAATAAAAAAGGGTCGCATCGGACCGGATTTATTAAAGCTCCGCAAGACTGGAGAAGATAGATTATCATGGGTGAGCCTGGATGATCCAACAAAACTGGAATGGATTTCATAAAATCATTTGCTAATATTTGGTAAATGTTTTCAATCCAAAACCAAATCCCGGTTTGCTGGATCACCCAGGATCACCCATAATAGTCTTTCTTTTAAAGTCTTGGAGAGCATTAATAAATCATGTGAAACTTTTATATTGCATTTTTTAAAGTCCTATTGCACACTCTGGTGCTTCATTTATTAAGTTACACTATTCATTTATTAAGACACTATTCCATTGGTGAAATACACCTAAAGGTCTTTTATAAAGGTCTTTGGACACCTTTGGCTAGCCGACATTTTTTTCCTGAGGTCCTTATCCAGTTTATTACTGGAAATAAATAGAAGATTAGCAACTGAATGTTCTACACTTTAATAATAAGAATATTTTACAAAGTAAACACATCTGACAATACATAATTAGAAGCATCCATTCTCTGATTTACCCAACGAGTTCCAAAGCAGTGAAGCGGAATCTATTCAGCATTATTGCATGTGCAATCTCTTATAAGTATGAAAGATAAATCAGCGGTGCATTGTTCATCTCTATACCCCCTCACCTCCGTCGTATGTTCATGGAGAGAGCAAAATGGGAAACCTTACACCTGTATTGACCTTTAGTTTGTGTGGTTTAGTAAATTACATCAAAACCAGGTCAAGTCAGTTGAGATTTGAACACAACTTTGCCTCTTATTACACATCAGCCCTACGTAAAGTAACTCTTGCAGTGGTAATAGTAGGTAGCTTTAAAAAAAAAATCCACAAGCAACACAAATTTCCAAATATCACCAGTAGAACTAAAATTTCAATCTGTTAATCCCGCTATTAGGGCCTTATGGGAGATAAAACATCAAATGTCACCATATTTCCTTGGGGAAGGGACCCTGTGCAGCCCTGGCTTTTTATCATTTGTGACAGAACTTTTTTAATAATAAAGAAAATGTATGAAAGAAGAAGCAGGGTTTTTTTTAGTGGCAAATATATGTGTATTAAATTGAAATAAATCATAAAGATCACAAATTTCTGTATAACATAAATAAACCGAGTCGTATCAGTCGTTCCCATTCGCAACTTCATGGAATGTTTAGCCTAAACACTAAAAATCTAAAACAGGTCCCTAATCTTGAAAATCCCGAACATATACAAAAGAAAAAGGTCTCATACCCAACGCGTTTCGACTGACGGCTTCCTCAGGGACTTGTGGCGGAGTTTGGCAGACAGAAGCGCTGCAGCGTTTTGTGTATAGAAGTTAAGGGTCTTACAATGCTACAACGCCTCTGTCTACCAAACTCTGCGCATTATTGGCTACTCCCTATCATCCTGTATCAAGCACCTATGTGGATGTTTATCTATTTCTACCAGTGAGGTATACCTCTTAGAAAATTCTACAATCAGCTACAATCTATAACGCTCTCCAGAAGTCCCCAGAGGAAGCCGTCAGGCAAAGTGCGTCGGGTATGAGACCTTTTTCTTTTGCATATGTTCGCAAATTATTAAGATTAGTTATTAGGCCGTACCTCCCATGAAGTTGCGAATGGGAACGACCAATATTACTCGGTATTACTGTTTATTTATACAGAAATTTGTGATCTATTTGATTTATTTCAATGTAATACACATATATTTGTCAGTAAAACCCTTGCTTCTTCTTTCATATATTTTCTTCATTACCCAACATCTGGGGTTGGCAACAATTGTAAGCACTTAGAGGAAGAATAGGCAAACTTCAATTTTCCTCAAAGTCTTTTCTTCATAATAAAGCAAGAATCCTGTATTTTGGAGCGCTGGTAACTGCTAGGGACATGTAAATTCATCCCAATGTTAGTGTTAGGAACTGAATTTTAAAGACAGTAGCTGTCAAAAAATGTAATTGGTTTCACTTGAGACTTCTTCCCACAGGTCCCACAACCACCAAAGCCCCCTCTTAACAATGTAAAGTGACAAATTAATAATAGTAAGTTCAGAGGCTTTGCAATTACCTGGTGGGCAGTTTAAAATGTGTTTGACCAATTATATTTTTTCTCTTTACAGCAAAGCCACATACTTTTATATTTTATTAATTGCAACATAGTTCTATAGGTCTTTCTAACCCTCTCCGTCAATTATGGTAACTGTAATATTTTTCAGGGCTTTGTAATTAAGTAATTAAAGTCAACAGAAACATTATATTTGACAATAATTTTAAAAAATGCTCAAAGATTTCCACCTAGGACATGTTCTCATAGCAATAATAGTAATCTGTATTTTCATGAAAACACGTAGCATTTTTCTATTGCCCATCCTTTCTATAGCCCACAGAAAGAAGGGATAATTAAAGTGCAACAAAGAGCACAAAAGTAATACTCTCAATAGATGAATGGAAGGATACACATTATTTTTTTACTTATTTAACAGATATACAAAACACTTTCAGCTAATTGTTTACTGGATCAAAAAGGAGCGAATGAAAAAAGATCCAGAAAGGCCTGGAGCCTGAGACTGGAGGGAGCTAGGCGTAGGGCTGCCATGACTGGGTGGGAAGGCTGAGCTGAGTAGGTTGGGGTTAAAAAATTGTAAAAAAGTTCAAAGAGAGGTGAGGGCCGGGATAGGTGGATAAAGTATACAATGGGTGGAGAATAGATAATATAGGAAAGGGGGGAATGAGGGTCAGGTCAGAGTGCTAGTCAGAAGGGAAGAAGATTCCCACCCTTCCTCTTTGTTTGTTCTGTATTGGGGGGGATATTGTAGGCGGTTGAGATCCTCAAGGGGCAGTGCGTGGAGAAGTTGATGGTATGGTCTGGAGAGCCATTTATGACATGGGGTCTCCTAAAATGGTGTAAGAAAATGGGAGGAGTGTTGGTTGGGAGTTGCATATTTGATATGTTCCTGTGGCGGTGGAGTGGCGCCTGGGAGCCAGATATATCAAGGAGAGGTGGTGGCGGTGGTGAAAGAATTAATGCCTCTAAAGACCTGCAACTTGGTTGTATGGATAAGCGGGAAATGTTGTTACCTTAAATGTGTTTAGTTAATGTGTTAATAATATGTAAAATGTTGTAAAAGTTGTAATAAACGGGCGTGTGGCCATTGGCACCATACCCACAGGTGTCTTTTTTGAGTTGGGTGGTTGAAGGTTAAGGAGAGGAGGGGGGGTCAGCGAAAGATCTTACCTGCAGCAGTCATGGTTTGCATATACGTTATTAAACATGGAGGTAAATTTTCTATTTTGGAGTTTTATATGGAAAATCAGATTTAAACCAATTTACAAGCCAATCAAAGCTACCTACTGCAGATATATTGAAATTACCGAGAAATCCTTCGGTGAATGAAACAAGCTGCTCAGAGAGAGCACATCTAATTAAGGTAAATATTGATTAGCTGGCTACGACACATACTGAAGGTACAGACTGCATGCTTTTTCTCATATTGTCTATACAGTGCATCTGCTTCCAAATAAATGTCCTGAAACTGGCATCACAATAGTTGGCAAATCACAATAATAGTACCCGTGTTAATAATAATTCATTACGTCATCTATGTCACTAGAACCAGGGCTGGTTAGCCAACACTAAGGTGTAACAAAAAAAAGAAGAAGCTCTGGCCCCGACCATTGTCTGATGTCTTCTGTCAGCTTTGTGTCTGTGTGATCCAGATCTTCTGTGTGACCCCTCATTTAAAAATGAAAAACTATGTCTGTTATCATGTAATATCAGATTATCAAAAATTATCAACAGGTGGTTTCTGTTTAATGTATGATTTCTTCATTAAAAAAAAACATGGGCAATGGTAATCATGGGGATTGATGGCAAATGATGGCAATAGACTGACATTGACTCTCAACTCAACACATTGAGCCTGCTTTAATAAAGTTCTCCAAGGCTGGTGAGGATACACTTTCATCAGTGAACCTGGGTGATCCAGCGAACCTGAAATGGATCTGGTCCAGGATTGAAAACTTTTTCTAACAAATAGCAACTGTCTTTAAATAATCCCTTCCAGGTTTGCTGGATCACCCAGGTTCACTGATAAAAGTGTATCCTCTCCAGCGTTAAAGAACTTTAATAAATCAGGCCCTTTGACTCTCTTTTATCTTCAAGGATAGAAAATGTCAAAGTTCACAGAATTTTCCAGAATATATATGCGTGTGTGTTTCATGGGTTTGAGCTGACACAGTTCATGTGTGTTGGATGTCCATTTTTATTTGTGAATTAAACCAATGCATAT